>NC_064633.1:387621015-387933401 GCF_023864275.1 Schistocerca cancellata | reverse complement strand
CATACGGAGCTCCATCGCAGTCTTTAACACTGGTAGCATGCCGCGACAGCGTGGACGTGAACCGTATGTGCAGTTGACGGACTTTGAGCGAGGGCGTATAGTGGGCATGCGGGAGGCCGGGTGGACGTACCGCCGAATTGCTCAACACGTGGGGCGTGAGGTCTCCACAGTACATCGATGTTGTCGCCAGTGGTCGGCGGAAGGTGCACGTGCCCGTCGACCTGGGACCGGACCGCAGCGACGCACGGATGCACGCCAAGACCGTAGGATCCTACCCAGTGCCGTAGGGGACCGCACCACCACTTCCCTGCAAATTAAGGACACTGTTGCTCCTGGGGTATCGGCGAGGACCATTCGCAACCGTCTCCATGAAGCTGGGCTACGGTCCCGCACACCGTTAGGCCGTCTTCCGCTCACGCCCCAACATCGTGCAGCCCGCCTCCAGTGGTGTCGCGACAGGCGTGAATGGAGGGACGAATGGAGACGTGTCGTCTTCAGCGATGAGAGTCGCTTCTGCCTTGGTGCCAATGATGGTCGTATGCGTGTTTGGCGCCGTGCAGGTGAGCGCCACAATCAGGACTGCATACGACCGAGGTACACAGGGCCAACACCCGGCATCATGGTGTGGGGAGCGATCTCCTACACTGGCCGTACACCACTGGTGATCGTCGAGGGGACACTGAATAGTGCACGGTACATCCAAATCGTCATCGAACCCATCGTTCTACCATTCCTAGACCGGCAAGGGAACTTGCTGTTCCAACAGGACAATGCACGTCCGCATGTATCCCGTGCCACCCAACGAGCTCTATGAGGTGTAAGTCAACTACCCTGGCCAGCAAGATCTCCGGATCTGTCCCACATTGAGCATGTTTGGGATTGGATGAAGCGTCGTCTCACGCGGTCTGCACGTCCAGCACGAACGCTGGTCCAACTGAGGCGCCAGGTGGAAATGGCATGGCAAGCCGTTCCACAGGACTACATCCAGCATCTCTACGATCGTCTCCATGGGAGAATAGCAGCCTGCTTTGCTGCGAAAGGTAGATATACACTGTACTAGTGCCGACATTGTGCATGCTCTGTTGCCTGTGTCTATGTGCCTGTGGTTCTGTCAGTGTGATCATGTGATGTATCTGACCCCAGGAATGTGTCAATAAAGTTTCCCCTTCCTGGGACAATGAATTCACGGTGTTCTTATTTCAATTTCCAGGAGTGTATTTTAGAAGAAAGATTAAGGAAAGGCAAACCTACAAGTCTAACATTTGTAGACTTAGAGAAAGCTTTTGACAATGTTGACTGGAATACTCTCTTTCAAAATACAGGGGTAAAATACAGGGAGCGAAAGGCTACTTACAATTTATACAGAAAGTAGATGGCAGTTATAAGTGTCGAGGGGCATGAAAGGGAAGCAGTGGTTGGGAAAGGAGTGAGACAGGTTTGTAGCCTCTCCCCGATGTTATTCGATCTGTATATTGAGCAAGCAGTAAAGGAAACAAAAGAAAAATTAGGATTGGGTATTAAAATCCATGGAGAAGAAATAAAAACTTTGAGGTTCACCTTAGACATTGTAATTCTGTCGGAGACAGCAATGGACTTGGAAGAGCAGTTGAACTAAATGGACAGTGTCTTGAAAGGAGGGTATAAGATGAACATCAACAAAAGCAAAACGAGGATAATGGATTGTAGTCGAATTAAGTCGGGTGACGCCGAGGGAATTAGATTAGGAAATGAGACACTTAAAGTAGTGAAGGAGTTTTGCTATTTGGGGAGCAAAATAACTGATGATGGTCGAAGTAGAGAGGATATAAAATGTAGACTTGCAATGGCAAGGAAAGAGTTTTTGAAGAAGAGAAATTTGTTAACATCGAGTATAGATTTAAGTGCCAGGAAGTCGTTTCTGAAAGTATTTATATGGAGTGTAGCCATGTATGGAAGTGAAACATGGACGATAAATAGTCTGGACAGGAAGAGAATAGAAGCTTTCAGAATGTTATGGTACCGAAGAATGCTGAAGATTAGATGGGTAGATCATATAACCAATGAGGGGGTATTGAGTAGCATTGGGGAGAAGATTAGTTAGTGGCACAACGTGACAAGATGAAGGGACCGGTTGGTAGGACATGTTCTGAGGCATCAAGGGATCACAAATTCAGCATTAGAGGGCAGCGTGGAGGGTAAAAATCGTAAGGGACACCAAGAGATTCAGACGGATGTAGGTTGCAGTAAGTACTGGGAGATGAAGAAGCTTGCACAGGATAGGGTAGCATGGAGGGCTGCATCAAACTAGTCTCAGGACTGAAGACTAAAACAACAACAACAATGTTTTCCAATGAAAGATGTCGAACTCAAGACACAATTTATGTCGTCAAGATTGGTGCATATCTGTACTGTAAATGAAGTACCTGGTTACACAAACATTTTGTAGAATAACTGCTGCAAGAGTTTTTTCTGAAATTGTTGCTGCTAAAATAAGCGTGCGTATAGTTTCGTTCATAATCGCTGCCATATTCTTGGCGCTAAAACTTACCTTATTGCTTATTTCAGTAATTTCTCGTTATCGCTATATGAAATTGAAATTCTGTACACATTCACTACATATTCAGGTGTTGCATAGCTACAAAATACGTGAAAGAAATGGACAAATTCAGTGTATCAATGTCAAAATCGTGTAACGTCGCAGTCCGGGAAAGCAAGATCGTATAAAAAAAGTAATTTATGTGGCGGCAGCATCTGCTATATTGTATTCACGTACTGAAATATAATGGATCCAGCTCTATGTATGGCCTTGCATAATATGTTGGAAATTGATGTTTTCAAATAAATCTGCTTGACAGTTTGGTTCTGGTGATATTGAACCGCGGTTGTTTTATTACTGACTGATTTGCTGCTGATGACTTTGCAATTGATGTCGTAGGATCTGTGCACCGGCGTTAAATCAGATGGGCACTGCGTGTAAAAGGAAGCAACTTTGACGTAAGTGGGCTTGATATATACGAAGCAGAGTTTAGTTTTACTCGCGCGTCGCGCTACATCGCTTTAAAGTAAGCTGTGGCGTGCCCCTGTGCGGCTTGACGGAATTGCTGACCACGCTCCTGCTATTTTCAAGGACGACATAGGACGTAAACTGTTGCACGTATCAAACTAAGTCTGACCGTAGCCTCTATGCATTTAATAGGCTGTGCTACAGATTGAACTTGACCTTGAATTAGTTTGGGTAACTAGAGGAATCTCAGTGTTATCACAGCTGCTTTCAGTTTGTACACGATAACTGTGCGGGGTCAGTGTACCGGAATCTGTGTGTTTGCTTGTTTCAAATAAACGGTGAATTTAATATAAATATTTTATTCCCCTTGCGTCGTCTGATTTTTAAATATTTTGGAACTATATTGGGCTTCATCCTGACGGGCTGCCACGTTTGACAGAACTGATTGATCGTAGACAATAAAATCCTGTTCACTCAAAATTACATCTGCATATGAACTGGTCTTCTGACTATGCTTCCTATGACATTACTTTCGTCTTTTCTGTAATGGTGCCGTAAGTTTTACTCTAAGTGATTTCACAAATTTTATCTGAAATATCAGAAATATAGATTGACAGTGTAAAGTCAACTGTGCCAGAAGAGAATTCTTTATGAAAGCTGCTGTCAATTGTAGTTCTGTAACTTAATCAGAGTGAGTGTGCTGTTGGATGGAATTAGAAGTGGGCTGTTGAAATAAACTCGAACTGTTGCTGACCGCGCCCCTGCTATTTTCTAGGACGACATGGGACTTACCTGTTGCACATATCTAAGTCTGCCCGTGGCCTCTATGCATTTGATAGGCTGTGCTGCCGATTGAACTTGACCTTGAATTAATTTGGAAAACTAGAGGAATCTCAGTGTTATCAATGCCCTAAGCTGGCGATAGGCGTAGATATATATCAACGGGAACTGTTGAAAATTTGTGCTCCGACGGGACTCAAACCTGGAATCTCGTGCTTACATGACAGACGCACTATCCATCTGAGCCACCGAGGGCTCAGAGGATAGTGCGACTGCATGGATTTAGCCCCTGCACGTTCCCCATGAGACTCACATGCCCAACTTATTCCATGTCCATGTTAACGTTAATCGTCTTCTTCTGTGCGGATGCACACACATTGCCCGAACTCTTACGGGACTCGGTAAGATTGCCTGCTGCGAGTAATGAATGTAGTGGGCAGGGGTACTACGAATGTAGTGTGAGGACATTAATTTGGGAATGTGGGTCCTCTGTGCCCTTGGCGGCTCAGATGGATAGAGCGTCTGCCATGTATGCAGAAGATCCGGGGTTCGAGTTCCGGTCGGGGCACACATTTTCAACTGTCCCCGTTGATATATATCAACGCCTGTCGACAGCTTAGGGTCTTGATTTGATTATCATATCATTCAAGAAAGCCGCATGGTGTAACACCCCAATTACAGAATCCGTAATAAACAACAACTTGTTGTAAAAGAAATAAGAATATTTGTCATCCTGACAGTGACGGCAGCTACTAACGACAAAATTTACACTTGTGATAATTTGATCAACAGGGATGTCATGTGAATAATAATATTTAACATGAAATAGAGACTGAATGAAAGAATATGATAGGATACGCAACAAAAACATCAAAGAAGGAATTGCAGAATAATTAATAACGCAGATGGTAAATTGCGCAAAGGTGACATTTACCATAGGATACAGCTGTAGCCACATCGAAAAGGAAGTTCGATGTGACTACATTGTAACTCGGAAATGGAAATGTTAGCTTCAGTAGCAATCTAGTCGCTCTATAGTAGCATTACGATCCTAGCATGCGTGTAAGCGCTACTAGATTGTTTTAAACCAATCGGAAGTTAGAAAGTTTTGCGATATGGACTGAAGCATTATTCAGAAGTCATACTAAAGCAAAGTCATCTCTACCGTTAGCAATTTAACGGCATGCGGAGATTCGCGACGAAGTTAAATCGTGTGAGATGTTTGCTGAGACTCAGCCTTCGTGATACTGAATAAGCACGAACATTGAAGGACATTGAAAAAGAAAGATCATCGACAGAAAAACTGTTACTAGTCTCGAGTAGGTAACCTACAAACTCCAACACGAAGAACGTAAAACTGCGACGAGTTGTCAGAAGTTGTCGTCAACGACATGATTACCGATGCAAACGGAAGCAATTCCCTGAGAGAGGAATCGGTGAGCGTGCTCAGCGTAGGGACAATTAATCACAAGGAACAATAAAATTCGATTCAAAATTTAATTTTTCGTGTCGCCTACATAATTAAATAGATATTATCATGTGAGTTAGTGAAAATTAATTGATTATTAGAATATTAGAAGTGAAAATTGAATTCATGATTATTTAACAGTTAACAATCATCGATTTGTCCCAAGGTTCAGCCACATTCTGAACATTCCTTAAGAATGCTTAAGTAAGCTATCTCTGGAATTAAGTCGTGTAATTATTGAACAAGCCACGTAGTGACGTCTTGACGACGGAAGAACAATTTATCAACTTAACATCCTCGCAATTCCATAATGTGGCCACGACTTTTGTGATGAATTGAAGATTCAGGACGTTCTATTATTAATATTCAACGTCCATATCTATCCGGGCATTATAAAAAGAAGAACTACAGTTAGCCACTTCGCGCAACCTGAAAAGTTTGTCGCGGACTCACAACAATAGAAAACCACGGGAGGAGTTTGTGTGTTTCTATCAGTTACAGGGTGGCGTTGTCGTGAGCGACGGACGCCGTTCCACGTTATACCAGCTGGGACAACCATGACCATCGATTCTTGTAAACTCTAGCGAGACGCAGACGCCACAATGATCACAGATTGTGTCTGTTCTTTTGGACATGTCCGAAAGAACAGATACCGTCTTCATATAGGTAAGCCTAACTGGCCAATGTCCTTCTTCTTCTGTGCAGATGCACACGCATTGCCCGAACTCTTACGGGACTCGGTAAGATTGTATGCCTCGAGTAATGTGTGTGTTGGGCAGGAGCACTACTAATGTAGTGTTACGACATTAAGTTCGGGAATGTGGGTCTCAGGTGGAGCGTGCAAGGGCTAAATCCCTGCAGTCGCACTATCCTCTAAGTCCTCGGTGGCTCAGATGGATAGAGCGTCTGCCATGTAAGCAGAAGATCCAGGTTTCGAGTCCCGGTCGGGGCACACACTTTAAACTGTCCCCGTTGATGTATATCAACGCCTGTCGACAGCTTAGGGTCTTGATTTGATTATCATTTCATTCTAGAGAGCTGCATGGTCACCGATGGTGCGGTGACCTGGACATTGAGGAAGGAAGATGAAGGAATATTGGGGATACTAGAGATGCAGATGTGGAGAAGAATGAAAAAAGTGAAGTGGGAAGACCGAGTAAGGAATGAAGAAGTATTAAGAAGAGTTGGGGAAGAAAGAATCACGCTGAAAGTCATCAGAAAGAGAAAACGGAACTGGACATTGTTTGAGGAGGGACTGTTTATTGAAGGAAGGAATAGAAGGAATGGTGGAGGGAAAAAGGGGAATAGGAAAAACAAGATATCAAATGTAGGACAATATCAAAGTAGGCAAATATTCAGAAACGAAAAGACTGGCTATGGACAGACAAAACTGGGAGAGGCTTAACCCATGACAAGACCTGCCGTAAGGCATAATACCATACTGCTACACATTCTAGAGAGCCGCATGGTCACCGATGGCATCTGTTCTTTCGGACATGTTCCAAAGAACAGATATCATCTTCATATAGATAGGGCTAACTGATCATTGACCTTCTTCTTCTTTGCGGATGCACACGCATTGCCCGAAGTCTTGCGGGACTGGGTAAGATTGTCCGCTGCGAGTAATGAGTGTAGTGGGCAGGGGCACTACGAGTGTAGTGTGTGGACATTAAGTTGGGAATGTGGCTCTCACGGGGAGCGTACAAGGGCTAAATCCCTGCAGTCGCACTATACTCTGTGTCTACCGTGGCTGAGATGGACAGAGCGTCTGACATGAAAGCAAGAGATACCGGGTTCGAGACCCTGTCCGGGCGCACATTTTCAACTGTCACCGTCGATGTCTATCAATGCAAGTCGACAGCTTAGAGTCTTGATTTAATTATCATTTCATTCTAGAGAGCTGCATGGTCACCGAATTTATCTGTTCTCTCGGACATATCCGAAACAAAAGATACCATCTTCATATCATTCTTATGGGCTGTGACATCAAATTGGGCTGGCTTATCGCCGATAATTAAACTCTCTTTGCTCAAAATAACACCTGACTGCCGTGATGAAATTCTGAATGTGACTTCAACGAAGATGCTGTGTTATATTTTCTACAGTAATGAACGTAGTCTTTTTGTAGCTGTTAATATTGAGTTCTGACTGCTGGTTGTAATGATTATACTTCGCTGCTTTGCAAGAGATATACGGGATGATGATATGTAATAACAGATTGCACAGAAGTGTTGTTAGAAAAATTTTGCCTCTCAGAATGGGCTGCTAAGTATGTCAGTGGGATGTGGGGGGTGTACGTAGTTTGCTTTTGCTCAGTATTAGTAGCGCCATTCAAAGATTCAATGTAAGGGAAATCGTCTTATTCTTTCAAAAATGGCTCTGAGCACTATGGGACTTAACATCTATGGTCATCAGTCCCCTAGAACTTAGAACTACTTAAACGTAACTAACCTAAGGACAGCACACAACACCCAGCCATCACGAGGCAGAGAAAATCCCTGACCCCGCCGGGAATCGAACCCGGGAACCCGGGCGTGGGAAGCGAGAACGCTACCGCACGACCACGAGATGCGGGCGTCTTATTCTTTAAATAATTACATTTGTGACATAGTGACAATATAATATTTCTGATATGCGACACGGAAGGAAAACTTTGTTCTTTGTTGAGACTGAATGTGGCGTCTGGTGTTTGATTGTTTGCATTATAAATCTGATTGAAATAAAAGTTATTTGTTGAAGTTTGATTTTGGTGTAAGAATCCGCTTAGCAAATCGAACGGTGGGGAATACCATTTATCAGCACAAAGGTTGACTGAAGCAGAAGTGTTTGCACACGATGAAGCGGAAATGGTGTGAACGGAAGGTTTTCATCATAAACGGCGGCGTTGTGTGTAACATTTTTGGGTTGACAGAAAACTTCTTTACTGTTAGTCTTATCATGCTTAATATGGTGCTTCATATCTTCACTATTAACTGTTTCAGACTGAATGGGTGGCTCAACAGAGTGGTCATGTGCTTCACTCCAGATGGAATTGTCGCCAGTGTCAAGGGAATGTAATGAAATTTCTGACTTGGGAAGCTTAGCCGTGTTATCAGATTTGATAGGCACAATTGATTCATTAATGTTTTTCGAAAGTATCAAACTGCTGTCGCTAACGGTACTGTAGGAGGAAAATGTGACAATGTCATGCCGCTTAATAGAGGTCATGTTTAATTTCTCAGTAAAATTTTAATAGGTATCAGTACAATAATGTTTTATAACATTAACGTCATCTCTTAGAGTTATGGTACTGTTTGCACAATACCGGTCTATGGCCTCAATTCTAACAAAAGATTATTCAAATGGCTCTGAGCACTATGCGACTTAACTGCTGAGGTCATCAGTCCCCGAGAACTTAGAACTACTTAAACCTAACTAACCTAAGGACATCACACACATCCATGCCCGATGCAGGATTCGAACCTGCTGCCGTAGCGGTCGCATTGTTCCAGACTGTAGCGCCTAGAACCGCTCGTCCACTCAGGCCGGCCAATTCTAACACAAAGACGTATTTCACTGGCCTTCAAGTCTGTATCTATCTGTTTAGAATGGTTAGCTGTCGTTTCTGTGTATGATTGAAGCTCGTCACGTATGGTGCTAAAGGGTTCATTGAACTGATTGGTAGTGTCACTTTGCATTTCTCGTATTGCTTGTCGTAACTGATTCGTGGTGTCAACTTGTATTTCTCCTATGATGGAAAACTGTTCACCATTTTTATTAAATAGTTCATTGAACATGAGCCTGAGATTTTGAAACATTGCTTCCACATTGCTTTGAACTGATGTGACGGGTGTCACTTGTGTTGTGCTTTGTCGTGTGGAGACTTCATCTACAACCAAGATTGTCTCGTTTGGTGCATTATCTGCACAATAACCGTTTACGGAAACTGACAGATGTTTCAAAACAGACTGAGTACTTTGCACTACTTTTTCCTCCGACATAATATTGGCAATCAGATTAATTTTGTGAAAAGTACACATATAAAAAAAAGTTTTGCGTGGGCATGGTATCATAGACACAGTCCCTTTGACTGTTCAGAGATGTCACTAAACCCACTTAAAGATATGAATATGAACAACCATGAATTGACGAATGCCTATTAGACGGAGGGAGTCCGATAGCCGATCAGTTCCAGTAATTCCACAAGGAAGTAGGTGCCCGGCCTGTGTTCTCTGTAGTTCAACCATGCCTAGACTGTCAACACCGCTGTTCGATAGCGTTCGCATTGTTACTTCGTGCCAGGAACGGATGTCAACAAGGGAAGTGTCCAAGAGTCTCGAAGTGGACCAAATTGATGTTGTTCGGACATATAGGAGATACAGAGAGACATTAACTGTCGATGACATGCCTCGCTTAGGCCCCCCAAGGGCTACTACAGCAGTGAACGACCGCTACCTATGTACTATGGCTCGGAGGAAACGTGGCAGCAACGCCGCCATGTTGAATAATGCTTTTCGTGCAGCCACAGGACGTCGTGTTACGATTCAAATTGTGCGCCATACGCTGCATGATGCGCAGCTTCACTCCCGACGTCCATGGCGAGGTCAATTTTTGCAACCACGACACCATGCAGCGCGGTACAGACGGACCCAATGGACCGCTCTTGATTGGCATCGCGTTCTCTTCACCGATGAGTGTCGCGTAGGCCTTCAACCAATCTTAGGAGACGTGTTGGAAGGCAACCCGGTCAGGCTGAACTCCTAGACACACTGTCCAGCGAGTGCAGCAAGGTGGAGGTTCCCTGCTGTTTTGGGGTGGCATTATGTACGGCCGACGTAGGTCGCTAGTGGTCATGGAAGGCGCCGTAATGGCTGTACGATACGTAAATGCCGTCCTCCGACCGATAATACAACCATATCGCCAGCATATTGGCGAGGCATTCGTCTTCATGGGCGACAATTCGCGTCCCCATCGTGCACATCTTGTGAATGACTTCCTTCGGGATAACGACATCCCTCGACTAGAGTGCACAACATGTTCTCCAGACATTAACCCTAACGACATGCGTGGGATATATTGAAAAGGGCTGTTTATGGACGACGTGACCCACCAACCACTCTGAGGGATCTACGCCGAATCACGTGGGACAATCTGGACCTACAGTGCCTTTTTGAACTTGTGGATAGTATGCCAAGCCGAATACAGGCATGCATCAGTGCAAGAGGACGTGCTACTGGGAATTAGAGGTACCGGTGTGTACAGCAATCTGGAACACCACCTCTGAAGATCTCGCTGTATGGTGGTACAGCATGCAATGTGTGGTTTTCACGAGCCATAAAAATGACGGAAATGGTGTTTATGTTGATCTCTATTCCAGTTTTGTGTACACGTTTTGGAACTCTCGGAACCGATGTGAGGCTAACTTTTTTTTGATGTGTGTAGATAAATCACTGACCTCATCTGGTAGACAATCAAGTTTTGAATTGTCCACATCTGCCCTGTGCAGATCAGTGGCGTCCGAAATGCCGGAATCTACCGTCTGATTACTAGTCAAAACAGTGGGAGATATTATAGAGTCAGGAAACTGTACCTTAACTTTTCGAAACGGAACTCATGTTTTCTGTGGTTGCTTGCAACTGTTGCGCCACCGTGTGGTCACTACCATTCTCAACATTGTTCTCAATAATAGAAAAATCCGCTATTTCTGTATCTTTAATAGTCACACTACGCGCTGAAACCTAAATATTTTTGCGCGGCATAGTGAAATAAATACAGGGTACAAAATCAAAGACAAAAAATATTGAATAAAGAAATCAGTGGAAAACAAGGCTGAGCATAAGCATGCCCACTAACTGTGGAAGGAATTTTGTACAAGTTTGTAAACTGCGTTGCTCCAAAATAAATTTAACTACTATTATTTTCTACAGAGTGGTTGAGAGAAGAAAATATATCTATTTGACCACTTTAATATCAAAGAATTCACATAGAAAAAGACTGGCAGAGTTATCGCCACGTGTAACGTTCTTCGTTTTTATAAATATATTTATGTTTGTTATTGGATATGCAGTGCGTGATGTTTGTCTTATGGAAATTTATAGTGTAATGCGTTGTTGAGCAAATTGTGTGCGTAATCAGTTTTACCGTAATCCAAAGAAAAATTAAAGAACTTAATTTGGTTTAACCAGAATGTAATGCCTATCAGGGTATTTAAGATTCTTCGCTACACTGAAGATATCTACGTCTAACTTGGACATGTTGGCAGTTGCTCTTGATTCATACTCGGGATTATTTATTTCGTCTTCTTTGGAATAGGAATTTCAGGAAACCGTCTTTAGTGACCAATTCATTGCCACTGTCATCAGTAGCACTGTATTCGGTATAGCGAAGCGAAGGTTTCGATTGGGTCTAGATGCTGGTGTACCTTACGTTTTACCTAACCACTTTGTCTTTTGATAGTACTTTTTTCCTGTACACTTCTGCCAATTCATCATGACTTGTTGCGGCATTATTATACTTTAGTCGCCAAAAACTAAGTGCTACAGGTTATTACACATTTTCGATAGGCTGCATATGTTAGTTTTGCGTCCCTAGCGATATCTTAGGATAATGTCGTACGGAGACGTAAATGTATACCAGGACCGTAAATACTTACGAGATCTGCAAAACAAAAGTGATCAGCCAACAGTGTTGTTTAGAGGTGATTATCAAGCCTTTACTACTCTCCGTCGCATGTATAATGTGAAAAACACGTCTGTGTGCCATTTCGTAAAGAAGCCGTCTTATCTTACTAATGGGTAATTAAACATCTGTTTTAATGTTTTTTATTGGTGTCCAATATTACATGCATATATTTTACAGCAATGCTGACCGCACAAGTACTGACGAAACAATTGCAATGGTACCATGAGCATTTAACATACTACTGGAGGGTGTATTTTAGAAGTCAGTGTGTTTTAGATATGCCATCTACATTCAGAGCAAACCAGACTTACGTTGCTATACAACCGGCTCGGAAAGTCAAGCCTCTGCGCAAACAAACGTCCCGGCGAGCTTGGCGTACCGGACGTCAAAGGGAATATTTAGCGGCCTAACTTTTTACGCTGGTAGCGGCCGTTGCGGCAGCCACCTTCTTGCGCGTGTAAATAACTCGCATGCTGCTTGTTCACACTGACGGAGTCAAGCAGCGCAAGTGTGCGTAAGCTCATGATCCCCTGGAACGGATCCCCGCGGATGACGTACAAATCCGGCCTTAAATTATGTCTGAACAGGCACGCGGCAGGGTTGCAGCGTGGTCGCTGTTTTCTATGCGCCACACGCCGCTCCAGAAAAGGAAGCTGCTTTTTTGTCAGCAAACAGCAGCTGGGTGTTTATTAACAGAACACGCGCTATGCACTTCGCAGCTTAATGCAATTCAACGGTCAGCACATCCCTATTTACTTCCCAATGACCATCCTGCTCAGTAACAAACATTGTACCTATCAATTTTACCTCACACGGATTAAAATTGTGGTATAGAGAAGAAGGAGCTTAAAGACGAAACTATATCATTGTTTAGTTGGAGGCAATATTGAATTACAAACGTCCCGCTATAATCGACATTAATGTTCGACATCAATGTGCAGTGACCTCTCGCAGACGGATATGGCAACGCTAGCAATAAAGGGGATCAGGGGAGCACGATAACAGTCACCTGCACCTGCCCATGTTAGGCAATAAATTCTGCCTGACTCATGTAGTACCATCACCGTAAGAGGGTGGTACGGGACTACGAGTCCCACCGCCACACCTCCAAAGTGAATTGCAGTGATAAATTCACTGCACAGTGGAAATTTACTGGCCCACCAACACAGTTAGACCGCAACAGACCGGTGATGCTGTATTGTAACCTATCACCTCGGACTACAAGTCCATTTAAAAATAAAAAACCATAACAGTGATTATGATGCTGTAACGGAATGACAGAACTAATAGTTTGACATCCGTTTGAATTCGAGCCGGGGAATATCAATGACTGTGTCCGTCTCGCAGCTGCTTAGGATGCTAAAGGGGCTTACTCAAGCTATTGATCGGTTGTCACATTAGTTGTTAATATTAGGGCACACATTTTTAAGTGAATATTCTTGTAGATAGTCTTCACCGTGACAATTACTAATAGCGAGTGTAAGCACACGTTTTGTTACCAGTCGCAGTTTCATATATTTTCACAACGCGTTTTAGAGGTTTATACCTCCATCATCTGGTGAATTTCTCTTTAGTAACTGGACATATGAGTGTGGCGTTATGCCCTTGGGGTAACTTGTGGCACTGTCTCCAATGGACAGAGACTTCTTTCTCTGTCTCGATACATCACATATGAACTGACAGACTTCGTGAACAGAGATCATGACGAACTTCGACAGTTTACATGTGGTATATGAGGGGTGTTCAATATATAACGGAACATATTTATTTTCTCGAACGGTTTCTGTTGGAGAAGTTTGAACTTTGGGACACCTTGAAATATTCCCGTTTTATCCCCCATAGTTTCATGAAGTTCCAATAGCTGGCGACATTACTCGTATTCTGCGAAGTGGCGTCTGTACCAGAGGTGCGTTCCAAGCAGACAGTTGCCATTGAGTTTCGTTTGGTGGAAAACCAAAGCGTCGCAGATATTCATAGGTGCTTGTAGAACTGCACGGTGACTTGACAGTGAACAAAAGCACGGTGAGTAATTGGGCGAGGCATCTGTTATCACCGCAACGAATTCTCGCAAACCGGCCGCACAGAGCTGTGATCTCTGCAGTGTTGGAATGTCCGGAAACTCTATTCAACGTGATCTAAAGATTACAGTCAGTCACCTCGCAGAAGTACAGGAGGTCTTTGTTGATGGTAATGATACAGTCGTTCATTAGTTGTGGTTCCCAAAACTGTATTGCCGCTCGGTTACCCACCACCGAACAGAACACAGTAAAAAGCAACGAAGCACCATCTGTGGAGAGTTACTTGCGCATTACGACGCTAGTCATTCCTATTTTTTGGCGAACATTGTCACAGGCGATGAAACATGGGTTTATCACCTCGAACCGGAGTGGCACCCTCATGGTGCAAGGATCAACCCGGAAGTATGTTGTGGTATCGACAGGAAATTGAAGAAACGACATCAAAGTGTTGGTCCCGTAAAAGTGTAAACAAACATCGCCTTCTCCATGACAACGCAAGGCCTCACTCAAGCCTGCGCACCTGAGAGGAGCTCACAAAACTTCATAGGTTCTTCCTCATCTAAATCTAGCCCAGATCTCGCACTGTCGTCTTCCATCTGCTTGGCGCAATGAAATATGTTTCCCAAGGAAAGCGGTACGTGATGATGGATGGTTATTCACGCAGCAAGACGTTGGCTCAGACGTCGACCACTAGAGTTGTACCTTGTGGGGATACAGGCCCTCTCACTAAGGTGGCGTAAGGCCATTACAATGAACCAACGTTATGTTGAAAAACATGGTTTTGTAGCCAGAAGAGTGGCGAATAATATGGTGTATTGTATCCAGAATTACACCAGCTTGCTTCTAGAAGAAAAAGCGTTTTATAACTTATTCCTTTCATTAAGAAACAGAAAGGAACCTGTGGCTATCGGAAAAGTAAGGAGAGGGAGAGATTATTGTTTAACGACCCATCGACGACGAGTTCACTAGAGACGGAGAGCAAGCTGAGATTACGGAATAATGATGGATGAAGAAATCGGCCGCGCGCTTTCAAAGGACATCCTGGTATTTGTTTGATTCCCTAATTCTTATGGCCGGACGTGGGTTTTAACCGTCGTCCTCCAGAATGTGAGTCCACTGTGTTAATCACTTCACCACCTCGCTAACCCCAAGTCGTGACAACACACATCTCGTATCCAAAGGAAATAAATTCATCTTATAATGGAGGTTTAAACGTCTGAAACATATTGTGGCAATAAAAGAATCAGTGACTTTAAACAGCATACTTGTGTATCTGGCAATACCCTTGTATATGTGTGAAATTACCTCAAAAGTAACTAATTTCTTCCACGTAATAAGGTACAATGGCTATGGGATCTTTCAAGCACAATTCAAGTGGCCACCTCTAGTTAGTGCTGTAGTCGCCAAAATTCTAGACTGTTGAGGTAGGTGATTTAAAAAAAAATGGGATGGTGGTGGCAGCAAATTTAAAAATACGCAAAATGGAAGAGGAGTTAGGTTCAGAGGTATCTTAGATGTCGGTAATGGAAATTGAAAAAACAAAAAAATCTGGTATGGTGCAAATAGCCCAGTCTTGCTATGCTTCAAATGGTGGTATATTTAAGAAACCAAAGATTACTGAACTACCCCAGATGCGATTTGTAACCCCTCTGAAGCTACAATCCTAAAAAATGTCATATTGAAAAGTACTCAGATGTACCGAATTCTGCGTATTTAACAATGTAAAGATACAGAAGACGCTGGACTGATCCACATCTGTGTTTATCATCAAAACCCATGTAACCTAAACATGAATTGCATAAATCAATGTCACGTTCGAAAGCATTCGAACGACCTGATTTATTTAACAGTATTTCAATGTCAAAAATATGTAAGAACCACACACTTAATCATTAGTTCATAAATTATGTTTTATTCTTTATTTGGCCATAAAATTTTTAGTTGCTGTATAATAAGTGAAGATGATCTTTTATTGCGATGCATTTCACGTCGAGATTTATTTAGTTCTTCAAACCAATATGGAATCAATAGTAACGAAAGTAGGTGGAAATTTAAAGAAAAGCTTTTCCCTCCACAAATCTCCACCTATCACAGCGAAGTATCGGATTTCAAAGATGATGAGAACAGACAAATACACCCCATACATCCTTATCTTTGCAATCAAAGAGTGCAGTACATAAATGATGCGTAAAAATAGTGGAAAATTACATTATTTCTGACATACGCTTCCCTATTTCCAACCACTCAAGGTTTAGCCCTAAAACGGCGGCAAATATGTAGTAGAAATTTAGGTAACACTCATCTCAAAGTCAAAGACATTCGTTATTTAGGAAAGACATTTACCACTGCCGAAAAAATTGCGTCAAACTACGTTATTTACCTACACAGATATGCCTCAGATGTAATATTAAAATGAATGCATTTTGAAGGATACGCCTCATATCTGAGGAGAATTGCGAAAGTAATGACGAATGTGGCGTATTATGGGAGATGTGACATCATCTTAATTGCAGCAAATACATAAAAAAAGCCGTGGCAAACTGAAATTAACCGACAGCTTGCGACCACATGCAGTCTTGGCTCAGTTCCAGTGCCTGAACCATTCAGTGTGAGCTTATCTTGTTACGAGATGCATGTAAGCAGAATGGAACAGTGAGCATACGTCATAATCGCCTTTCTCGCTGGCAGAAATGGTATTGGCAATTTTCTGCTGTACAATCTGTAACGTACACCTCGGAGGAAACGTCTGTCACTGCTGGGTAATGCTATTATACTCCATGATAACGCTACACCCCAGCCTACACAGTAGACGTCATCAAGCATTGTGTACAGCAGACGGGGTAGGATATCCTTCCCCACCCACCCCACTCACTAGACCAAAGCCCATGCGACTTAGACCTTCATTTTGCAACTGAATAAACCGTTGCTAGGGAGGCGCTTGACAAGTAGGGCAATGTCCTCACCGTATATCGCCTGCTGGAGGCACATATTCATGGCAATACCAATGGCTTTCCACACTTGTCCCGTTGTTGATAACGTTGTGTTGATGCACTGTGGATTATTTTGAAGGATAATATTTGGTTCTGATTCATATTTGTTCCTTTCGTACTCGTGCACAATACATGTACACTCAGTTCCAATGCGTGTGTTTCATTCCAGCTTTTGCCTTGATCTCCTGTACAGGAACTCAATTTTATATTACCACTGAGATACGCATTACCTTACGAAAACATTGCACTTCGTGGCACTGCCATGTCGTTGCTTTATTGCAACATATAGAATATTCGCCATGGCTTATGAAATACATGTAATTGCACTTAGACATACACACTGCATAGTGTTCCGCATCCTTCCAATTAGCGCCTAGTATTAAAATTCAAGACACAATTACAATATAACCCCACCTGCGCTATCCTCAAAATTAAGTATTTATAAAAAAGAAAAGCATCATAACCCCTCCCCCCCCCCTATCCCGCCACCTGCACTTCACTCTCTCTCTCTCCTCCGAACAGAAATTAGCATATAGCTCTGTCTGGGCTGCGCTAAAAGTTATCTGACTTATTTATCCAAAAACAGCTCAAAGTATGTAAACTGCTTGAAATATCGAAAGTGATGTCACTTATGTTTGTATTATTGTTTTACAAAAACATTAGTTATGGACTGGCTCACTACTCGCATTGGCAAATTTCATTCAGAGGTGTATATCATTCGCTATGGGGTGTTGGAAACGAGAATACAACTCATTCCCTGTATACAATAAAAACCAACATTTAATTGAATGCAAATAATAAATTAGGAATACGTTGTTGATGAACATGAGTAATACTTTAAATAATATTCTGTAAATCCTGGAAACACTAAATAAAATCAACTGCTCCTTCACAATGAAGTTGCTTACTATCACCTGCAGATCGCTCCACAGTCAAAAAATGACAAGTTCGATCTCTGTACAATGAACTGTTGTCATTCTCACCAGTATGCGTCTATAGGTTCACTTGGTTTAAGACATAACAAGGCCTTAAATAATTTTTTTTCCACACCTGTTTTGTCAATGTATATTAATATGTCTTTAAAATAAGTCGAAAACTCAAAAAGAGTGGTGTTTGCGTAGATTATAATACTGAAAATTTTTCAACTAGTTTTTAGCTAGTTTATAAACTATAATTGTAAGTTTAAACTATATGGAAGATTGGAGGAGAATGTGAAGATAATGTGTCAGTAGAGAAATATAATCGATTGCATTTATTGCAAATGTTTGGACACCCACTTGAGGTTAAGGTAAAGATAGATATTTTAATGCTCAAATGAAATACTTTACGTCACGTATGATATATCAAAAATTTCACATTTTCTAAAATACACTATAAAATCTAATGTATAGGTTGCAATAGTACTTAAATGATAAAGTGTATTTAATCTGCCCAAATAGTGTGGTATTTATGTGGATTATTGCAGTGTGTTTACATTAAGCTCTTTTCCATGCAGTTCCATAATCACTAAAAACCCTGAAGTATGTGTCAGGAGGAAGAGGAGAGAGAAACTAAGGCATCGATAGAAAAATGTTATCAATAACGATTATTGCAAAAGCTATTTTGGCTTAGGTGATGTTCAGTTCGAGAAGAACATTGTAAGGCTTGTGTTAATTATTTTACTCTCTCTATGATGCATGTGAAAAGTGCCAAAATATTCTAAATGTGCCAGGAAATGTGTTGTTTGCATTGCATGAGTCTCTAAATCCACAATGGGTATTCGACCCAATAAAGTGTGTACTTTCACCAGCGCTTTTCTCTTTCATCACTAGTGAGTGCGGGAGAAATCGAAGACAATGCATCACAAAAAACAAATAAAACACAACCGTTAAGTATTACAAGTAAATTGTTAGTAAACCATTCAGAAACTATGGCTGGCTAAGAAAACATGTAATCAGTTACACCAAAATCAAATAAAAATACCACCACACACACCCACAGGCATAACGATTTTTTTTGGAAACAAGGGATGGAGGTGTCCGTTTGGGAGGAATATCCAGTTCTGAATAACTGACACTCCAGAACAACGAGGACTGATTATAAACACAGTCACGAAGACGACCAATGACGGTGACAGTAAGAGACATGAAATTTCCAGTGATGATGTCATAGTCGGTGCCTCACATATAGATTACTTCACAATTGATTATGAGATTCTTACAATTTACAAACACAATCCAATATTTCAGCACCTGAATTGTCTGTATTACTCTTACTCATTAAAATGCACATGATTTGTAGGCTTTTTTTAATATAAGCAAGTTCTACGAAGATCTAAGCCAAAATGAAGTTTTATTTTATTATGCAAGGCTTGCACGTAGTTTTTGAAGATCGAAATTAAAAATTTCCATATGTAAACAGTCTGTGTTACATAGTAAAATGCTCACAGCTCGCTTATTGCCACTACTGAGAAGAACTTTAGGTTAAGCTACACTATTAATGGTTACAAAAGTGTGTTAAAAATGAAAAGGAATTATAGTCTTTCAATAACAGTGATTTATTTCTCACAATATATAGAGTGGAAAGATGTGTAGATAAACAATCCATTACACATGTGAAAATTGTTGTTAGAGGCTAAATTTACCATCACAAAAATGCTGTTACTTCAGCTGAATCATGAGTCTAACACACATACAGAGTACAACGGGAAAGGTAAGGCGCATGAGTTAAACATTTCCCACATCGTACTGTGGGGCCTAGGCATGAATTAATACTCTCATGTTTAATGGAGTTCTCATTATCTCTTCTGTCCAATTTCAGCCAAATAATCAATGCGCCTCAGAGTTTCTTTTCGATAAACAGTGTTTCATTATCATGTGAATTAATGCCCACCACATTCAAAGCCAGTAAGTACACTAATCACACTAGTTCATTTGGATTGATATTTGCTTCCAATACATCATCACTTTCTTCTTCTTCTTCTTCTTCTTCTTCATCTACATCGTAATCATCATCAATTTTCTCACTGTAATCATCCTGTTCTTTTTCTCCACGCTCTCCTTTCATAAACAGAAAATTTTAAACGTCTTTATCTGTTTTCTTTCAGGATAGTTGTCCCAATCTCTAGGAGGCAATTGTGATCGGGAGCTGAAGTGCATGTTTTCATTTTAACCACATCTCCTTCTCCTCCGCCAGAAACTGTAGAGATTTCTTTGCAGAGTTTGAGGTGTGAAATGGACACTAATGTCTCATTAATATTTGTGTTAACTGATTATAAGAGACTATGTAAATAGTTATTTTACACGTTTTTACACACATGTCTTATGGGATGTTATATTGCGCAAACCATCTTCTCTTCTGACAAAACCTGGTGATATTTTTTTTTTGCATCCAGCATTAGGTATAGCAGGATTAGTGTCGGAAACGGAGGATAATATATTCATTAACATCTCTCTTAGGTAATGCTAAGACAGTACTAAGTTTAGCTATCTTATATGTTTATTCACAGTCTGAAGGGTAGTGGAAGTGCTTACACCATTTTTTGTTTTCCTCTGGCACAACCAGGTGAAATTTTCCAGCCAAACTTTCGCACCACAGGGTTAGGATATGATACTGATAGTAATACATCTCCATTGAATAATGATCAGACACTATCCAACCTACACTGCAATTATTGGTTCACTAAGAATGACTGAAAATTGAAATATTTCCTCATTTACTTTATAGTCTGAAATGGATACTAACATCTCATTAATATCTGTTTCAAGTGATTGTAAAAGACTATATTAATACTGTTAATTTACACCTTTTTACACATTGAGACTTATGGGATGTTACAATGATCAAACCATTTTCTCTTCTGACAAAATCTGGTGAGATTTCTTGCATTCAGAATTATGTATAAAGGGATTACGGTCAGAAACTGAGGATAATGTATTCATTAAAATCTCTATTATGTAATGCTAAGACAAGACGTTATGTATAGCTATCTTACATTCTTACTCACAGTCTGATGGGAAGTTGAAGTGTTTACACCACATTCTTTTTCTTCTTCTTCTTTTCCTCTGGCACAACCAGGTGAGATTTTTTCCAGCCGTCCTTTGGTACAGTTGGGTTAGGGTCTGATATTGAGATTAATAAATCTCCATTCAACAGTGCTCAGAGACTCTATAAATACTGTACTGCACTTGGTTCAATGAGGATGACTGAAATATTGAGATTAATATATCTCCATTGAATATTGGTTGGAGACTCTATAAATACTTACTGCATTTATTGGTTCACTGAGGATGATTGTAAATTTACAAAAAACAGCTTCAATTTTCTGACAGAATCTGTTAAGTGTCGTGAAATGAAACATATTTTTAGTGGTATTCCTCAGTGCAGTACCGGTTATCACCTTTTTACTTGATTCACTATTTGTTTTTTTGGTGTTATGCCTCTGTTTGTCTTTGTTTCATAATTTCTGATGTTGCCTTCACAACAGATTGCCACTAAATGAAGCAAACTAACCACAGCTCATGCTTGAAGGCTGTATCAGTGCACATGTGAAGATGTAAGCATGATGTTAACTAAACAAGTTAAGAGTCGTTCCTGCAAATTGGGGCACATGTAAAATAGTTGAGACGTATCAAGTCACGCATTATAGTTTGTTTTCAGACTAAATTAAGCAATAAAAAGAGATAGAAGGAAATATCTGTGGTGAATAGATTAGAGATTAGATTATTTGGCAGATGTGCAAATACTGTACATAATTTGTTGATGCTGTGTTCATTAGTAAACTGTACCAAATTACACCACCTACATAAATTTATCCCTCAAACTGCATTACCTTTTCCCAGTAGTGTATCACCCTGCCCTAAAAGTTTATCAATTTACTCCTAGAACTGTGTTAATTTGCCCCCAAAAACTATATCAACTTGCCACAAAGTGCATTAAATTACCCCTCAAAGTGTATCAGATTGCCTTAAAAGTGTCATCTAGCTCCTCAAATTGTGTCACCTTGCACCAAAGTATATTAGATTATCCAAAAGATACGCTAACTTACCTCTCAAACTGCATCATATTGCCCCTACATTTCTATTGGATATTTCCTGCTGTGATTACAGCAAGTTCCCTTTAAACCAAGTTTGAGATGTCCCTGCCGTATGCAAGCAAGATCCAGACATCCCTACCGCAGAAATTTCTGAGGAATTATTGGGAATACAATCTGTGATTCAGCACTGAAGGAATTAGTCACGATGAGGGAAACTAGTAACTCTCACAACAAGATGTTGAATGCCTTTTC
This sequence comes from Schistocerca cancellata, assembly GCF_023864275.1. Classification (NCBI taxonomy): domain Eukaryota; kingdom Metazoa; phylum Arthropoda; class Insecta; order Orthoptera; family Acrididae; genus Schistocerca; species Schistocerca cancellata. The sequence continues at coordinate 387,911,236 of NC_064633.1, read as the reverse complement.
TTTTTTCTTTTTAAGTCCTATTCTTTCCATGAAGTCACATTGCAGTTTGTGTTAACTGTGCACCTTTCCATTCCTCACATGCAACGTATGTGTGTGTGTGTGTGTGTGTGTGTGTGTGTGTGTGTGTGTGTGTGTGTGTGTGTATGTTTGTGTGTCAGAATAGTGTTTTACATACAGATAAAGTGTGGTTGTCATAATAAATTCAGCGCCAACCAACAGATCTGATATATAAAAGATACTGTTGATACACAATTTTTTTAAATTTCTAATTAACATCAGGGCATTTTCGCCAGCTTGGATTTTTTCGCTATGCTTGTCTGGAGGTAAGAGTACTGTACTTTCTGACTGGTTGGAGATGCGGGTAGGGGAGGGGTTTCCAAATTTTCCACTTGCTCAATTGGACTATTTCTTCTTACCTCGATTTATAATACAGCACTATGACTGGCACCAGAAAATTAGGTCGTGCGGATTCCAACTGTCAAGTGTGAGGGTATAACTAATATCATGGTGAGTTCAAGTCATCAGTGAGATCATGAATGATGTCACTGATCAGCACGAGAAATCACTAGGTCATGTGGTGTAAAAAAGTGTGCCAGAATGCCCAAAGTAAAGAAGGTGTTCCAAAGTCGCTATACCTCTACTACTCATCTCTCTCTTGTACACTTTACTCGAAAAATGTTTGTGACAAATATTGCTTTACCTAATCAGAAAATCTTAACTCTGTTTTATTCTTCATTAAAGGAATGTTTAGGTCAACATTTCATTTTTCTCTTTAATGGTGGCTTCAAGAAAGACATTTACAGACACAGACTGATATTTTCATGTATGGGATCCAAAAATTGATAGGCTGTAAAGGGCGGACATTGACAAGTTTATGAGGAAAACCATTGTTCAAAAAAGAGGTTTCACGTCGAATACTGCAATTGAATCGTCAGTAAAATTATTGCTTTCATGCTGTCATTATCATATTTTCCTTTACTCTTTTATTAATTTAGGCACCCTTAAATGGAAAACCTTCAAGTCCAATTGGTACACTGCAGCTCACCCCCAAAACCGTCATGCGACATATTTTATAAAGTTATACGCACATTGCCATGGTCAATGTTGTCTACCGCTTAACGCTGCTTCTTAACCGCAGGAAACACTCAGTACTACGAGTGACTGTCCACCTAGTTATTTCTTCCTTTCCTATCCTTTCATTCGGCTAAGGCACCTATCATTTTCCGATGTCTAGAAAGCTTCCTAGCTGGCTCGACTAACACAGAAATTTCCTTACAAGGACCAGGAGGGGTTATAACTGAGTTCTGAGGTGATAGCTGTTCTTCATTACACGAGTCTCCTATGGATATTCTTTTAGAAAGATAATATGTGAGGCCAGAGGGAGAAACCATACGGGTATAAGTGAAGGACCCACCTTTTTCCTATCGTCTGACCACGAGAGATGTTAGCTTAAAACCCGTGAAAAGGGTACTCTGATTGGCTCAAAATAATTAGTTCTCTAGAATAATGGTTAAATTGGTGAGATCTTTGATTTGATTAGTACTCAAAACGTACTGGTTTCCAGGTTCGAATCTCGCCACTGCTTAAATTTAAATAAAGATCATTAGCAATGACGGCCGAGAGCTTTGGGCATAAGAAGTCATTCTCGTTCTAATAATTACCTTTTCAAAGAGAGTGGAGGATCGGATAGAGGTATGGGATATTCTCTTGGCCCTGAGGTGGAATCAGCAATGGTCAACAGCAGAGGATGTGGAAGGATATGGAAAGCATAGCATTAAAATTATATAATATTTATCCACAGGACACGCTGCCTGTTACTGAATAAGAGTCATAATGATCTCTCCATTGCTAAAAGGTCATAGACAAGCCTATTGAGGGGTGAGCATGAGGAAAAGCTTCAAACGTGCTAAGGAAGTTAGAAAATCTCAAAAGGCAAATGCAGATGCTCGGTGAAATGTAATGGAAAGAAGACAAGGATTTCCGGTTACAAAAGAGCAGCAGAAGAAGGAGTAGGATTCCTTCTTAATAGGAACGAAGGGCGGAGAGTGAATAAGTGTGAATAATTTAGTGATAGGACTGATCTCATCAGAATCGACAGAGAAACCAGCACCGAGAACAACACATCAAGTGTACTTGCCGACGTTGTAAGCAGAAGATGAAGAGATAGAGGAGGTATATGAAGATATCGAATTTGTAATACAGTACTTAAAAGGAGATTATAGTCAAATAGTCATGGGAAATAATAAGCGGTTGTGGCGGAAGGAGTAGAAGAAAGGATTACCAGAGACTGTGGGATTTCCAGTTAGAATGAGACAGGAGATAGACTAGTTGCGTTCTGCAATAAATTTCAGCTGCTACTTGTGAATACTCTGTTCGAGAATCACAAGAGCAGGAGGTATACTTGGAAAAGAAACTGGAGTGTAAGGGTATATGCAGCAGTAGATACATAATAATATCGTAATTCAGTAATAATGACAAGTGGCCCGAAGTGTAAAAAAACTAGTCACGAAGAATCAACGTGCAAAGAAGTGGGAGGCTGAATTACTCAGGAATAAAGGGTTATGCTTCAAGTTCTCTGGGGCTATAGGTAATATCATAATGAATAGCTCAATTGACAGATCAGATAAAGGGGAATAAACATTACTATGAAGGCAACCACATAAGTAGGAAAGAAAAACATAGGTGCAAGGAAGGTAAATGCAAAGAATCCGTAGGTAACAGAAGACATCCGTCAGTTGATCGGTGCAACAAAGCTGTCATCCTTTATCTCCAAGACGCATTTCAGAGGTTTAAACCTCCATCAGGTGGATTTACATTTGTTATGTAAATCCACCTGATAATGGAGGCTAAATCTTTGAAACGCGTCTTGGAGATAAATAAACAGTGACTGCTATCAGTAAACTTGTTGTTTCATTTAATGTCAATAACAGTCACAGTAAAGCCTAACTTAAAATTTTCGCATCCAAAGAAATAAAGCAGTTCAAAACGTTCAAGGAAACTGATTACAGAACTACAAGTCACTTAGAAACCAAAAAAATCGGAAGTCCAGGAAACCAAGGCAAAGCGGCTACTTGAAATACGCGAAGAAATCGAAAATGCAATGATTGCCGGAAGGATGATCTCCGCATACAGAAAATTCAAAAGAACATTGGAGAAAACTAAAAGCAAAGGCGCTAAGACAAAGAGCCCAACGGGAGATACACTGTTGAGCGCAGAAGTGTGAGCTGATAAATAGAAAGAGTTCACTAACTCGTGATTTATCTACTTTACCCAATTCCTTCGCGGTTTTAAAATCATAGGGGAAGTGGCAACAAAACGACTATTCACGGTGGTGTGTAGAATGAATGAGAGCGGCGACTACCAACAGATATTCTGTGAAACAACACCCACGCATCAACTGACTTTCCAGGATAACAAGAGCCAACAACTGAGAGAGTTACATCACAGTCAACTTAATAACTCGTGCATCCAACCAAAGAAACTGTAGTCTTAGAAAGATCGGCTAATAAAATATTTGTGGACATTAATCGCTGGTTCCAAGCCAATTATTTAGCACTAAACTTTGGAAAAACACACTACGTGCAGTTCAGAACTTGTGAGGGTGCCCCACCAGTATATGCCTAACGTACGATGACAAGCAGGTAGAAAAAGTGGACAGTGTTACATTCTTGGGACTACAGCTTGATAATAAATTCAACTGCGAGGAGCACACCACAGAACTGCTGAAGTATCTTAACTATTCTCTATTTGCAACTCGAATTGTGTCAGACATAGGGGATACATACTATGTTTACTTTCACTACATAATGTCATATGGGATTATTTTGGGGTAATTCATCAAGCCAAGCTACAGTTTTCCGGGCACAAAAACGTGCAGTAAGAGTTATATGTGGTGTGAACACAAGAACATCCTGCAAGGGCCTGTTTAGGGAACTAAGGATACTAACTACTGCTTCCTGGTATATTTATTCTTTAATGAAATTTGTCATTAAAAATATACCACTTTTTCAAACCAACAGCTCTATTAATGGATTCAACACTTGAAATAAGAATAATCTTCACAAGGATTTGAAGTCACTTACTCTTGTACAAGATGGTGTGCATTACTCAGGAACACACGTTTTCAATAACTTGCCAGCAGCCACAAAAAGCTTAACAAACAACATAAAGTATTTATTGGTGGCGAAGTCCTTCTACTCCACCGATGAATTTCTTAGTAGAACCAACTGATTCGCGCGTGTGTGTGTGTGTGTGTGTGTGTGTGTGTGTGTGTGTGTGTGTGTGTGTGTGTTTGTCTGTGTGTGTGTGTGTGTGTGTGTGTGTGTGTTTGTCTGTGTGTGTGTGTGTGTGTGTGTGTGTGTTTGTCTGTGTGTGTGTGCGTGTGTGTGTGTGTGTGCGTGTGTATGTGTGTGTGTGTAAGTACAATATAACTTGAGCACCATTTCAGTGCATTAATGTGTTCATTGTAAATAAGTATTGCAGTAGTTCCCTTACATGTTTATTACTTTTTAAATTAAAAAAACTTATTTTTTATTTTAAATTCAGTGAATTAGTGTTTGAAAAATGATTCTTTCATATAATGTTCATTAAAAAAATGACGATCATTCCACTTTGGACCTGTGGAAGGTACATTAGCTTGTTTGTTTCAGTTGAAAATATTTGTCATGTATTATTGTTTTTCTGACATGTTCCATACCCTGGAGGACCTCCTCACTACGGATCAAATGGTTCAAATAGCTCTGAGCGATATGGGACTTAACATCTGAGGTCATCAGTCCCCTATAACTTAGAACTACTTAATCCTAACTAATCTAAGGACATCACACACATCCATGCCCAAGGCATTATTCGAACCAGCGACCGTAGCGGTAACGTAGTTCCAGACTGAAGCGCCTAGAACAGCTAGGCCACAACGGCAGGCACTACGAATCAATTGGAATGAAAGTAAATCTAATCTAACCTTATCTGGCTACTGTGTAGGTACACCATGAAAGACCACCTGGATGCCGTAAAGTTAAGACTTAATAAAAAAACAAAAAATGAAACACCGAGCGGCCAGAGAGTCGGCAATGTTAATTATGAATGCGCGGTAAGGTTTAGACAAATGACAGGAAAAAAGGATTCAACTGTTGGACTTTTTTTTTTTATTTCATCAGTCGTACAGTCTCTCTCGTAGGCACAAGGAGGGTGCAGATGTTCGATTTGAGATTTTAAGTATTGCGAGCTCTATGTATCATATGTGTGCGTGAATAATATTAGAATGTACTACAGTATCAAGTATTTTTATTTATTGAAGTGAAGAGAAGAATATAAAAGGGGAATTTTCTTGATTACGACAAGCGCCGGTGTTCCGGAGTCCACCGCCTGCAGCTTCAATTAAAATGTAAGCGAAGTCCGACGATCGAAGAGACGAATAAGCACAGAACATTTTAATAATGCAGTCGTATTGTATTCTACAAAAATCTGCCTTCACACACATAGCCAATAATATTAAGTAATATTTAGTAATATAATTAATTTTATTTAATTACTTTGTTACACAAGTATAATATACAGAGGAAAGGAAAAGAAAATTGAGGATATGTTAGATAACGATCATTTTGGCTTTAGGATTGCTAAAGACATCAGAGAGGCCAGATTGACGTCACGATTGATAATGGAACCAAGAGTGAAGAAAGATTAAGACACGTTCATTATTTTTGTTGATCTGAAAAAAGCGTTTAGGCATATAAAATGATGTAAGACGCTCAAAATTGTGAGAGAAACAGGGAAAGCTATAGTGGAAGATCGTAATACACAACATGTGTAAGAACAGAGAGGCAGCAGAAAACTGAAAGACCAAGGAAGGAGTGGTCGAACTAAAAAGAGTGTAAGACAGGGATTTAGCCTTTAACCTCTATTGTGTAATGAATACATTCAAGAAGCAATGAAGAAAATGAAAGGTTGGATTAAAGCTGAGGGTAAAGCGGTACCGATTTGGTGATATCGTTGCTATCGACAGTGAAAGTGAAAAATAATTGCGTGATCTCTTGAGTGGAATATCCTAACGCGTACAGAAAGACTACATAGTGTACGCTGAGGTTAGGCGAAAGTAAAATAAAGTAGCAAGAATAAGATCAGTGAGAAACTTACCATAGAAACTGGTGAACACGAAGTACGTAAAGTTAAGGAATTCTGTCACCTAAGTAGCAAAGTAACTCATGATGAACTGAGCAAGGGGGCACATAAAAAGCAGACTAACACTGGCAAAGAAGGCATTCCTGCCCACGAGAAGTCTACTAGCGTCAAACGCAAGCCTCAATTTAAAGAAGTAATTTCGGAAAATGTACATTTGGAGCATAGAATTCTATGGTAGTGGAATATGTCTTGTGGAAAAAAACTATAAAAAGGGCATCGAAGCATTTGAGATGTGGTGCTACAGAAGAATGTTGAAAACTAGGTTGGCTGTTAAGTTAAGAAATGAGTTGGGTCTCCGCAGAATCGGCGAGGAAGGGACTGTGGCAAGATGAAGGGATAGGACATTTATTTAGACATCGGAGAATAACGAGAATGGTAACGTATGGTTTTATGGAAGTTAAAAACTGTAGAGAAATACAAAGATAGGAAACCATCCAGCAAGAACTGTGGACATAGGTTGAGTACCTTGAGATGACGCTGAGTTGGACTCAAAATTTCCAGCGGGTACAGGCACCGTCTTCCACATTCACTCTGGTTACCCACAGTCTAAAAACAGCTGCTTTGACTTCAACTCAATACGTTCTGTGTGCCGGCCCCCAGATTAAGTTTTGAATAAAATTCGTTAGTAGAGGCAGCTGAACTTCCGGCGTAAGAAGTCGCCGTTGTTCTGCCAAAGGCCCTATCAAAGAGAGTGGAGGAGCGGACGGTCGTTCAGGGCACTATGGACAGAAACTGTCCATAAAATGCGAAAGAATCAACAGCGAACAATGGCACGGTGAAGGCATAGGAAATCACTGCATTAGATACACATAACGTGTATTCACAGGACAGCTTCCGAGTAACAGAAAAAAAGTATCATGATGATCTCTCCATTAGCGGAAGATTCCTGATTAGACATCATTCGGAACTCTCGGACGGGAGTACAAAATGGAATAACCAAGCATGGAATGACATCTGCTGGTTTACTGTGTATTGTCGAGTTCTTCCTCTTTGTTAGAAGCACTACCTTGAGTTTATTTACGTTTAGAGAGAGCTAACATTCGTTACACTACGCAGAAATTGTATAAAAAATGGCTATGAGCACTATGGGACTTAACATCTATGGTCATCAGTCCCCTAGAACTTAGAACTACTTAAACCTAACTAACCTAAGGACATCACACAACACCTAGTCATCACGAGGCAGAGAAAATCCCTGACCCCGCCGGGAAATTGTATCAAAATCTAAGGCGAATTCCTTGCTATCGTCCTCAGTCGATACTTGCTTAACGTACCTTCCCCATGCCAACGTCTCAGTCATATCTGGTACGGTTATCTCAGGCGCGCAGCCGATCGCCGGCCCCGTTCCACGCCGTCAGCGGGCCTGGCGGTGGGGCAGGCGGTAGCGGCTTCTGGGCCGCGCAGCAATATCGCTCACACAGGCGGGCCGCCTACTCGCGCAGATGGCTCCCTCGTCCTCCGCCCCGACAAGTGGATTTGAGGAAAAGCCGCCGCGAGGGGACCACCGACCTCGACATCCCCGCTCAAGTCGCGGCGCGCAGGCGGCGGCAGCGATGGGTCGTTTCCACTCCAGCTCGACAGTGCGACACCAAACTAACTTTTTTTGACGACACTACCACTACAAATTCTTCGCGTTGTATCGGTAGAAAAAAATTCAATTCGCTCTCTCCTGTCTCTTTGCAGTAGAAAGACTAGGACACTTAAAACAGCTGTGAGTAAAATTCAAGAACGAAATAACTTTCACGGCGAGACACAGAAAAATTATCGAAAGGAAATAATTGCAATGAAATCGCCACCATTTAGTACCATCCCCGGCAAATTAAAGAAGGTTGGGGATGGGTCGTAAAAGGGTGTGTGTGATCACTATGGACGGCAGTGCATGCTCTGAAGCGTCATCCCATGCCGGCCACATCGTTGTAAGTAGTTCTTATTAAAAAGAGTTCCATTCTTCCACCATCGCGGTTAAAAAGAGCAGTGTGGTCGTGTCTGCAAGTGGACGTGTTTGGATACTTCTCTCCGTTACTTCGCACATGCGCTCTGGGGGATTCGAGTTGGGGGAACGAGCAGGCCAGTCCATTTTCGGTATATACACTTGTTCAAAGACCTAACCCACCTGCGCTGATCGATGCGGTCAAATGTTGTCATCCTTAAAAATGACGTCAGTGGACGGATAACCAAAGAAAAGACTCGCACATGGAAGGAGAACAATGTCACACTAATATTGATAGATGAGTATAATATGGTCAAAGATTCGGAGGTCAGCATAGCCAACACCAATCTGTCTCATCACACCATAACACCTCGACCACCCACCAAAACGATCACGTTCGACATGTGAGGACAAGTCCAGCATTGACAAAGGTGATCGTTTCGGTAGTGCAGGTGTTTGTTGTGGGAAGGCGTAAGTTGCGCAGGAGTACTGACCTCCAAATCTTTAAACAACGTACATTCACCGATCAACGTCGTTGTGACATTGTACTTCTTAATCACGTGCGTCTTTTCAGAGTTTCATTCGACCCTGACTTCATTTTTATTGACGACAGTGCACTACCACATAGAACACGGCTGTTGGAGGTCAACTAACAGCGAAAGGGTGTTTGCCAAATGATGTGCACTATACTTCCCCGGAAATAAATCACATTAAACAAGTGTGGGATGCGTTTCAGAGATATATTGCAGCACTGGCACGTGTACCAACGACCATGCAGCACTCTCTGTAGGTGGAACAAGGGAACGCCCTTTCACAAGAACTCCTTACCATAATTGTGGCCAGCAAGGAAGCATGTTCCAGAGCTAATACTGCCGTCCGTGGTTGGCACACACCCCATTGCCCTGTTAAGAACAATGTCACACCTATTGCAATATCCAGGAGACCGTCATGAATAGCCGTGACATCAGTGTTACCAATATGCTCACTGAAAATATCTTTTTGATGCCTTCTGTGGGGTGTGGGAGTGTGATACTGTTTGCAGCGATCTCTCCGTCTTCAAGGTAGCCTAGAAGTAAAGTCTGTTTCAGTAAAATTACTCTATGTACCTCTTCCGCGAATCCGGGGAGTTCTTTGCGTCCTTTACCTTATACTGTTCAGTCTTCACCTTACAGTCTTTATTTTACAGACGTCATACTTAACTGACTACCATCTTGCTCTACCTTAAGCTGACATTTTTATTTATACGTAAGATTGCTGTATGGTGTGGCAGGTGGCAGTTGACGCTAAATAACGAAAAGTGTGAGGTGATCCACATGAGTTCCAAAAGAAATCCGTGGGATTAGATTACTCGATAAATAGTACAATTCTCAAGGCTGTCAATTCAACTAAGTACCTGGGTGCTAAAATTACGAACAACTTCAGTTGGAAAAACCACATAGATAATATTGTGGGGAAGGCGAGCCAGAGGTTGCGTTTCATTGGCAGGACCCTTAGAAGATGCAACAAGTCCACTAAAGAGACAGCTTACACTACACTCGTTCGTCCTCAGTTAGAATACTGCTGCGTGGTGTGGGATCCTTACCAGGTGGGATTGACGGAGGACATCGAAAGGGTGCTAAAAAGGGCCTCTCGTTTTGTATTATCATGTAATATGGGAGAGAGTGTGGCAGATATGATACGCGAGTTGGGATGGAAGTCATTAAAGCAAAGACTCTTTTCGTCGCAGTGAGATCTATTTACGAAATGTCAGTCACCAACTTTCTCTTCCGAATGCGAAGATATTTTGTTGAGTCCAACCTACATAGGTAGGGAAGATCATCAAAATAAAATAAGAGAAATCAGAGCTCGAACGGAAAGGTTTAGGTGTTCGTTTTTCCCGCGCGCTTTTCGGGAGTATAATGGTAGAGAGATAGTATGATTGTGGTTCGATGAACCCTCTGCCAAGCACTTAAATGTTAATTTAACAGTAATCATGTAGATGTAGATGTAGATGTACCACACACAGTATTCTCTGATGCTATTTGGCCTCCTCTACCTCAATTTGTCGGTATGTTGTTCCTTCCTTAATGTTCCTGGATGCAAAACAGCGGACGTACGACTAACCGTAACTTTGCCCCGCTAAAGGAATTTGTGTGGTATGTGTTAAAAGTCAGATATACTAGGCTAGTAAATATACATCTGACTGTATCCAAGCAGGTTTGAACACACACTGATTGACCAACGGTACAATGTATCCTTACTTTGAAGATATTCTCGTGTGGGTGAAACAGTAAAATCAAACTGTAAAATGACGCATAAAACAGACATACCCAGATTAGTGCTTGTATAGTGTGGCTCACCATACATTTACAAATTTATCCCTAGTATGCAACAGTGGCTTCTCACAGACGTCTTACTCACTCGAAAATAAGTTATAAATCCGGAACAGCATTAACCACAAAATATTTTCTTCTTCTTACTCCAGAAATGTGTGAGATGAGAAGCAAAATATTTTAGATAAACTTTTGATTTACTAAAATAATCACTATGAGAAACCCTCACATAGATTAATACAACACAAGCCATCTGCTACACTTAATGGAGTCACAATCTGCTCGACTCCCGAATCGGCAATATTAGAATAGAAACACAGAAATATTGTTTGGAGAATGAAAGAAAGACTTACTATCCGCGAATAGGTGGTTAAGCTTGGGACGATAACGTCATCAAAATTCTGTATATTGAACTCAGTCTGATCACCACGGTACGTAGAAAACCGAATCAGTCCCACTACCTCTAGGCAACACACCATACCGTGAGGACCCGACAACCCCTTACCTCGTATGGAAGAGCAGAATAAATGCAAGACAGACACGTTCTTTTTGTAATTAGTTCAACTTTCTCAGAATATGTAGCAGTGTAGCCAGTCACAATGACAAATATATTATTACGCACTCGTGCTATTCAATGGAATGGAGTTACCAGATCACTCTGAAAAGGCCTCTTTGGGATAAGCACTGCCTATCTTTGCAACAACAGGCACTTCATGCGTAAAACTGCTCAGCGCCGACTGACCCACAACAACATGAACTGCCTCATATTATGAGACTACTTTGTACTGCCCACATCTGACCACGAGATACTGATAGACTGCGTAACACATGCTCTCCATTTTTCTTTCAAATTTTATCTGCTCTCGTGGCACGAAAACGCCCTAGACCCACACATGGTGAACTGCAAGTAAAACTTAATTACTTCCAAATAGCAGCGATAAATATCTAAATCGATAAAAGCACAATCAGAAAAAGAAAGACGTCCCTCATAAGCAAGGCGGAAAGTAAGTGATCCAAATAGAAGATTATGAGTTAACAGACTACTTCAATCAGACATCCCTGCAGAGATCTGACTTGGAATGTTTTCGGTTGAGATGGTAACACCACACATTCGAAGCTCCTCATGATAAGAACCCTGAAGAATTTGTCTTCATTTACCAACAGACATTATTTAGAATGTCATTAAACATACTCTGTTACATAAGTTTCTTCTAAAAGCCATGGCATCAGAAAAGAATTCCAAACAATACACAATTTGTCCGTGAGAATGAACTCGGTACATGAAATTTAGCATTCGGTCAAACTGCAGCTCTGATGTTACATAAATAAGAAAAAGTATAAATCATTTAACTCATCAGCTTAAACGTGCCGTCATTGTGGCTGAGATGTTACACAGTTCCATACAGCAAAAAGAGTGAATATCAGTTAATTTAAAGCTTCAGTATGACTTCACAATGCTTGTGATATTACAGAAATGGAGGCATGAACCTTAAATTCAATGAAACCACAAAAAAATTAATTTGAAGCATAACTGTACCAGCAATGTGGCTGTAATGCTACATCACCCTTAAATTTAATAAAACAGTTAAAATCAATTGATTTAAAAGGTAGGTGTGACCTCACAGCGCCCATGACATTACAGAAATAGGTATACAACCCTCAAATTTAATCTGATAGTGAAAATCAATGAAGTTAATTAAGTGTATTTCTTTTTCAGTTCCCATGTTTATTGCAGTTGCAAATTTTTTTACCAGATTCCTAGCTCCTTCTTCACCATGAACCATGGACCTTTCCGTTGGTGGGGAGGCTTGAGTGCCTCAGCGATACAGATGGCCGTACCGTAGGTGCAACAACAACGGAGAGGTATCTGTTGAGAGGCCAGACAAACGTGTGGTTCCTGAAGGGGGCAGCAGCCTTTTCAGTAGTTGCAGGGGCAACAGTCTGGATGATTGACTGACCTGGCCTTGCAACATTAACCAAAGCGGCCTTGCTGTGCTGGTACTGCGAATGGCTGAAGGCAAGGGGAAACTACGGCCGTAATTTTTGCCGAGGGCATGCAGCTTTACCGTATGGCTAAATGATGATGGCGTCATTTTGGGTAAAATATTCCGGAGGTAAAATAGTCCCCCATTCGGATCTCTGGGCGGGGACTACTCAAGAGGACGTCGTTATCAGGAAAAAGAAAACTGGCGTTCTACGGATCGGAGCATGGAATGTCAGATCCCTTAATCGGGCAGGTAGGTTAGAAAATTTTAAAAGGGAGATGGATAGGTCAAAGTAGATATAGTGGGAATTACTGAAGTTCGATGGCAGGAGGAGCAAGACTTTTGTTCAGGTGAATACAGGGCTATAAACACACAATCAAATAGGGATAATGCAGGAGTAGGTTTAATAATGAAGAAAAAATAGGAGTGTGGGTAAGCTATTACAAACAGCATAGTGTAAGCATTATTGTGGCCAAGATAGACACGAAGCCTACGCCAACTACAGTAGAACAATTTTATATGCCAACTAGCTCTGCAGATAATGAAGAAATTGACGAAATGTATGATGAGATAAAAGAAATTATTCAGGTAGTGAAGGGAGACGAAAATTTAATAGTCATCAGTGACTGGAATTCGAGTGTAGGAAAAGGGAGAGAAGGAAACGTAGTAGGTGAATATGGATTGGGGCTAAGAAATGAAAGAGGAAGCCGCCTGGTAGAGTTTTGCACAGAGCACAACTTAATCATAGCTAACACTTGGTTTAAGAATCATGATAGAAGGTTGTATACATGGAAGAACCCAGGAGATACTAAAAGGTATCAGATAGATTATATAATGGTAAGACAGAGATTTAGGAACCAGGTTTCAAATTGTAAGACATTTCCAGGGGCAGATGTGGACTGCAAAAGGTGGGAATTTAAGGAGATGGGACCTGGACAAACTGAAAGAACCAGAGGTTGTACAGAGTTTCAGGGAGAGCATAAGGGAACCATTGACAGGAATTGTGGAAAGACGTACAGTAGAAGTAGTATGGGTATTTCTGAGGGAGAAAGTAATGAATGCAGCAGAGGATCAAGTAGGTTAAAAGACGGGGGCTAGTAGAAATCCTTGGGTAACAGAAGAATTATTGAACTTAATTGATGAAAGGAGGATATGTAATAACGCAGCAAATGAAGCAGGCAAAAAGGAATCCAAACGTCTCAATAGTGAGATCGACAGGAAGTGCAAAATGGCTAATCAGGGATGGCTAGAGGACTAACGTAAGGATGTAGAGGCTTATCTCACTAGAGGTAAGATAGATACTGCCTACAGGAAAATTAAAGAGACCTTTGGAGAAAAGAGAGCCACTTGTATGAATATCAAGAGCTCAGATGGAAACCCAGTTCTAAGCAAAAGAAGGAAAGCAGAAAGGTGGAAGGAGTATATAGAGGGTTTATACAAAGGCGATGTACTTGAGGACAATATTGTGGAAATGGGAGAGAATGTGGATGAAGGTGAAATGGGAGTTACGATACTGCGTGAATAGTTTGACAGAGCACTGAAAGACCTGAGTCGAAACAAGACCCCATTAGAATTACTGATGGCCTTGGGCGAGCAAGTCCTGACAAAACTCTACCATCTGGTGAGCAAGATGTATGAGACAGGCGAAATACCCTCAGACTTCAAGAAGAATATAATAATTCCAATCCCAAAGAAAGCAGGTGTTGACAAATGTGAAAATTACCCAACTATCAGTTTAATAAGTCACAGCTGTAAAATACTAACACAAATTCTTTACAGAGGAATGGAAAAATTGGTAGAAGCCGACCTCGGGGAAGATCAGTTTGGATTCCGTAAAAATACTGAAATACGTGAGGCAACACTGACCTTACGACTTATCTTAGAAAAAAGATTAAGGAAAGGAAAACCTACGTTTCTAGCATTTGTAGACTTAGAGAAAGCTTTTGACAATGTTGACTGGAATACTCTCTTTCTAATTCTAAGAGTGGCAGGGGTAAAACACATGGAGCGAAAGGCTTGTTTCAATTAGTACAGAAACCAGATGGCAGTTATAAGAGTCGAGGGGCATTACAGGGTAGCAGTGGTTGGGAAGGGAGTGAGACAGGGTTGTAGCCTCTCCCTGATGTTATTCAATATGTATATTGAGCAAGCAGTAAAGGAAACAAAAGAAAAATTCGAAGTAGGTATTAAAATCCATGGTGAAGAAACAAAAACTTTGAGTAAATAAGTTATACACAACTGCAACCAGTCACTTTTTCAATAATAATGCTTTATTACATTAACCGGTTTTCGAACCCTTTCAGGTTCATCTTCAGATGATTTCGGGAGAATCCGGGAAGTTACATCATTACTGGTAGTAGCATAATGCTGAGTGCTGGTTTGTGACAGTATAGGCGGCTTTTTTCGTATCTGTCTGCCTCCAGTTTGGTGTCCTGAACACTTTCACACGAACTATATTAGTTCTCACTTTAACAGTGACACTTTACCAGCATCCAGCATGCGCTTTACAACTGTTGCTTATAACAAAGATCTTGGCAGAGAGATATGGCATAAGCCTACTTTGTACAGAGATGTGATTTGTTGTTCTTTACATGTGTTAAAGTCGATATAAGGGCAAGTTTTTTATCAGAATGGCGATAACATGAGAGCACTAGATGAAATAATAATAAAATTACAACAAGAACAAATGTCAGGTGATCTGATATGTTATTTCTACTTGTATGTTACAGGCAGGTTTTCTTATTATATATATATATATATATATATATATATATATATATATATATATATATATCAATAATCATGTTTGGCATTAACATGAATCCCAAGGAATCAATAATACAGAGTTATTGTATCTGCAGTGAGATGCAGCTGTCTGTATAACTAGGACCTGTATATTTAAATTAATAACACATCTTCAGATGAACTGTTGGCTTATTTCTGTTGTTACGTTAACATGATCTGCAGTATTATCAAGAGCAGATTCTGTTTATTTTAGCTAAAGGTATATGTATAAGAGTTAAAGTGATTGTAATGGATTAAAGCTGTCTGAATGGCTGCACATTTAATAATTTAAAAATCATGAACAAAAATTCTTTAACTGTTGACTTATTTTTGTCGAACATTAGAGTGATCTCGGATATTGGTAAAGGCAGCTTGTGTTTGTTCCAGCTGGAATTAATATGTATAAAGTACTGATTTATGTTAGCAATGGAGGGCTTTAACATTTAGAGATATGGTACATGTCCTATTCTGTAGTAGTATACTACATTGACACCGGTATTGTTAGGATGTAAGGAGAGGGGGGTGGGTCATTGGGAGGGGGCGGGGGTTGTGGAGCCGGTGTAGGGTTCGTTGGGTGGTTACTTGTTTTCAACTAGTAGATCTTCAAAGTTCTGAAGGAAAAATTTGTTTCTCAGTTCAGTTTGATCATTGAGTAGGTAGTCAGGTGCTGTATTTGTGTAGATAAGTATTTCAATTTCTTCAAGAAGGTCAAGTATTGTGCCTTTGTTGGCAAAATGTAGTATTCGGAGATTCTGTTCTATGGTGTTTGCAGAATGATTGTGTTGGGCAAGATGTGAGGCAAAGCTGGATTTGTTCAGGTTGTTAAGACGGAGTGCATCCATGTGTTCTTTAAATCTTGTTTTGAAGCTTCTACCAGTTTGTCCAATGTAGAAGCTTGGACATGAGTTGCAAGTGAGCTTGTACACACCTGACTTTTGATATTTTTGTATAGTGGTTTTGGTGCTGCGTATGATTTTATTTTGTACTTCGTTGTTGGTGAAGAAACTTATTTTTATGTTGTATGTCTTGAAGAGGTTGGCAATTTGGTGAGACATCTTCCCTAGGAAAGGAAGGCTAACAAATGTGGTTTTCTTGTTTGTGGGTGGTTGTTCAGCAGTTGGTTGATTTAGTTTTGCTGTATGGATTAGTTTATGTATTATTGCAGGGTTGTACCCATTGGTGGAGGCAATTGATATAATAATTTCTGTTTTTTTTTTGTCTTTCATTTGTGTCCATTGGGATTTTAAGCATGCGATTAACCATTGTTCTGAAGAATGCTTTTTTATGTTGGTCTGGATGGCAAGTGGATTTGTGTATGGTAACATTGGTGGTTGTTGGCTTTCTGAAAATTTGAAATTTATGCTTCTGATTTTTATTTGAGATTGTTAGATCAAGGTAGTTAATGCCTTCTGGTGTTTCATGTTCTACTGTGAATTGGATTTTATTGTGTATTTTATTAAGTTCCTAGGCTAGATTATCCATTTCTTCTGTTACTCCATTGAACAGAATGAGTGTGTCATCAACATAGCGTTTGTAATAAGGCAGCTTATCTTTTAGTTGTGTTTGGGACCTGAAGAAGTTATTTTCAAGGTTATTGATATATATGTCTGCTAGCAAGCCTGCAAGACTACTACACATTGCCAGTCCATCTTCCTGAATGTAAAACTTGTTGTTGAACAGGAAGTAGTTGTGTGACAATATGAGTTCCAGGATCTCTGTGAGTTCATAGATTTCAGCTCTACCCATTGTCCCATGTTTCAGTAAGTTATTTCTTACTAAACTAATTGTTTCCTTGACGAGTATGTTTGTATATAGGTTTACTATGTCAAGAGATGCAAATTTAGCTGTGACTGGGATGGGGATATGTTTTATACTATTGATAACTGTTTTTAGTGGAGTATTATTTTCAAATACATATGCCTTGCAGATAATATCATTTAGTTTTTTGGTGATTTTATAGCTTGGGCTATTGAACCCTACACCGGCTCTCCAACCCCCGCCACCTCCCAATGACCCACCCCCCTCTCGTTACATCCTAACCATACCGGTGTCAATGTAGTATACTACAACAGAATAAGACATGTACCATATCTCTAAATGTTAAAGCCCTCCATTGCTAACATAAATCAGTACTTTATACATATTAATTCTAGCTGGAACAAACACAAGCTGCCTTTACCAATATCCCAGATCACTCTAATGTTAGAATAAAAATAAGTCAACAATTAAAGAATTTTTGTTCATGATTTTTAAATTATTAAATGTGCAGCCATTCAGACAGCTTTAATCCATTACAATCACTTTAACTCTTATACATATACCTTTAGCTAAAATAAACAGAATCTGCTCATGATAATACTCCAGATCATGTTAACGTAACACCAGAAATAAGCCAACAGTTCATCTGAAGATTTGTTATTAATTTAAATATACAGGTCCTAGTCATACAGACAGCTGCACCTCACTGCAGATACAATAACTCTGTATTATTGCTTCCTTGGGATTCATGTTAATGCCAAACATGATTATTGATATATATATATATATATATATATATATATATATATATATATATATATATATTATAAAATACCTGCCTCTAACATAAAAGTAGAAATAACATATCAGATCACCTGACATTTGTTCTTGTAGTAATTTATTATTATTTCATCTAGTGCTCTCATGTTATCGCCATTCTGATAAAAAACTTGCCCTTATATCGACTTTAACACATGTAAAGAACAACAAATCTCATCTCTGTACAAAGTAGGCTTATGCCATATCTCTCTGCCAAGATCTTTGTTATAAGCAACAGTTGTAAAGCGAATACTGGATGCTGGTAAAGTGTCACTGTTAAAGTGAGAACTAACATAGTTCATGTGAAAGTGTTCAGGACACCAAACTGGAGGCAGACAGATACGAAAAAAGCCGCCTATACTGTCACAAACCAGCACCCAGCATTATGCTACTACCAGTAATGATGTAACTTCCTGGATCCTCCCGAAATCATCTGAAGATGAACCTGAAAGGGTTCGAAAACCGGTTAATGTAATAAAGCATTATTATTGAAAAAGTGACTGGTTGCAGTTGTGTATAACTTATTTACATTAATATGCAGTCACGGTTGTAAAATATCCGTAATGGATAAGCATAAAAACTTTGAGGTTCGCCGATGGCATTGTAATTCTATCAGAGACAGCAAAGGACTTGGAAGAGCAATTGAACGGAATGGACAGTGTCTTGGATGGAGGATATAAGATGAACATCAACAAAAGCAAAACAATGATAATGGATATAGTCAAATTCAGTCGGGTATTGCTGAGGGAATTAGGTTACGAAATGAGACACTTAAAGTAGTAAAGGAGGTTTGCTATTTGGGGAGCAAAATAACTGATGATGGTCGAAGTAGAGAGGATATAAAATGTAGACTGGCAATGGCAAGGAATTCGATTCTGAAGAAGAGAAATTTGTTAACATCCAGTATAGATTTAAGTGTCAGGAAGTCGTTTCTGAAAGTATTTGTATGGAGTGTAGCCATGTATGGAAGTGAAACATGGACGATAAATAGTTTGGACAAGAAGAGAATAGAAGCTTTCGAAATGTGGTGAGAAGAATGCTGAAGATTAGATGGGTAGATCACATAACTAATGATGAAGTATTGAACACAATTGGGGAGAAGAAGAGTATGTGGCACAACTTGACAAAAACAAGGGACCGGTTAGTAGGACATGTTCTGAGGCATCAAGGAATCACAAATTTAGCATTGGAGGGCAGAGTTTGCGGTTAAAATCGTAGAGGGAGACCAAGAGGTGAATACACTAAGCAGATTTATACGGATGTGGGTTGCAGTAAGAACTGGGAGATGAAGAAGCTTGAACAGGATAGATTAGCGTGGAGAGCTGAATCAAACCCGTCTCAGGAGTGAAGACCACAACAACAACAACCTAGCTCCTTATTTCCAGAATCTATCCAGACTACAATACTCAGAACCCATCATTACTACCAACTTCCCATACAACGTTAGCTTATTTATTATGCTAAATTCATCACACATCATTACAATCATACATGAGTAAAATCCTATCTTTTCCTTGAGAAATGTCAATAGTCGATTGTAAGGTCTAATTGAACATGTTGGTACAGCTGAATCAACTATGCTCTAGAACATCCCGTCCTGTACACTGACACAGACAAGGTACAAAGAAATTTAATAAACATTATTAACTCGTGCATGACAAGGACAATTGCAACAACTCCAAAGATGATTATTTCTTAACTTAGACACAAATGCAAAACATCCCAAAGTAGACAATAAAAAATCTGAATAAATGATGTTCATAGCATTAGATATCATTACTAGGTGTCAACAACAACGTCATTGTCATCGTGTTCTAAATTGTCACAGAAATGAAAAATTAAGGAATGTGAAATTCATAAGATATTTTAGCACTTGCCACACGAAACCTTATCTAGAAATCAGCACATCTCAATAAGTATTATCAAATCCCTTTCACATCACATGTATAGTACACAGAGACATACCGTTTTGCTAGCACACACACTTCAAAATAATGTACCACTCTGATAACGGAAATTATACTTCATGATTCATGCCAAAATTCAGTAACAATAACATACTATTAGTTATCTCAAGATAAGTCACCAAAGGTGCGAATGACAGGTGCACTCTATCTTACAACACTTTCTCTTTATTTGCTTAGAATAAATCCTATATATCTTCACTCCTTATGGGTAACATTTTTCTATCCACTATCATCAAAAATGGTTACTCTTTACTTGATTGATATTGCTAAGCCTTTTAGTTACATAGATATTTAAGAAAAGGTACAAGATACAGTTTACTAGACAAACAGCTCATCACACTTACATAGAACAATCAATGAGAACCTTTTTCTTCACCAATTTTGCTTCAATAAAATTTCATTTTTATCGCAGTAGTGATTTCAAATAGCAATATCGTTTTTATCTCTCCATTTTGTTTTACTTTCTGCTGTATCAGTTTTTCTTGTTGCTTTACAAGGGTTCTTCAGAGAAAATAATAAAATGACTATCGATTAGGGATCTCTCGTTCAGGAGTATGGAACAGTAGCTAGTCGATGAAATGTAGTAATACTGTACCAACAATCTTCGTTTTGGTAGTGTTTTATTAGGCGACAAGTTCACTTGAACGTCGAAACTGGTTGCCTAGTAAAAAAATATTAAAATAACGACTGTTTGTACAGTATTACTGGATTTTAACTTTCTGTCTATGTCCTGACTTTCCTAAGTTAATATTCATACCACATTCTTAAAGAAAATTCTAACAGTATATCGAACACTTCATTATGATCCCCTCTCCTGCAATGAACATGTCATCAACATCTTTCCTCAACCTTTCCCCTAGATCTAATGAAAGAGCACTATGCAAGCTTCTAAGAACTACAGCTGAGCTAACATTAAAGCCGAAGGGTAACTTATGAAACAAGTAGCAGCAACCGTTGCATAAGAATGCTGTATCCATCCAGTGTCTGTGTTAGCAGCAGCTGGCTTGTAGATCGCTTGTGGATTGGACTTCAGCTCCACAAATTTTTTTCAATAACTCTTCTAGGGTCAATGATGGTCTCTAGTGTAATTGTTATTTTAATTTTCTTGTAATCTGACACTAGTCTAATGTCATCTCTTTTTCACCCAATTAACAGAGGGTTATTATAAGAGCTGTCTGACATGTTAATACCCTTTGCTGTATCATTTTCTCAGTTTCATCTTCACATGCCTCTTTGCACTTTATTGGTATAGAAAGTGGTTTACGAAAGTATCACACATGTTCTATAACTTTAAATTGATATAAAAGTCCCTTTTCTGGATATTCAGAGAATACTGAAGAGTGATGGCATACAACTACAAATAAATTTATTTTCACTACTTCATCAGCCTCTTCTGTGTATTTCACACTTTTTAATCTCCTGTTAACACTAAGGACCAAATTGCAGTCTGCTAATAGAACGGCACCAGGCATATTCTCTTTCGCAATAGAGCTCCACGCAACAGATGCTACTGACTTCTCTAAAAATTCGATGCAGTTCCTGAAGTGTCGGCAGAAGCGCCAACACTGTTTTGTTTGAGGAGAGCGAAATGCACGCTATAAGCTCACGCAGGCTGGCGTGAGGTCTGAAACAGGATACGTAATGAATGCTATAAAGAAAAGTACGTAGCTTCTGGAATACTTAACTTTAATCCACATTTGTAGAACATCGCTCCTGATGATACATTAATAGAATCTCAATATAAATTGAATACTGCGCCTTGCTAGGTCGTAGCAAAAGTAGCTGAAGGCTATGCTAACTATCGTCTCGGCAAATGAGAGCGTAATTCTCAGTGAACCATGGTTAGCAACGTCGGCTGTACAACTGGGGCGAGTGCTAGTACGTCTCTCTAGACCTGCCGTGTGGTGGCGCTCGGTCTGCAATTACTGACAGTAGCGACACGCGGGTCCGTCGTATACTAGCGGACCGCGGCCGATTTAAAAGCTACCACCTAGCAAGTGTGGTGTCTGGCGGTGACACCACAGTTTCCCAGATTCTGATCTCTAGTAACAGAATCAGTGCAGAAAATGTTCAACGTCGATCCACTATACTCCAGCAACACTTCCCTGTAACCAAGGGCCATTATTGCTTGGTCAACGGACAAAAAGTCCACACCTAAATCAGAATCAACAACTAGGTTTTCAAAAACCTAGCACCCACTTAGTCTGCTGCAAAGTGAGGGTTGGCCAAGTACCTTCCTTGTACATGTTCAACACACATACTTTATTTTAACAGTTGCAATCTACGTCCTCAATTATTTACTGCATGGATTTCTGTCTCTGTCTTCCTATATGGCTTTCACTCTCTATAGGTCCATCTAGTATCATGCAAGTTATTTACCGCTGTCTTAACAGATGTCCTATCATTCGGTAGCATCTTCTTGTCAGTGTTTTTCACATTTTACTTTCCTCACCGATTCTGCGGTGAACTTTCACAGTCCTTACCTTATCAGGCCAACTAATTTCAACATTCGTCTGAAACACCGCATTTTAAACGCTTCTCTGCTATCACAGTTTTCCCACAGTCTGTTTTTCACTACCATACAATGACTTGTAAATTTCTCTTGGCCAGGATTGTTCTTCATTCAGTGCTACCCTGCTTTTTGTTTCCCCTTTGCTCCACCAGTCACAGGTTCCTAACTCCGTTTACTTTGCAATCCCCCTTCAGATTTTAAGATTCTTGCTGCTCTTATTTCTACTACTTCCCGTTAGTTTTTGTCATTCTTCGATTTACTCTCAGTCCTTAGTCTGTAGTAATTAGGTTGTACATTCCTTTCAACAAATCCTGTAATTCTT
Source organism: Schistocerca cancellata (assembly GCF_023864275.1). NCBI lineage: Eukaryota > Metazoa > Arthropoda > Insecta > Orthoptera > Acrididae > Schistocerca > Schistocerca cancellata. The sequence goes on along the minus strand of NC_064633.1, from coordinate 387,888,670 downwards.
TTTCAGTTTCACTGAGGAGGGCAGTGTCATCAGCGTATCTTACCGTTGATACCCTTTCACCTTGAATTTGATACCCACTCTAGAGCCTTTTTTGTGTTTCCGTGATTGCTTCTTCAATCTATAGATTGAACATTATGGCTACATTACCCGTCTTTCCCTATAGCTTACCTTAATTTTTCTCAGAGTTTTGAAAATCGTGAACAATTTGACATGGTCGAACGCTTTTTCTAGGTCGACAAATCCAGTGAATGTGTCTAGAATTTTCTGCAGACTGACTCAGTTGCAACCTCAAAATCAGAACCGCCTATGCCATCATTTTCGCTTCCCTGATGTCATTTAACAGATACAAAAATTTATTTTCCATTCTTCTGTATATTGTTGTTGTCAGCAACTTGAGTGCATGAGCTGTTAATCTGATTGTAGGAGAATTGTAGCACTTGCCGCCTCTTGCAGTTTCCGGACTTGTGTGGATTGTGTTTTCCCAAAAGTCCGGTGGTATGTCATTAGTCTCATAAATTCTACCCATACGTCAAAACACGTTTTTTGGGCACTTCATCTAGAGATGTTAGAAAATCTGATGGAATGTTATCGACCCCTTGTGTCTCACGCGATCGTAAGGCATCTAAAGCTCTTTTAAATTCTGACTGAAATACTGCAATACTTTCATTTTTGAAACTTCACACACACATCCCAGTCCCCCTCCTCACCCTCTTACCTTCCCTGCTAGACCTATAAGTCCTGTTACGTTACACCATATCTTCCTACCGCATTTCTTCTGTGGTGCCCATCCTTTTTGGTAGCTTGCAGAGACATCGGGCATTTTGTATGGTGCATGGTGCGTTGAGCTTGGCCCGCTATTTTTGTTGATAGCTTGCTGACATGTACACGCCACAGCTATACAGAAATGTACTGTACCAGAGTAAATACTGAAACTTACCTGTACGTAATAGTAAGAATTTTCAATGGCATTATAAGAATGTAGGAAATGTAAGTACAAATGTAGTACAATTTTGTAATAGTTACAATGTTTAAAGACAATTAACAAAAGTTTGTAATTCTTATATGCGAAAAGAGAATAATTTACCCTCTGACTTTACGATGCTTAATAAAGGTCCATCTAGTTACTGTAACACGCTGCAAGCGATTTATCTTTGCCATACTGCCATCTAGTTGCACCGTACATCTCGTCTAAAACGTGGATCAGCAGCGTGTGGAACAGGTCACGTAATCGTAAACAGATGTGAAAATCAGCAGTCAATGTATACTGTGAATGTAAATGTTCAGTTTGCTTTTCCGTTTTTCGTAATGTCGAACTAAAAGCTTTACTGTCAAATGTTACGTCACAAATCATGACACAAGATATATTCCAATTATATGAGTCATGTTAACACACCCAAAGATGACAGTTATATGTTTCGAAACCCACTGTCAAAAATAAAGCCCAATTTATGTGATTTAGATTAATGGGGCTTTTTAAGAAGTGAAATAAATGACTACTTCTAATTTCCTGCCATGAGAAGAAACAAGCAATAGAATGTTTTACGGTCTTCGGGGCATAAGAAAACAGTTTAGTTTTACGGAGGTACACTCCCGAGTAAGATCTGTCTTTCTCTCAGCAATCATGCGCTGCCGGCTGGAGTGTTATTTACGCTGCTACCTAAAACTGTATACGCAGACTGCGGTAAGTGACTGTGAATTTCTATTATAAGCAGTAGTACATAAACCACTGAAATATTTCGGATATGTAGAGTCCCATTCATATCGCCAAAGATATAAGTCATCAGGCCTGTGGCCTTTTGTCTCATGCATTAAACAAAAAAAGAATTTCATGTCTCTACAGAAGTTCTACTAACGTGTGGGTTAGAGGTACGTCGAGCTTTCCTGCCCTCTCACGACAGGAGTGCTGTTTTGTCAACAAGTGTAAAACCTGCAACTGAATTTCTCGGCGAATTCAACTTAACTGGTGTTCTGTCTGTATGTTACTCTAGATAACCTTGTGACTAACATTTCTCTTCATGTCGTGAGTCATTTGCAGAACTATTGGAAGTTGCTGGGAAAAGCGAGAGAAATGAATATATCTTCAACGAACATGTCACAGGTGAACAGGAAGAAAATTCCTTTTTTCAATTTTGAGGAATTTGTAACGCCGGAAATGCATATCCTCCTATTTCCATCTATTGTACTGTAATTTTTTCCTTGTTTTGTTACCTCAAGATATGACATTTCTGTCTCTTTATATATTGTAATTGTTTTACTGTTTGTATATATATATATATATTTATGCATTTATGTTGGTTTGTTTCGTAAATATTATTTGTACTTTTACGCTGGGTCTTGCCTAGGGAAAACTGCTATCGAACGATTACATCGATAGGTCGTGTGAAGAATCAAAGTGTGTAGGATCTTTGGTAGTGTTAACTCTGCCGCGTGGAGCGCGGGATGAGCAGAGAGTGTGTGGCGGGGGTAGCGAGTGGAGAGGTGCGTTGTGTGAAGCTCCCGCGAGTTGCCGCGCTTTCGGGGTTTGGCAGAATGTAATTGCGCTCGAATCGCGATGATAGTTTCTGACATGGTGTCGCGGACGGGAAGCATTAGCTGGCGCACATCAAGAGCCCGTTTCGCCTGGTGACCGTGTCGAGAAGAAGGCGCGCCAACATCCAGCTTCTGCAACAGCGACGGCCGACAATGAGTGACTGTCGCCACCTCCTCGATCGACGGCTTCAAACCTTCAATCAACCAACAAGAAAGACTGGAAGCACGTAAAGTTTTAGAACTGTATGGCAGACCTCAGCTTTTAAAATTGTTCCATTTGTCTCGCAAAATTACAGCAACTTAGCACGAACCTTTGTTGCTCATTGTCCCAATTGCATTACCAAGCAGGGTCCCTTCCTTTTCCGGAATGAACCCGAGTGTCGTTGAAATTCAGACGCCAGCATTAAAGTAACATCATTTCACTGCTTTAATCTCAAAGGTATTCATAGCTGGCTTCAATATTCAGATTACACAAGCACAAATTAAGAGTGCGAGTTTTGTTATCGTATTTTAGCTTACCTGTGACTGCAGCTCAGCTTGGTACGTACTAAATTTTACTATTGTTAATTGTTCAGAATCATTTAATTCAAGTTCAAAGTTAAATCTCTTATTTCTAAATTGCGTAGATTCAAGTAGTTTTTGAAATGATTGTGGAGGTAGCCCAAGACTAACCGTATGTTACTGAATTTCGATGTGCTTCAGAAAGAAAGCTCACTATTAACTTCAGTCACTAAATTAACTTTCGATTTTCCGGTTTTGTTAATTCTTTTGCTAAATTAAGTCAGGGTGTAGCGAAATTTATTACTTCTGACAAACTTTCAGTTTTCACACTACACGTGTCAACCTTCACTTGCCACGCTTCTAGTGCTAATTATATGTGTAATAACCTTTCTTTTTCAGTTACTATAGTAATTGTCCTTAGGACTGGCGACCGTGATTTCCCCCAAATCTCAAATACCTAATTACCGCTAGTTAATTGTTAACGTAACGGCTGCACATTTACTTTCTTTATTAACTTTACCCCTTTTCAAAATTAATTTCCACCAGTTTCATTAGCACATTTCCTTTCATCTAGATGTAACCCTTTCCTCCCTCTTTACCGACAGGTTAACTGCGGTGACGATTGCTTTTCCAAAACTCCCATTAGGTACACGCGGTTTCATTTTTCACTGTCATTAAGGTCGGTAAGTGAGGGGGAGGTTACAAATTGTTATTATTTAGGCACCGTTTTATATCCTTAGATATATCTTACAGTACTGAGTGCCTTTAGGAGCTCTTCCATGTGATGATTGGAATTCATCGTCACTTCTTCAGAAGATATTTGCTATCTGTGATCCAGGTGGATCCCAGAAATTTTTGATACCTATGATCCCTCAATGGTTTGCACTAGGTACTCAGTGCTGTTGCATTCATGTTGAGGCTCGGACACACTTTCTGTTGTAGGAGCATATGCGGACATGAATATCACGCTATTGGAAAATACTTGTTTATTTTTGGTAAAGTACAGACGGTGACGGACGAGGTTTCGAGAAAAGGATACGGTTACAAGAGAAATGATCACTCAATTTTTATTGACGGTTATCTCTTTTCAGCTGTTTTACCTGACACAACTGATCTCTCGATAAAACAATCGTATCTAAAGACTGGAAAGATCTGCAGCTCATATCACAAGGAAAGAAGTGGAGGTAAAGTGGTGAACTGTAAAGCATGACACTGAGATCTAATTGTATTAGTATTCTGCAGTATACACTGACTGAAAATATTGCAACACCAATAAGAAGCTATGCATCATAAGTGAAGATTGGTAGGCGTGCCTCTGCATTTGACAGATCATGTCTATGCACATTCCGCGCCAGTCGCGTAAGAGTGGCTACAGTAGCGGCACTATGAGGAATGAATATCAGGTTTGCTTTAAATACAGGCTGCAACGGTCGTGAGCGTTAATTATCTTTGACATTGGGCGTGGTGTATCGGTGTTAGTTAAAAGTCAGTTTAAAACGACAAAAATGTCATTATCAACACCTCACTCAGTTTCAACGGGGTCATATAATAGGACTACGAGAAGTTGGCCGTTCGTTCTACGATATTGCAGGAATACTTGTCATGAATGTAGCTACTGCTGGCAGCGCTGGTCACGAGAATGTACGATCGCAAGAGGACCGAACTTTGGGCGACCACATGGCAATACTGAGAGGGAAGAACAACGTGTTCGGTGTATGGCTGTGGTGCATCGTACTGCGTCTGTAGCCGAAATTTGAGCAGCAGTTGCCACCGCAGTGACACAACGAACTGTTACAAACCAGTCCCAGGCAGACAACCTGTACCGTACCTTCCACTGACCCCAAGCCATCGCCATTTACGACTTCATTGGTGTCAAGCTAGACATCGGTATCGCCGAAATCAGATGAATGCGCGTGTTTTTTTGGCGGCGGCGGTGGTGGCTCTATATTTTGCATCCAACTGCTGGTTCCGGGATTCAGACACGACCCGTTTGCAGTCCTCATATCTTTATTAGAGTTGTTGTTATCAAAAGCGTTATTATTTCTTTTTCTATTATAGTTGTTGTTGCTACTCTTCTATTACTTTCCATTGTTGTTATTGACAGTTCGGTGGTCATTACCATTGCTATTACATTTTGGCCTACCGTTATGGTTCTGACTGCTATTTCCGGTGTTATTTTGAATGAAACCGCTGTTTTTGTACTTACCATTCCGGTGACTGTTGCAGTTTTTTTCATCCGATTTCTTGACATCCTCCTGTATGAGGTCCAAGGAATCGATCACTGACAGGAAACCCTCCAGGTCAATATCAGGAAGAGTGACTAACTTCTCATATATTTATGCGAAGATGAACTCTTTATATTCTGAGAACGTCTCTATGAGAGATTGGTTCATTCCAGTAACTGGTCATGTTAATAAGCTTCTCAAAGTATTTTCGGAGAGTTCTTGCTTTAGGATTGTATCATTCTGGGTTGTATGCAGCTTTATAAGAAGTTCCTGTACTTATTTAGACCAGAATCGTCCTAAAAAGCAGTTCTCAAAATCCAGAAATATTTTGCATCTCGCCAATTTGGAGTGGCCATAATGTTCCATCTTCAGTTATATGTGATAATTTTCTGCCTGTCTGTCCATGGTCGTGCCAGAACACTTCTAAATTCTTTATGAACACCACAGGCTGGATCCTCTTTATGTCATCATTGAAAGTATGGTAGTGGCAATGTATGATCGAAATTTCCTCTTGCATTTAGTTTGTCAAAGTTGGCAAAGGTTCCGTTTAAGACATACTTTGGTTTATGTTATAGCTGGTGTTATTACACGGCTTTCTTTCATCCTTACACTCCGGTTCATGCATAGGCGATACTATTGTGTATTATCATTTTGAAGAGCAGTGTGGCTTACGTCATTTCGCTCTGCGCTGTTTTCACTACGCATTTACATATCAGTTTCTCCGGCTTACGATTATTGGTTACCTTTCCACATGGGGAAGGTAGTCTGTATCATTTCCCTAACTCTAGTTAGCTCCAAGTCTCACTTTTGCCAAGAGATACCTCCATTGTGAAAGCCCCCTGGATATTCTGCCTCACCTGTGTACTCATTTTGTTCACAGTGGAAGTGACTTTATTCACTTGACCTTCTAAAGTGTCATGAGATACTTTCATTTCATCCAGATCTGCTGTAAGTTTTTTTCACTTCATCTAGCAAGTCTTTGCACTTAATCTTCGCGAATACTATCTAGATAGTCCTTAACATTCTCCATGAGAGCTGTATCGCGAACATATAAGACTAAATTTAATCTTGATACTAACTAATCATCTCAGGCAGTTAGTTCTTGGAGTAGTTGTTTGGTCATTTCCTTCTCCCTAAGCTCCTGCTTAGCATCTCGCTCTTTTTCTAATGCAACCTGTTTGGCTTCACTCCCCTCTTCTAATACAGCCTGTTTCATATCTTGTTCCTTTTCAAACTTGATGAAGAGCTTTTTTCGCTAAGGTCTTGTCGGTCATCACGCTCTTTTTCACTTACATCCAGTTCTTGTAAAAGGTTAGTTATTAAATGTGTTTCCAATACATTCAGTATTGAAGGTTCAGATGACGCTGTACCCTGCACAGATATATCGATAACATTTTCACTGCTGGATGTAGTAAACACATATCTTTGGCCTACTGCGTTCTGATCTTAATCCGGAATGCTTTTGTCTATACCTTGGACCTCTGCTTCCCATGTGAAAACTGCAGCTGTTGGTAAAGCCTGAATCATTGCTATATCTGTTTCCTGAGCACTGTGATTCTACTCTGTTTCAGGCATTTCCTTCCGCTTTGGCCGGAACATTGTGTTAACCTATTATTAAACTTCACACACAGTACACATAGTATACACAATATACAAAAAAGCACTTATCACAAAACACACAAATATTGCACAAAATTGTTTATCGTCTGCTTCTAAAATCGCTGCAACAGTTGAAGTCTGTTTCGTAGCTACGCTTTCGCACGTAAGTCATGCGGCATTTATCTACAGACAGTTCAAAAAATATGCTGTGCGCAAAGTAGCGTGAGCTCACTGGTAACCGGCCTGAAAGTGAACGCATGCATATATATCCCTACCTGATTTGATCCTGTTTCCTTTACTTTCTTCCTCGCAGTTCATTTAAATGTCGATGTACATGAAAAAGTAAATATTCATTAGTATATGACTACATGAATAAAAAAATTCAGGTAGAATATGTTTATCTCCCTTGTGAAGGAGTGCCAGGGTAGTGTAACTGTATCAATTGTCTGTGTGTATCGTAAGTGTGAATGCATGATCTGTGTGTAACGTAACTGTAGCGTGTTGTGTGAAATTGTCTTTTAAACAGATAATGGTAATGGTTAATTATTTTTATCGCCAATCTTCTTCCAGTTTTTTAAACTGTAAACATGTTAACATAAACTTAATACACCCAACACTTCTGTGTGCTAAATAATTGTTTATAATTACTTCTTTGTATTGACGCTACGTTGTCGTGCAGATACTTTATTGCTAACCATAGCAAAAGCAATGTATGAACATGGTCTCTTTTGGTCTCAGGGATTGAAACCATCTGGTTCCTATGTGTGTATATTTATTAGTAGGACACTGGTTTCTTAATTTAATTTGTATGACGTGTATTTAGTTATACACTCCTGGAAATGGAAAAAAGAACACATTGACACCGGTGTGTCAGACCCACCATACTTGCTCCGGACACTGCGAGAGGGCTGTACAAGCAATGATCACACGCACGGCACAGCGGACACACCAGGAACCGCGGTGTTGGCCGTCGAATGGCGCTAGCTGCGCAGCATTTGTGCACCGCCACCGTCAGTGTCAGCCAGTTTGCCGTGGCATACGGAGCTCCATCGCAGTCTTTAACACTGGTAGCATGCCGCGACAGCGTGGACGTGAACCGTATGTGCAGTTGACGGACTTTGAGCGAGGGCGTATAGTGGGCATGCGGGAGGCCGGGTGGACGTACCGCCAAATTGCTCAACACGTGGGGCGTGAGGTCTCCACAGTACATCGATGTTGTCACCAGTGGTCGGCGGAAGGTGCACGTGCCCGTCGACCTGGGACCGGACCGCAGCGACGCACGGATGCACGCCAAGACCGTAGGATCCTACGCAGTGCCGTAGGGGACCGCACCGCCACTTCCCAGCAAATTAGGGACACTGTTGCTCTTGGGGTATCGGCGAGGACCATTCGCAACCGTCTCCATGAAGCTGGGCTACGGTCCCGCACACCGTTAGGCCGTCTTCCGCTCACGCCCCAACATCGTGCAGCCCGCCTCCAGTGGAGTCGCGACAGGCGTGAATGGAGGGACGAATGGAGACGTGTCGTCTTCAGCGATGAGAGTCGCTTCTGCCTTGGTGCCAATGATGGTCGTATGCGTATTTGTCGCCGTGCAGGTGAGCGCCACAATCAGGACTGCATACGGCCAAGCACACAGGGCCAACACCCGGCATCATGGTGTGGGGAGCGATCTCCTACACTGGCCGTACACCACTGGTGATCGTCGAGGGGACACTGAATAGTGCACGGTACATCCAAACCGTCATCGAACCCATCGTTCTACCATTCCTAGACCGGCAAGGGAACTTGCTGTTCCAACAGGACAATGCACGTCCGCATGTATCCCGTGCCACCCAACGTGCTCTAGAAGGTGTAAGTCAACTACCCTGGCCAGCAAGATCTCCGGATCTGTCCCCCATTGAGCATGTTTGGGACTGGATGAAGCGTCGTCTCACGCGGTCTGCACATCCAGCACGAACGCTGGTCCAACTGAGGCGCCAGGTGGAAATGGCATGGCAAGCCGTTCCACAGGACTACATCCAGCATCTCTACGATCGTCTCCATGGGAGAATAGCAGCCTGCATTGCTGCGAAAGGTGGATATACACTGTACTAGTGCCGACATTGTGCATGCTCTGTTGCCTGTGTCTATGTGCCTGTGGTTCTGTCAGTGTGATCATGTGATGTATCTGACCCCAGGAATGTGTCAATAAAGTTTCCCCTTCCTGGGACAATGAATTCACGGTGTTCTTATTTCAATTTCCAGGAGTGTAGTTTTCTCTGTAATGGTGTCTACGTGAAAAAATATTGTACTCGACATTAATGGCCTACTGCGGCAATATTTGGATCAAAAAATGAACATGACTGAGATATTTTATTGCTTTCATAAATGCATAAACTAAATACGTGATCTGAGTTATAAGAGCCGTAATTACCAAAAACTGTAGTATCGACCGTAGTGGTTGACAACAGTAGGGTAAGGTCGTAACTCATAAACCCTTAATAACTGCGGAGAGGACACAGTTCTTCTGTAAACAGATGACTTCAGTTGAACAAATAACATCTCGTATTCTGAAAACTATTTAAATGAATTAATGATATTGCACTTACTACAGACCTTTTAATATGGAACTTAGGGACAGCGCTGAAAGAGAGACGTTGTGCATCTCTGTGAGGTCTGCTATTGAAATTCGTAGAGCACATGCTCGTAGGAAAGTCAAACAAAACGTTGCATTCTTTTACGTTTATCTCTGGAAAAGACCATTAAGGTAAAATTATAGCTGTTCCAGTTGACAAACAGACCTAAAAACCATCGCTCTTCTCACGCACCGTTCACGAATGGTAGAGGAAAGGAGAATCACTTTAATTTAAACAACTGTCCTTGAATTCTGTCCGTACATTTACTTTAAAATTTCAGTTAGTTGGGATGTCATAGTACACCCCTGGGTTACATTAGGTACGCTCAGCTACTTTTACGTAGACGCCTAATGTGTCAAATGCTGATTAAGATACTACACGCGAGAGCTGTGATGCACAAATGCGTAAAGTAATAGAAATACACCCATGAAGATTCCCGTTTCCAACATTCACCTCATTAAACCTTCATGCAACCATGAAACTTTGTACGGTGAATAAAGTACCGCAATTTGTACACAACTATACAAATGTAAAATTTCGAAGTTTGATTGTAATTGTGTTTCTGTGTTGACAGTTACACATCCAATAAAATAAAGGAACTTTTTTACTGTTTCACTTCTGGACTGTGAAGTATGTAGGTACTTGAAATTTTGCATTAGACTAAATACGAGGTTTAATGGTAAAATGCGTCTGGTTTCCTACACCTACAGCGCCTGCAGCCTTTTATTTTAGTGCAAAATGATAGTACCTGTCACTTGCATACTAAATGTAAGAACCGTGGTTTTGAAATAAATATTGTGAAAAAAAGTGGCATTTCCAATAGGGTGTAGTTCCCATCGAGCAAATAAATGTCGTTCTATACGTACCAAGATATGGCGTTCGTACATATAAGACATGCTTGCCGGGAGGAAAACATTTGTCTCTGAATCCTATTTCCCTCCATGGTTCCGAAAGGTACATCAGGTGTCAGAGTCTACAGTAAATTTGATTATAGTTTTACTTTGAAATTAACACTGACCGTAGAACCTTATTCACTTCTGTTGCTGAGCAATACACTGTCCAGTCACATTCACGTGTACTTCTTTCAAAAGCATGATAATACGTGCATACTTGTATTTATCCATTAAGCTTCCCAGAGTGACGATATTATCCAGCTAATGCCACGAAAACATTCTCCAGACCATAGTGCTCAATCCTCTGCCCTGGTTCCTTCAGACGATTGTTGCAGGATGTTTGCTTTCACGCGTTTCGCGCCATACATATCAACGTCCATCTACACGACGGTGCATGAAATGTGATTCATCTGAAAAGATCACCTGTCGCCACTCACTGGATGTACTGTTGCTGTTTTGGCGAGCGGATTCCAGCCTCCGTCGCCGATGAACAGGAGTCACTGGGTGTATGGTCGAGGCGCCTGCTGCGGAGGCCCACAAGCAGCAACATTCGCCGAACGGTCGTTGAGACGACACTCTTCTTAGCTGTTTGTTTCATCCGGTGGGGTTGAGCTATTGAACAGTTGCACGTCTGTTCGTCCGTACACATCTGCGCAGCTGCCCTCTATGGGCCCTAGCGCACCACAGTTGTCTCGGCGCCGGTTTTGGATTGTGGCATCTTGTCAAGCACGGTATACTTTAATCAAAGGGTCACGCTTGCAGTTTGCAAACGTTTGGGAAACACACTCCTGGAAATTGAAATAAGAACACCGTGAATTCATTGTCCCAGGAAGGGGAAACTTTATTGACACATTCCTGGGGTCAGATACATCACATGATCACACTGACAGAACCACAGGCACATAGACACAGGCAACAGAGCATGCACAATGTCGGCACTAGTACAGTGTATATCCACCTTTCGCAGCAATGCAGGCTGCTATTCTCCCATGGAGACGATCGTAGAGATGCTGGATGTAGTCCTGTGGAACGGCTTGCCATGCCATTTCCACCTGGCGCCTCAGTTGGACCAGCGTTCGTGCTGGACGTGCAGACCGCGTGAGACGACGCTTCATCCAGTCCCAAACATGCACAATGGGGGACAGATCCGGAGATCTTGCTGGCCAGGGTAGTTGACTTACACCTTCTAGAGCACATTGGATGGCACGCGATACATGCGGACGTGCATTGTCCTGTTGGAACAGCAAGTTCCCTTGCCGGTCTAGGAATGGTAGAACGATGGGTTCGACGACGGTTTGGATGTACCGTGCACTATTCACTTTCTCCTCGACGATCACCAGTGGTGTACGGCCAGTGTTGGAGATCGCTCCCCACACCATGATGCAGTGTGTTGGCCCTGTGTGCCTCGGTCGTATGCAGTCCTGATTGTGGCCCTCACCTGCACGGCTCCAAACACGCATACGACCATCAGTGGCGCCAAGGCAGAAGCGACTCTCATCGCTGAAGACGACACGTCTCCATTCGTCCCTCCATTCACGCCTGTCGCGACACCACTGGAGGCGGGCTGCACGACGTTGGGGCGTGAGCGGAAGACGGCCTAACGGTGTGCGGGACCGTAGCCCAGCTTCATGGAGACGGTTGCGAATGGTCCTCGCCGATACCCCAGGAGCAACAGGGTCCCTAATTTGCTGGGAAGTGGCGGTGCGGTCCCCTACGGCACTGCGTAGGATCCTACGGTCTTGGCGTGCATCCGTGCGTCGCTGCGGTCCGGTCCCAGGTCGACGGGCACGTGCACCTTCCGCCGACCACTGGCGACAACATCGATGTACTGTGGAGACCTCACGCCCCACGTGTTGAGCAATTCGGCGGTACGTCCACCCGGCCTCCCGCATGCCCACTATACGCCCTCGCTCAAAGTCCGTCAACTGCACATACGGTTCACGTCCACGCTGTCGCGGCATGCTACCAGTGTTAAAGACTGCGATGGAGCTACGTATGCCACGGCAAACTGGCTGACACTGACGGCGGCGGTGCACAAATGCTGCGCAGCTAGCGCCATTCGACGGCCAACACCACGGTTCCTGGTGTGTCCGCTGTGCCGTGCGTGTGATCATTGCTTGTACAGCCCTCTCGCAGTGTCCGGAGCAAGTATGGTGGGTCTGACACACCGGTGTCAATGTGTTCTTTTTTCCATTTCCAGGAGTGTATTTCTACCCCCTGCGACGAAAGCCAATGACATGCCTACTTGGACGTCAGTGAAGTCGGTACACTTCCGCATTACAACAACGCCTGCGCTGTGTCCCATGTTCTCCCCGACAGGCTTCATGTAACCTCGACTGCAAGCACTGCAGTGGCTATTGCCCGTTGACCTCGAACATAGGCGGTGGTAACAGTAATGTGACTGAGCCGTGCATGACTGTTAGGAATTTTTCGTAATTCTCATCGGGCAGCAGGGTGGGTCCGATGCTTCAACAAACAGTTTGCTCCGCAGTTGCAAATACGAAAATCGTTAAGGTTCCCAGAACACGGTGCAAGCTAATTCCTACTATCTTAGGACGTGAAACAGAGAACTTGACAGCCTTAATTAATCAGAAATGTCATTCTACGCGACGGGATGCACATGAGTAAAGGAGAAGGCGGAAGACATGGCACCAGTCGAGGAGGCGTTCATCGCATCGGACAGGGCACTACTTAACTTGCCCCAAGGTTTTTATTAAAAAAGTGCAGCATAACGAAAGTTACCTTCTATCTGCGTTAGTCTCCTTTGATACAGTGCTAGCGGGCTAGCATAAAGGAATAGCGGTTGTCAGAATGCAAGGTAGCAGACGGTTACAGCACATTTATGTCAATTTCGTTAAATATGAGGAAGTTTTAAATCGGATCACTCACCTTCTCTCTCTCTCTCTATCTCTCTCTCTCTCTCGCGCACACACACCAACACACACACACACACACACACAAATGGCTCTGAGCACTATGGGACTTAACTTCCGTGGTCATCAGTCCCCTAGAACTTAGAACTACTTAAACCTAACTAACCTAAGGACATCACACACATCCATGCCCGAGGCAGGATTCGAACCTGCGACCGTAGCAGTCTCGCGGTTCCGGACTGCGCGCCTAGAACCACTAGACCACCGCGGCCGGCTCACACACACACACACAAGCGCGCGCGGGCGGGCGCACACGACGTTTTCGTGTCTTCCTGTGCGACGTGTGTGCAGCACTATGGAAACAAACTTCCTGGCAGATTAAAACTATGTGCCCAAAAGAGTCTCGAACTCGGGACCTTTGCCTTTCGCGGGCAAGTGCTATACCATCTGCGCTACCGAAGCATAACTCACGCATGGTCTCACAGCTTTACTTCTGCCAGTATCTCGTCTCCTACCTTCCAAACATTAAAGAAGCTCTCCTGCGTCTTGCAGAACTAACACTCCTGAAAGAAAGGATATTACGGAGACACGGCTTAGCCACAGCCTGGGGGATGTTTCCAGAATGTGATTTTCACTCTGCAGCGGAGTGTGCGCTGATATGAAACTTTCTAGCAGATTAAAACTGTGTGCCCGACTGAGACTCGAACTCGGGAACTTTTCCTTTCGCGGGCAAGTGCTCCACCATCTGAGCTACCGAAGCACGACTCACGCACGGTCTCACAGCTTTACTTCTGCCAGTATCTCGTCTCCTACCTTCCAAACTTTACAGAAGCTCTCCTGCGTCTTGCAGAACTAACACTCCTGAAAGAAAGGATATTACGGAGACACGGCTTAGACACAGCCTGGGGGATATTTCCAGAATGAGATTTTCACTCTGCAGCGGAGTGTGCGCTGATATGAAACTTTCTAGCAGATTAAAACTGTGTGTCCGACCGAGACTCGATCTCGGGACCTTTGCCTTTCGCGGGCAAGTGCTCTACCATCTGAGAGCAGGAGAGCTTCTGTAAAGTTTGGAAGGTAGGAGACGAGATACTGTCAGAAGTAAAGGTGTGAGTCGTGCTTCGGTAGCTCAGATGGTAGAGCACTTGCCCGCGAAAGGCAAAAGTCCCGATTTCGAGTCTCGGTCGGGCACACAGTTTTAATCTGCCAGTAAGTTTCATATCAGCGCACACTCCGCTGCAGAGTGAAAATCTCATTCTGGACTATGGAAACAGTTTCAGCGGATTCCACCTACATACTGGAATAACGAAGTTGCAAATAGTGCACTAAACCAACTGAAAACACGATGTTGAGAGTTCTCAAGAAAGACACAAGGCATACACATTTTATTCTTTACCATTAGGTAAGAGTGCTTCTGTTAGCCATGACCTGTAGTGTTGTTCGATTCTTTTAGGCAATGTCCTAATGAAAATTCAGAGAGCGCGGTTCTCGTTAGGGCTTATATGGAAGATGGTTACCATTTCCGTCATTCTACTTGAAGGGGAATTTTAAAAATTTGATTTTGGGATAATAAGTTCGAGTCAATAATCCGTATCTCAGATGTGTTTATACGAGGGCGGTTTGCAAAGTCTGGTAAATATTCATGAAAGAATGGAACTCATTCGTAGCTCCTTCAGTCGGCCGCATTGGCCGAGCGGTTCTAGGCGCTACAGTCTGGAGCCGCGCGACCGCTACGGTCGCAGGTTCGAGTTCTGCCTCTGGCATGGATGTGTGTGACGTCCCTAGGTTAGTTAGGTTTAAGTAGTCCTAACTCCTAGGGGACTGATGACCTCAGAAGTTAAGTCCCATAGTGCTCAGAGCCATTTGAACCATTTGTGGCTCATGGCTGGTAATCATGATTATTCCAAGGATCGTATACAGAATTTAAACCATATACAGGGTACAATTCATTGTGGAGACCCGTCTGAATTGGTTAGTGTGTCGACTGAAACTGAAAATGGAGAAATTCCAATTTTGTGCTGTCACTGAACATTTTAATTTGATTCGTTGGACTTCCACACGAATCAAAACAGTATGAATGTAAATTTGGCTGGACTATGACGAAGACTAAGCGAGCTCCGTCCACCCAATTAAAGTCACCGCAAATGAACCATTAACTAGATCATTGATACGGTAATTCAAGAACTTTGAGTAAAAATTCGAGCTTGCTGAGATGTAGACATATCAACAGAGCGAGGACAAAATATTCTGCATGGAGAACTGGAAACTGTATGTGAGGTGAGTACCACGATTGCTCACAGTCGACCAAGAACGCATTTAGGACAACATTTCAACTCAATTTCTGATGATGTTTAATCGCAATCCGCGGAAGATTTTTGACTATTGATAAGAGTGGATCCATCATTACACACCAGAGTCAAAACGGCAGTCAAAACAATGGGAAAAATCTGGTGGAAGTCCACCATAGAAGCTAAGACCATTTTGTCACCTGGTAAAGTAATGTCTCCTGTTTTATTGGGATTCCCGAGGAATACATCTCATAAAGTATTTGGAAAATGACAGAACCATAGCTAGACCCCGTTATGCTTCACTGTTGGGTCGTTTGAAACTAGTAAAGGCCGAAAAAAGACCTAGTGTATAACGCAAAAAATTGTTCTTCCACCAGGATAATGCACCATTCCATACGTCAACGACAACAGTGGTGAAAGTTCATGAATTGGGGTTTGTATTGGTTCCTCGTCCATCGTACTTACCAGACTTAACCCAAAGTGACTTTTTTCTGTTTGGCTTAGTGGGAAGTGGGAAGAAATTTCCATCAAATGAAGAAGAGATAGTTGCAGTCAACGAGTAATTTTCAGAGTTTGTCGAAACCTATGTTCCTAATGGGATGAAAACGCTGGATCGTCGCTGGAACAAATGTCACTCGCTTCAGTGTAGCTCACCAAGGCAGCATGAACAAACTGTCTCATATGTTCTGAATTTCATTCATTACTTAGAAAGTAATGTCATGTCAGTCATATCCAGTATCCAAGTAAATGATAAAGAACTTCTCAGTATTTGGGATGGGATTTATTGTTCTGGCGTTTACCTTACAATAGGAAAAAAGAAAAAAAAAACGCGAAATCGTTGATCGTCGTCAGGAGACTGGGTTTTTACAGGGATTCTAGAGCAAATGGTCCCAGACGCCAAGGCAAAGGCTAATGTCTTTCTCTCATTCCCTGTGCCTGTGTGTGAGTGTGTTTGTGTGTGTGTAAATCAAACGAAATTCTGTCACTTGCTCGACATATGTTTCCTAGTATCAATAAACATACATTCCCTAGGCAGGCACCCTCTTCAAGTAATGACCAACCGAAGAGTCATGGGTTTAGCAGCCAAATAACAGGTGAGCTTGTAGTGGGGCATAAGAAGTGACAGTCTGGGATATTCTTGAGAGGATTTCCAGTTCGAGATTTTGCTTTATAAATAAAACAAACCTCCGGAAAACCTTGTTCTGAGATTAGGTGTAGGAAGTATTTTTAATTTAATCCTGCAACAATTTATCGTTTACAAAATATGAAAGCCTAGTGTATATAAGACTATATATGTTTATGAGGACACAGAGAACGGTCGATGACTTGCGCGACTTGTGCAGTGTACCTACGTCGCCTTCATTTGTAGCAGACGCGAACAATTACACGTACAGGAAATAGGGATTTAAGACATTATAAAATTCATTGGATTTCACACAGAAAGAACTCCTGCGGAATAATGCCATGACTGTCACAAATTCCAGATGCTATTCCTTATTTCCTGACGATGACACGTTTTTACTTTCATAAAAGTTATTAAAAATATATAAAGTTATTAGTTAACCTTGCAATGCTTCACAATGCCTTATCGTTTATAGAAATTTGATATACCTCACAATCTCCTTTCTCCCTCTCTCTGTACGTTTCTGCCTCCCTTCTCTCTTTGTCAATGTCCGCTCCCTCCCCATCTCCCTGTCCATCACCACCTTTCCCCTCTTTGTGCCCTACTCCATCTACCACTTTCACTCTACAACTCCAACTCTTCCTCTCTCCACCCATCTTCTTCTTCCACCTGTTTATGTCCGTTTCCTCGCTCTTCTTTGTCCAATTACTGCTACCCTCTCTCTGATCTTGAGCCTTCTTTATCGTTATTGCCAATGAAACAATCAAGTGAAGTGAAGTCGCTTAAAATGAATCGGCAAACAGGTTGAATTCATTGGTATACGGGGTACAAGAGATCTCTCATGCTGCTCTGTCTCTAAGATCAGTAGCTTAAAAAAAAGTATTTGGCGTTGTTTTGATCTGCAAACGGATAGGATTACAAAGTTTTTGGTTATTCAGATTCCGTTGTAGTATTCTAACAATAAGTCGACCAGCATTAAGTATAAGTTTCATGGTTCCTGTTAAAACCGACTCGGAGAAAACAAAATTATTTAAAATTGTACTTGCTAGAAGACCTTCAACAACCTAGCCAGCATAAAATATCTCTTGAAGACAACTTGTTTCGAAAATGTTTTCTGACATCTCTCTCTCTCTTTCTCTCTCTCTCTTTCTCTCTCTCTCTCTCTCTCTCTCTCTCTCTCTCTCTCTTTCTCTGCGTGTGAGTGTGTGTGTGTGTGTGTGTGTGTGTGTGTGTGTGTTGTTACACCATATGTAAAAACAAAATATGTTGTTAGTGTCCGTCCAAACGTTTATTAGAGTATCACGTAAAAATCTAATGTAAATCAGTCAAAAACTTGTTAATATTTCAGGTAACAACCTTAAAAAACAAGTTTGCTACTTATGGTAGTATGTCAGCCTGAAAGTTTATTAGGGTATTACGTGAAAGTTTGATTTAAATCGGTCAAAAGCTTGCTGAGATTTTTGCTAATAACGTTAAACACCGGCTTTTCTTTATATAGTAGTACAGATTAAATACCACTGTGAGGCACCATGTACGTAGAAGTTCCAGGAGACTGAGTAAAAAAGACATCGGCTAGTGACTGCGTGTGGTGATGATATACCTCACCTGCCCAACGCATCCGCCAACAAATAAAACCCCGACGGAGTTGATCCGATGCCTTGCAGCCTTGGAAACTGTAACTCAAATCTACTTATACTTACAGGTGTGAATCAATCAGTGACTTTGAACACTGATTACTCGCAGCTGATCATGGGGCTCTAAGAGAACAGGAAGGGCAACATCAAAAAATGGTTCAAATGGCTCTGAGCACTATTGGACTTAACATCTGTGGTCATCAGTCCCTTAGAACTTAGAACTACATAAACCTAACTAACCTAAGGACATCACACACATCCATGCCCGAGGCAGGATTCGAACCTGCGACCGTAGCAGCCGCGCGGTTCCGGACTGCGCGCCTAGAACCGCTAGACCACCGCGACCGGCGGGCAACATCACAGTCATTAAATCGAGAGAAGTCCAAAGTCGACTTATTAATTGCTATGCATTTACTAGACAACAGAAAACGATGACTAACTACCGAAATCTGGAAGAAACAATGCATTCGTGTTCAATTTCAAGTTCACATGTTATCGAGAATCAGCTGAAATAGAAGTTAAAATATGTAATTCTGTATAAGACCCAGTAATGTTGAGATGAGCCAGAGATAATCATGGAATCAATAAGGAGCGACTGTCCTGCACGATGACGTTTTACATAGTCTGTTGACCGTAGTATCCCGCCATACTGTGCCAGCGGCAGCTGGCTGTTGTCCATGTTGTCCACGGCATCTTCTGTGCCAGGCAGGGGTGACAGTGTGTTGAATGCTCCAGGAGGACACTGACGAAGGTGACCCTGCTGGGTCTTATTTCAAAACTTCTTACGAACGTAAAAACAGCAGACATTCAGGTAGTCACTATGTTCTTCTTGCCAGTCTATACGGTCGTTTCTTCAGTGAGTGTAGGGGACTGCCCAGATATGTTAAGCTACCACTACCTGGCACGTCCTAACCTCAAACTACCACCCAAGAAAGGAATATCACTGCGCTCGCAGCCTGGTATAAGGCGTTTGACCGTGAAAGGCCGGTGTACCGGGTCTGGCACACAAGTTTTAATCTTACAGTAAGTTTTGTGTCTGCTCACACTCCGCTGCAGAGTGAAACTTCATTCTGTAAGACTCACCCATGCCACAGGATGGTGGTGCCGATACAAAGTAGAGCAATGCAACTGGGAAAGAACAACAGTTGCCAAATTTGATATTTCGGCTGTAAGGAACCCACGGCACTTCGCAGAGTGCGAAAGAAGTGGCAGATGAAACGTTAGCTTTTCGACAAGATAAGTCAGTGGAATCTGTGGTGTCGTATACGTTCGATTTTGAGGTCAATGTACATGAGGAGTACAATGATGACGATACGTGTTTAATACGTGAACGTGATATCTGAACAGTTATCGATCCATGTAGTTCGTCTCCAGTGAAACGAAGTAGAGGACAATTGTTGTCCAGGAGCAGGTACTAAACAGCTACGTAGGTGGACGATCATCCGCAGAGAAGCAAGCAAACAGCTAGAACCTGATTTCAAATAACTCCACAACAATATGACCAGGTAGTGCATAAGAAAAGCTACGGATATTCAAGGGATGACAAGGAGCACTTGTTACAAAAACTGGTATTTGCGCATTTCAAAAATGGTCGATACAATTGCCAGGACGTGCATGATAGTGACCTACTACGTTATGCACATCGAACTATGCACGACATAGATTACTGTTATTTCAAGGGAAGCAGTGGATGGTTGAATAACTTCAACCAGTGGTACAGAATTGGAAGACTCAAGTTACGAAATTTCAAACAAAACGTGAACCTGACAGTGCACAGGAAACTGCGGAATCGACCCGAAAATTAGCAGGTGAGATCAAGAAACTTATCGTAATCCTCAGTAAGAATTTTCTTTCAGTTAGGACCCATCGGGATTTGAAGAGGAAATGAATGTGTAAGGAACCATGGAAATTAGAGGTACCAAGAGAGTTGTACTGAAAAGTCTCTGTGTACTGCATCGTTATAAAACCATTTAAATTGCCTAATTGTTCACGTGCAAGCCCTCAATTAGATTTACATGTAATATATTTTATGCTCCAGATTTCCAACCTTCTCATTACTGTCTGTAAGTACTTGTGTATATGATTTTCGTGTTTCCATTGGTAGCTAGTATTATGGAGCTTGCTGTCTGTTGTCTTGAGTCTGGCCAACTTTGGTTGTTCAGTCAAAGTAGAGAGGTTAGTGGCTTATAAGTAGTGGGAAGGCTGATATCCGAAGCAAGCCGTTTGGTCAGTTCTGGCTACCTACGGAGATTCGTTGTTCTCGGGGGTGCTTAAGAACTTGACTCTGGGCAATTGGCGAGTGTGATCGGTAGCTTAAGACTGAGCTTAGAGTTATCTGTGTAAGACTTCAGGCTAGCTGAAGCAGTATAGTTCACCTTTTAGTACACCGATAGGTTCATTATACGATTCACGGTTTAGGCAGGATAGGCCATGGTGCAATTTACCAATTTTAATAAAGGTCTTCTGGTACTTTCTTTGTGCTACCAGAACTACTAGTGTGGAAAGGCTACCAGTCTAGTGATGCTGACATTGCGTTACAGTGGATTTTCGTAAGTGTGTAGGAGTGCATGGTTACGTTCTCGTGTGAATGTTTTCATGTATTATTGCAGTTTGAATTCTTTCGGTTTCACCTCTGGTTTGATAAATTTGCCTTTATGCTTCGCTCCACTTACCTTCTGTGTTTTTCAGCGGTAATCAATCGTGTTCCCTTGAGTGAACTTAGGTTGTGTTGAATGTTCTGTGTGATTAATAGATTTTAGAGTATTTTACTGTGTGAAATTTCAAATGGTTAGCGTGCTTGCTTTTTTAGTCTGAACTACGTACTTGGACGAGTCAGTTGAGCCCTCGGCTCTCTGTGTCTATCTAGGGATATATGTCTAGCAATTCTTTGCGGATCGCGCTTGTATTTAACCATTTTGTAAAAATATTCTGACACCTGGTAAATCTAATATCCGCTTGGTCTCCTCACCCCGCACTTTGCATCGGTTTTAGTTATGTGAGAATATTTTAAGCAACTGCATTAGTCGTAAGATTAATTCTTCGGAAGACTGAATCTTTGTCCCTGACTCTTTGGTGAAGGCGTAATGTGTCTTGAGGTTGGTTCTTTAGTATGGATCTTGCGCAAGTACGTGCTTTTGATACTATCCTCTTCCCATAATTTTCACATACCTTCCACTTCATGTCGTTCGTCACCATTAAACTATTTGAAACAGTCTTAAATTGAACCCAGGCAACGGTCAGGGATTTTCACCTGCCTCGAGATGACTGGGTGTTGTTGTGTCGTGCTCATCATCATCATTCATCCACATTACGGTCGGAGGAAGACAATGGCAAACCACCTACGCTAGGAGCTTGCCTAGTACGGCGATACGGGTCTCCCGCATCTTCCCCTACGCTCTGTCAAGGAGAATGGGACCTCATCATCATCAAACTTCATGAGTTCCCATCAACGCAGCCACCGCTCCAGAATTCAATCTTAGTACGTCCAAATAGAGCAGTATTCTTGCAGACCCAAATTCTGAATTTTAAATACGCTCTATAGAATTATGTTTTAATTTAACTAACTGCTTTCATTCAGTATGATTACGCTTTTGAGTAAATTAATTTCAATGTTCATTTGATGAGAGTACTGACGTCTGAATAGTTACTATGCAACGAGTTAATAATTTCTTTGATTAACTGTAATTAATTTAATTTAATTAATAATGACCTTAAATAATTTACTATACAAGAATATATCAGAGTGCCTATTTGCATTAGCATTCGGTAGTCCACTAAGTTTAAAACGCATCCAGTAATTTTAAAAACTCTCACATCCCGTTTCTGTATAACCCATTTAGTATTAAGATCAACTGACATCAATGCCTTAACGCAATCGCATACAATTATGCCGAAAGTCAATTTTCCGGATAAATGGGCTGAAAGTTATTTATTGTGCCGCCACGATTCTTTCTTGTGTGCGTGATCTTGCAAAGACAGTACGGAATATTTACGTCACAGTAAGCAAAAACGTGGAAGTGGGCGCAAGACAGCTACAATAATGGTATGATAACTGCTTTTGACCAATAGTTGGTCAAACTAACTTGCTTTTGCTTGAGTCCTGGTCTGCGTACATAAATCAAACATCTTTACAACAAATTATACCTACTGAAAAGTGCGCGACATAACAGTTCATACCATTTGGAACTACTGGACAAATTCAGCCTCTGGATGTTTGTTTTTCCGTGCCTGTAAGGCATATTATCGCACTATCTGCAGCTATAGTTTTAATCTGCCAGGAAGTTTCATATCAGCGCATACTCCGCTGCAGAGTGAAAATCTCATTCTGGATCTGCAGCTACAACTTGACGGACAGCCAGTTTCGCGATGAGCTCCACGACAGACTGTTTCGCTTTTGGCTGCATGCCGCCGTATTCCGTGAGCTCTCATCACCCTGTTACACCAGTATGATTCTGTATGCATTCTTTGGATACTCAGCCTATCGTCTTGAACAGTTTGTAAGTCCCAGGTAGTTCGTTTTCGATCTTGATGATGCGAAACTTCGTGGTCATTGCGACGCGCAGTTTTTCATTCGGTGGTCATGGAGCAAGTTAATGGTTTGTTCTGAACATTTCTTGAATGTCAACGATTGCCATTTTGAGAATTCTAATACGTACATTCCACAGAAGGTTTATCTCTGCACTCATGGACACTGAAATTCTGTAGCCCAGCTGATGTACGTGGTGAGTCGTCAGCTGCTAATATTTAATGCAGCATTTTCAGATGTGCCTTTCTAAAGACTGAACTTGTGTTCTAAAACTCAAGTGTTTCATGTGAGAGGTTTCTATAGTGATTCTAGGACAAATGGTTCCAGACGCCAACGTGGAGGCTAACCTCTCTCTCTCTTTTCTCTGTGTTTGCAATTTCGGTTTGTGTGTGTGTGTGTGTGTGTGTAATAAAATAAATTCCATCATTAGCTCGATAAGTGCTTCCCAATGGCAGTACACATACATCCTCTAAGTAGGCGGTCTCTTCCAATAACGACACACTGAAGAATTATGGGCTTTCAAGCCAAATATCTACTGAGCTAGTAGTGGGATTTAAAGAGTAACGGTTTGGAAAATTCACTAGAGGACTTTTTGTTCCAGCATTTGTCTTACAAATAAAAGAAACCTTCTTGTTTAATACCTGGGTATTTAATTTAACCCACCAACATTATATTTATTGAAAAATAGGGAAATTTTATGTACTTAAAATTGTAATTGTTTGTGACTTTCGTGGTTTGCGCAGTGCACCATAGTCGCTTTCGATTGCGAGTGATGCTAATAACTACACGCACAGAAAATAACGCCTTTAGAAATTGTAAAATTATTAGATACCATGTACAGAGAACTTCTATAGAAGGATGCCATGAGTTTCAGTTGTAGTCCCTGTTCCCTCACGACCCCACATTTCTACATTCGTGAAGTGTACTAAACAGTTATAAAGATGAAGCTTCCTGGAAGATTAAAATGTGTCCCAGCTGATACCCGAACTCAGGAGCATTGCGTTTAGCGACCAAGTTCTTCAACCAAGGCAATGGCTGTCTGCTTATGGAGGCAAGGTTTCGTTTATATTAATTTATAAATTAATGTATGTTTCTGGAATACCCTTTCTTCCATGAAAGCTGCTCGAGCAAGTTATGCAGCAGAACGTCAGTGAAGCCATAGTAGTTCAGGTAAAGGCGGAAGTATAGCAGTGAGGACACGTCGTGAGTCGTATTTGGGTATCTCAGTTAATAGAGCGGGTACCCACTAGAAGCAGAGATCCTGGGTTACACTCCCGTCTGGCACACATACCTTATTTGCCAGGAAGTTTCAGTACTAGCACTGTTTTAAGTGGCTCTTTCTTGATCTGAAGGAGTTCTATTTTCAGCTTTCCTATACAGACGACGTATGTGTAACAGTCACACAGCAGATTTGACTGTTTATGACAACGTATTTATTTTCTATTTAGAGAGCAGCGAAGTTTTTGTTACTCGCAGAATGCTGTTAAAAGGTTCATTCTCTCGATAATTGTATAGCAACTGTCGTCGAAGGGCTGAAGAGAGCTACACAGAAGAGCGAGCGCTCTGTGATAACCGAAGCCATAACGGGTGAGCGGTATGGGGCGAAAGCAAACAGGGAGACTCGCGCTTCTGAACCAATCTGTGGCCGTCCGTGCGGACAAAAGGCGCCCACAGTAGGTGGGCCGCCCTGATCGCACACAGCCCACATCGACAATTCCCACAGCCCCTCCCCCGCGCCAGGCCGCCGGGCTAGGTGCCGGTGTCAAACCTCGACCCAGTTCCGGAGCACGGCAGCGACACCGGCTCCCCCCTCGGGGCATAACGACTGCCCAACTGTTACACCACGGCTGGACCGGCGCCGCGCGGCGAATACAGAAAACCTGCGAGTGGTCATTCGGAGCGCGCGCCACGGCAGTACGAATGTCGCGCACGTAGCGACTGCGTCCCGGCGGGAGGGTCGCTGGAGGGGTCGTGAAGAGGAGGGGGGAGTAGGTGGCACAATAAGATTGAGGGTCGTTCTAGCCCGGGGCGCCCACCCTTCGGACAGTGGGCACAAACAAAAGAGGCCTGGGCCCGGAGCCCGAGCGCCACGCCAAATGGTGGACACTGAAGGCGACGCGAACAGTGGGAGTGTGAGAAACAATTGCTACGGCGGCTCAGGAAACTAAGGCCTCGTGTACAGTAACGCATTAGTTAACGTGATCTACATTAAAGCATTTGTTAGTTCCCGGAACAACGTGGAATGTTTCTGGGCCGTACATGGAGTAGCAGCTGAATGAAATGATTAGTGGCTCCAAATAGGTTACAGGTTGGACATCAACAAAAGTGAAGTAAGGGTAACTGAATGTAGAAGACTTACGTGACGCTGGACGAATTAGACTTGCACACTGGACACTAAAAATTGTAGATCAGATTCTTATTTGGGCAGCAAAGTAGGTGATGATGGCCCACATAATGTGATATTAAATGACTGATTGACTGTATGAATGACTGACTGAAGCACGAAAATCATTTCTGAAAAGGAGAGATTTGTTAACAACTAGTACAAGTTTAAGTGTTAAGATGAAGGTATTTGTCACTAGTGTTTGCTAACACAGAAGTGAAATGTGATGTATTAGCATTTCAGACAAAAAGAGAATATGAGGTACTGAAATGTGACGCAAGAGAAGAACACTGGATATTAAATGAGTAGATTCAACTACGGATAAAAGTAACTTATCGTAAATTTTACTAAAGGAAAGGAACAGTTGATAGGTAACGGAAATTTTTGGAATAAATATGAAAGGGTACAGTACTGTCCGACACAGATAATATGTACAACATACCTTGTTGTTCTTCTCATAAAAGCGTTTTAGTAGATAACACCATTTTATTTAATACACCAAAACCCGATACCACTGTAGGAAAGAAGGACTATTTTTATGTTTAATTATTCAGATGTGCACTTCCTTAAAATAGATCCCTGTATCCAGTCTGGTAATGTTTGTGAATTGAATGAATGGCTGGTCGTCTGCTGACCACAGATAGTGAAGGTAGAGAGAGTTCTCTGGTCACCTTTGGCTGAACCTAAGAGAGGAAGTATACCAGAGCACCAGAGGTCCTGGAATGTGGCTGACTAATACGGTGGCAAGGTCCTCCCCCACTTCAGCGGAAGCGCGGGATGACCGGATGAACGGCCATGTTTCAGCACTCTGTCGCTGGTTCCTGGGGTGTGAAGACGTGCTCTATGTGTGCTACAGAAAAACAAAGTTAAAAGAAAATGGTGTGCATGTGAAATATTTAGGGGTAGATGAACTAATAATTTCTCTTTTCAGAAACTTTTGGTGGGAGGCTGATGTAAATTGTTCTGAAAAAAATAGGCAGGTAAAAATTCATGGGGATCACAGGATTCTTCGTAGGTGACAATGAAACCACGTGCTGTAATCATAAGACGATATACTAGCGTGGGGTAGTATGAAGATGAAATACTTGCGTGTGTAAATCTAACATGAAAATAATTAAGATTTCCGTGTGTAGAACTTGAATTAGAGACAAGCACTTCCACGTGGTGAGTACAATGTGAGTCTCAACCTGACTATGGGACAATAAAAAATTAGAAGTGCTTGTCCTAGCATTCAGTTGAGGATCCGAGTGTGAAATAAATAAATAAGATAACAAAACCTCCGTCATGAGGTACATTCATGTGACACCAGCATGATATTCAGATACACTGACAGTGAGTTATGGTGAGTCAGCCATCTACCCGGCAACACCATGAGGGTTGCATTGCACAGGGAGATGTGCGTAAATCCTCAAGAGTTTGTGGTAGGAAAATTATTACGTGGGTCAGTGACGTGTGAATCTGGGGTGGCTCTTGCTTAATGTGGGGAAGCAGAAAGAGATGAAAACCAAACATTTTGTTTTTAGAGATACGTTTTATATTGTCAGTGTGATTTATTATGTGTATTCAATCTATGTGATTTACATGAGACAGTAGCGAATTTAGTGGGTCAAGCATGATTTTTCCCAGTACAGCACGAAAGTCCGTAAATTCGTTTTGTTGCTAATAAATGAGATTACGAGAGTGTGGGAGAGAATGAAGTAGCAAAAGTTTCCTTAACAATCTAGAATGTGCACAGTAGCAATAGACATAAACATTACGAGACCATATAATAGTAAAATGCTTATGATATATAATGGCCATTGGGTGAAGAATCACTTGTTTTACTATTGTATTTAAGTGTAATGCAAGATATTTTGCAACATTAGCATGAACGAGTTTATTGCAATAAAAGAGAAGATATATGAGACAAGTAGTGGACTTGGTATTGAGTTGTGGGTAGCCATTTTGTTGAGGTATTTTAACATAACCTCCATTTTCATGCTGGGTTGTCCAAACTTTGGATAAAATATTTACGACAGGAAGGAAATGTGGCCTTGCCAGGGTTGAGTGAGTCCATCATAAATGTGCACTAGCTCTTAGTCAGATGCGTTATCCATTCGTTGCATTAAGAAGTAAGGACGAGAATAAGTTATAGCTTAACTGAAAGGCTCTAGGGCTCATATTTCAAGCATAGTTGCAGTGGGTATGACAATGATGAAAATATTTCTGATGTACGAATAGTAATTGCACTCGCTTGGCAAGCCACGCATCTAGTAGGCCTGACTATTAGATGCCACAGAATGTGATAGGAACCTCCCAAAGATTATGGAGGAAGGAATCAATACAGTAAGGAGCGTCCATCGAAAGGTGATGGCAGTAGATATTCGGAGACGAATAGGATTGTGCGGGATGAAGTAGCGTGTAAATCTGTAACCTGGATTATGGGGGCGAATGAGGCAATCCATGAGATGACACGTAGAAGCCTGTGTTACAGGTAACGATAGAAATTCAGAGCATTCCATTCGGGCATCACAAGACCACATTTGAAAACAAGAGAAAATTAAAAGATACATGTAGAACCAAACTAAATATCTGAATACAGAGACATAAACGAAGCTAATACGTAGCAACAAAAAATTGATAACTAAGAAAATAACCGGAAGACGATATCTATATATGAACTTCTTTGCTTGTTATTCAGTCCTCTACCTCTTTCACAGAGCTTTCTCGGATGCCAGTTAGTAGCTTGCATAAGTAAAAGACCTTTTGTCTAATATACAATAAGATGAACTACTTTTCTTGTAGATAACACTACTGTTGTCATCAATCCAAACATGCGTACAGCAACAGAATAATTGATAAATAATATTCTAAAAAGTACTGGGTGATCAAAAAGTCAATACAAATTTTAAAACTTAATAAACCACTGAATAATGTAGATAGAGAGGCAAAAATTGACACATTTACTTGGAATGACATGGGGTTTTATTAGAACAAAAGAAAAAAAAAAGTTCGCAAAATGTCCGCGTGAAAGATCGCTTGCGCGCGTCGTTTGGTGATGATCGTGTGCTCAGCCGCCACTTTCGTCATGCTTGGCCTCCCAGGTCCCCAGACCTCAGTCCTTGTGATTATTAGCTTTGGGGTTACCTGAAGTCGCCAGTGTATCGTGATCGACCGACATCTCTAGGGATGCTGAAAGACAATATCCGACGCATATGCTCCGGACATGCTTTACAGTGCTGCTAAAACATTATTCCTCGACTACAGCTATTGTTGAGGAATGATGTGGACATATTGAGCATTTCCTGTAAAGAACATTATCTTAGCTTTGTCTTACTTTGTTATGCTAATTACTGCTATTCTGATCAGATGAAGCGCCATCTGTCGGACATTTTTTGAACTTTTATACTTTTTTGGTTCTTATAAAACCCCATCTCATTCCAAGCATTTGTGTCAATTTGTACCTCTCTATCTATATTATTCCATGATTTATTCATTTTTCAAATTTATACTGAGTTTTGTAACCCAGTACTATTGATAGCTTTTCAGCCAGTAGTGACTCAGTATTTAAAATAGACACATCGTTATTGTGTCTCCTCATCTAGAGTTAATACACCAAAAACAATCATAGCACTTGATTATGAAGTCGTTGTCAAGTAAGCTGCTGTCCCATTTTCTGGAAATCTAAAGATGTCACCAACAAAAGGTTGCCTATCTTACGGCTTTCAGGGGAAACAAAAGTTTGATTATCAGTATTTCACGTCATTACTGAGAGAATTAAAATTGAAAGTGCTGTCATAAGCTACTCTAAGAAGTATAATCTTATGTAAGAATTTAACACAGTAGCTCACATATGAGTGTTAGAAACTGTGTACACTTCATATGGCATACACAGACTATATTTGACGAGCATTTGAGAATTAGAGAACTTAGCGTCTACCAACAAACTTTACACATAATATGCAACTTACATAAAACGTTTCCTCGCTGACACCCATACATGATGATGAAGAAGTTACCTCCTTACTTACTTCCAGCTGGCTGGAGGCAACAAGGCAGTAACGTGAAATGATTCAACATAACTGTATAAACCCGTGGAAGTTGTACAGAATTTTGTCTTTATCTCTTTATGACTAGTCTGGGACCTTGTTAGTCCATGCTCAAATTATGCTGTGGAACAGAGCATAAGGTTTTTACAATAAGCAAGGAAATTGCAGAGTACAAAGAGTTTTGACAAGTAATTACATTCCATGTAAGTCATAAAACAACATCTACTCACTTTGAACGCTCGACACGTAGAGTATCTGTGTAGCTGAGTGCAATTTACAAAACGACCTTACTGTGCTGCATGAAGCGAAACAATACTACCTTAGCCTTAATCACAGTTAGGCAAACTAGGATGCTGGGCATTGACGGCTGTGCGACGTAGGGAAAGTAATTTCTTATTCCGCAGATACAAATAAAAGTTATGTACGCCTTATATATGACAGAAATAATACAAATCTTTAATGAAAAGTTATAAGCAACAGTCCATACATTTCATAAAAATGGATAGGTGTGTGTGTGTGTGTGTGTGTGTGCGCGTGTGTGTGTATGTGTGTGTGTGTATGTATGATCCACATCTCCTAAATCACCTCACCGATTTCAACGAAACTTGGCACGTACATCCGTTACAGTCTGGTAACAATCACTGACTGGGTAAGAACAACCTACCTACCGTAGTCCAGGATACATGTTGTGATGAACAATATGCGTGAAATACAACCATATCATGCATGACGTCCTTATTTATTACTTCTATGCTACTAACTGAATTCGCATTATATTTGGCAGACAGTATCTGCAAATGTTACTGAATGTAGATATCCAAATATATCATTGTACGACACATAGTTAAAGAGATGTGACGCTGAGACACGTGAAAAAATACTGCATTATGTGAGAAGTTTAAATAAATTAATTTTTCACTACTTAGACACTCAAATATTGGAGTCTAGCGTAAGTTAATCCCAGGAACCTATCAGCTCTTCTGACAGCTTTCAACTTCGAGTTGCTAACGGCTGTAGGCGAAAAGATTAGGCGTCTCAATGGTTATGAAGAGGCGTTGCAATAAACATGCCTATAAAATCGGTATCTAGACATGCGAAGCAGCTGTACTTATTAATTTATTAGACATTGCACTATTTTATAATGCATGCTTCAAAACAAAAACCGAATTGAAAAATACATATTGAAGTACAGTAAAAGTATCATGTGTTGCAGGACAGCGTTATATAGCATATAAAACACGATTACAAAGTTCATTATCACTGAACAGAGTAATCTCGCAACTACGAAAATTAACGGCCTCAAGCCAAGCGACGAACGCAGAGCAAATGCCTGATGACGAACTATCACTTCAACAAGACCTCTGCTTATTTTCCTATACGGGGTGTTACAAAAAGGTACGGCCAAACTTTCAGGAAACATGCTTCACACACAAATAAAGAGAAGATGTTATGTGGACATGTGTCCGGAAACGCCTAATTTCCATGTTAGAGCTCATTTTAGTTTCGTCAGTATGTACTGTACTTCCGGATTCACCGCTAGTTGGCCCAATTGAAGGAAGGTAATGTTGACTTCGTTGCTTGTGTTGACAAAAAAAAAATGGTTCAGATGGCTCGGAGCACTATGGGACTCAACTGCTGAGGTCATTAGTCCCCTAGAACTTAGAACTAGTTAAACCTAACTAACCTAAGGACATCACAAACATCCATGCCCGAGGCAGGATTCGAACCTGCGACCGTAACGGTCTTGCGGTTCCAGACTGCAGCGCCTTTAACCGCACGGCCACTTCGGCCGGCTGTGTTGACATGCGACTCATTGCTCTACAGTACTAGCATCAAGCACATCACTACGTAGCATCAACAGGTTAGTGTTCATCACGAACGTAGTTTTGCAGTCAGTGCAATGTTTACAAATGCGGGGTTGGCAAATGCCCATTTGATGTATGGATTAGCACGGGGCAATAGCCGTGGCGCGGTACGTTTGTATCGAGACAGATTTCCAGAACGAAGGTGTCCCGACGGGAAGACGTTCGAAGCAATTGATCGGCGTCATAGGGAGCACGGAACATTCCAGCCTACGACTCGCGACTGTGGAAGACCTAGAACGACGAGGACACCTGCAATGGACGAGGCAGTTCTTCGTGCAGTTGACTATAACCCTAACGTCAGCGTCAGAGAAGTTGCTGCTGTACAAGGTAACGTTGACCACGACACTGTATTTAGAGTGATACGGGAGAACCAGTTGTTTCCGTACCATGTACAGCGTGTGCAGGCACTATCAGTAGCTGATTTGCCTCTACGGGTACACTTCTTCGAATGGTTCATCCAACAATGTGTCAATCCTCATTTCAGTGCAAATGTTCTCTTTACGGATGAGGCTTCATCCCAACGTGATCAAATTGTAAATTTTCGCAATCAACATGTGTGAGCTGACGAGAATCCGCACGCAATTGTGCAATCACGTCATCAACGCAGATTTTCCGTGAACGTTTGGGCAGGCATTGTTGGTGATGTCTTGATTGGGCCCCATGTTCTTCCACCTAAGCTCAATGGAGCACGTTATCATGATTTCATATGGGATACTCTACCTGTGCAGCTAGAACATGTGCCTTTACAGGTATGACACAACATGTGGTTCATGCACGATAGAGCTCCTGCACTTTTCAGTAGAAGTGTTCGTACGCTTCTCAACAACAGATTCGGTGACCGATGGATTGGTAGAGACGGACGAATTCCTTTGCCTCCACGCTCTCCTGACCTCAACCCTCTTGACTTTCATTTATGGGTGAATTTGAAAGCTCTTGCCTACGCAACCCCAGTACCAAATCTGGAGACTCGTATTGTGGACGGCTGTGATACAATACGAAACTCTCCAGGGCAGCATCGGCGCAACAGGGCTTCCATGCGACGGAGGGTGGATGCATGTATCCTCGTTTACGGAGGACATGTTGAACATTTCCTGTATCAAATTGTTTCAACTCACGCTGGTACGTTCTGTTGCTGTGTGTTTCCATACCATGATTAATGTGATTTGAAGAGAAGTAATAAAATGAGCTATAACATGGAAAGTAAGCGTTTCCTGACACATGTCTACAATAGATATTTTCTTTCTTTGTGTGTGAGGAATGTTTCCTGAAAGTTTGGCCGTCCCTTTTTGTAATACCCTGTATATGTCTACCGCCCTCACAAACCTCCCTCCCCACCCCCCATCCCCCTTCCTCCTAACACCTCCCAATTCCCAAAATGTGTTGTTTGTTTTGTGGACTTCAGTCCTGAGACTGGTTTGATGCAGCTCTCCATGCTACTCAATCCTGTGGAAGCTTCTTAATCTCCCAGTACCTACTGCAACCTACATCCTTTTGAATCTGCTTAGTGTATTCTTCTCTTGGTCTCCCTCTACGATTTTTGCCCTCCACGCTGCCCTCCAATAGTAAATTAGTGATCCCTTGATGACTCAGAACATGTGCTACCAAACGATCCCTTCCTCTAGTCAAGTTGTGCCACAAACTTCTCCCAATCCTATTCAATACTTCCTCATTAGTTATGTGAACTCCCCATCTAATCTTCAGCATTTTTCTGTAGCACCGCATTTCGAAAACTTCTATTCTCTTCTTGTCCAAACTATTTATCGTCCATGTTTCACTTCCATACATGGCTACACTCCATATAAATATTTTCAGAAATGACTTCCTGACACTTAAATCTATATTCGATGTTAACAAATTTCTCTTCTTCAGAAACGCTTTCCTTGCCATTGCAAGTCTATATTTCATATCCTCTCTACTTCGAGCATCATCAGTTATTTTGCTCCCCAATTAGCTAAACTCCTTTACTACCTTAAGTGTCTCATTTCCTAATCTAATTCCCTCAGCATCACCCGACTTAATTCGACTACATTCCATTACCCTCGTTTTGCTTTTGTTGATGTTCATCTTATATCCACCTTCCAAGACACTATCCATTCCGTTCAACTGCTCATCTAAGTCCTTTGCTGTCTCTGACAGAATTACAATGTCATCGGCAAACCTCAAAGTTTTTATTACTTCACCATGGATTTTAATACCTACTCCGAATTTTTTTTTGTTTCCTTCTCTGCTTGCTCGGTGTAAAGACCGAATAACATAGGGGAAAGGCTACAATCCTGTCTCACTCCATTCCCAACCACTGCTTCCCTTTCATGTCCCTCGACTCTTATAAGTGCCATCTGTTTTCTATACAAATTGTAAATAGCCTTTCGCTCCCAATATTTTACCCCTGCCACCTTCATAATTTGAATGAGAGTATTCCAGTCAACATTGTCAAAAGCTTTCTCTAAGTCTACAAATGCTAGAAACGTAGGTTTCCCTTTCCTGAATCTAGCTCCTAAGATAAGTCGTAGGGTCAGTATTGCCTCACGTGTTCCCTAATTTTACGGAATCCAAACTGATTCTCCCCGGCTTCTACTACTTTTTCCATTCGTCTGTATAGAATTCGCGTTAGTATTTTACAGCTGTGGCTTATTAAACTGATAGTTCGACAATTTTCACATTTGTCAACACCTTCTTCTCTTCGGGATTGGAATTATTATTTTCTTCTTGAAGTCTGAGGGTATTTCGCCTGTCTCATACATCTTGCTCACCAGATGGTAGAGTTTTGTCAGGTCTTGCTCTCCCATGGCCGTCAGTTGTTCTAATGGAATGTTGTCTACTTCCGGGGCCTTGTTTGGACTCAGGTCTTTCAGTGCTCTGTCAAACTTCTTCACGCAGTATCGTATCTCCCATTTCGTCTTCATCTACATCCTCTTCCTTTTCCATAATATTATCCTCAAGTACATCGCCTTTGTATAGACCCTCTATATACTGCTCCCACCTTTCAGCTTTCCTTTTCTTTTGCTTAAAACTGGGTTTCCATCTGAGCTCTTGATATTCATACAAGTGGTTCTCTTTTCTCCAAAGGTCTCTTAAATCTTCCTGTAGGCAGTATCTAACTTACACCTAGTGAGATAAGCCTCTACATCCTTACATTTGTCCTTGATCCATCCCTGCTTAGCCATTTTGCACTTTCTGTCAATCTCATTTTTGAGACGTTTGGATTCCTTTTTGCCTGCTTCATTTACTGCATTTTTATATTTTCTCCTCTTATCAATTAAATTCAATATTTCTTCTGTTATCCAAAGAGTTCTACTAGCCCTTGTCTTTTTACCTGCTTGATCCTCTGCTGCCTTCACTACTTCGTCCCTCAAAGCTACCCATTCTTCTTCTACTGTATTTCTTTCCCCCATTCCTGTCAATTGTATCTTTATGCTCTCCCTGAAACTCTGTACAACCGCTGGTTTAGTCAGTTTCTCCAGGTCCCATCTCCCTAAATTCCCACCTTTTTGCAGTTTCTTCTGTTTTAATCTACAGTTCATAATCAATAGATTGTGGTCAGAGTCTAAATCTGCCCCTGGAAATGTTTTACAATTTAAAATCTGGTTCCTAAATCTTAGTCTTACCATTATATAATCTATCATAAACCTGTCAGTATCTCCAAGCTTCTTCCATGTATACAGGCTTCCTTTATGATTCTTGAACCAAGTGTTAGCTATGATTAATTTGTGCTCTGTGTAAAATTCTACCAGGCGGCTTCCTCTTTTGTATCTTAGCCCCAATCAATATTCACCCACTACTTTTCCTTCTCTCCCATTTCCTACTACCGAGTTCCAGTCACCCATCACTATTAAATTTTCGTCTCCCTTCACTAACTGAATAATTTCTTTGATTTCATCATAAATTTCTTCAATATCTTCGTCATCTGCAGATGTAGTTGGCATGTAAACTTATACTACTGTAGTATTCGTGGGCTTCGTGTCTATCTTGGCCACAATAATTCGTTTACTATGCTGTTTGTAGTAGCTTACCCGCACTCCTATTTTTTTATTCATTATTAAACCTAGTCCTGCATTACCACTATTTGATTTTGTATTTATAATCCTGTATTCACCTGACCAAAAGTCTTGTTCCTCCTGCCACCGAACTTCACTTTAACCTATCCATTTCCCTTTTAAAATTTCCTAACCTACCTGCCCGATTAAGGGATCTGACGTTCCACGCTCCGATCCGTAGAACGCCAGTTTTCTTTCTCCTGATAACGACGTCCTCTTGGGTTTTCCCCGTTCGGAGTTCCGAATGGGGGACTTTTTTACCTCTGGAATACTTTCCCCAAGAGGACGCCATCATCATTTAACCATAAAGTAAAGCTGCATGCCCTCGGGAAAAGTTACGGCTGTAGTTTCCCCTTGCTTTCAGCCGTTCGTAGTACCAGCACAGCAAGGCCATTTTGGTTAGTGTTAGAAGAACAGATCAGTTAATCATCTAGCGTGTTGCCCCTGCAACTACTGAAAAGGCTGCTGCCCCTCTTGAGGAACCACGTGTTTGTCTGGCCTCTCAACAGATACCCCTCCGTTGTGGTTGCACCTACGGTACGGCTATCTGTATCGCAGATGCATGCATTCCTCCCCACAAACAACAAGGTCCATGGTTCACAGGGCGAGGCAAAATGTGTTAAGATTTTTAATATACGTGTAATTACGTGTTAATTTTTAGTTTTGGGTTGACCTTAAAACTACATTTCCAGTGAATTATTTCTTTATTTAACCTTTTGTCAGAATTTTCGAAGTCTAAAAGCATGCTATTCTGTACACTTACTTGTATAAACTTAATAAATATCGCTTCAAAAGTAAATTTGGAAATTCTGGGCGTAGGCTGAGATAAGGGACAAAGCGTTTTGAATTTTGCAAGAATTTTATATTTCCCCATTGAATGAAGTATTCAGTATTTTAGTACTGGGCCTTACTTATACACCAGTATATCTTTAAGAAATTTATTATTAGTAAAAGTTAACAACGATTACCGATTTTTGCATTTTTTTCTTTACAGTCAGCACAAAGTACAATATGTCTATAGAATGTGTTATCAAAAAGGCGTTTATACTAATAAGATGTGCTGAAAGGTATTTTCGGGTTCTGTTTTGAAAAGTATGTTGTAATTACAATTGAAAAAAAATTTAAAAACTGTTTCTTGATCATGATTTTAGGATGGGGATAAATTTCCCCCACCCATTGTTAATGTGCGTTACGGAAAATTCGTTGGTACTGGTACATTTAAGATTATCACATCGTGGATGTGTAACTAGTTAGTTCTGCTCCTGTTGCTATCGATTGGCTTCATTCATGGCCATGTATTCGTCCTGCGGGAGCGGTTACAGGTTATCCACCTGAGCGCTGCAGGCACACGGCCAATCCTCATGATATGCACTCGGTTGCTGTTTTTTCGCTACCGTTTTCCCAATTGTGGCCCGTATCTAGTATGCCGCCCACTCTAGAGTCCGTTATAGAACGAAGGTGGAAAGGGGAGAAATGGTGTTTTTATGAGGCCTGGAAGGACACCTATATGAACAAAAAAACGAAGACATGTTTTTCTAGAAAATACAACACCCGCAGAGAACGGATCGAAACGTGGAGTGAGAACGAGAGGAGTGTGCACTTGTAGAACTCCAAATGTTAAATTTTATATTACTGGTTAACCACCCGAAATCGGAGTTAGTAATGGCGACTAGCATTAAACTGAATTAATTGTGATACTTGTTAGATTTCGCAGCTGACATATTCCCTGTTCCTTACTTCGGAGGGGCGACGATTTACACTCCTGGATATGGAAAAAAGAACACATTGACACCGGTGTGTCAGACCCACCATACTTGCTCCGGACACTGAGAGAGGGCTGTACAAGCAATGATCACACGCACGGCACAGCGGACACACCAGGAACCGCGGTGTTGGCCGTCGAATGGCGCTAGCTGCGCAGCATTTGTGCACCGCCGCCGTCAGTGTCAGCCAGTTTGCCGTGGCATACGGAGCTCCATCGCAGTCTTTAACACTGGTAGCATGCCGCGACAGCGTGGACGTGGACCGTATGTGCAGTTGACGGACTTTGAGCGAGGGCGTATAGTGGGCATGCGGGAGGCCGGGTGGACGTACCGCCGAATTGCTCAACACGTGGGGCGTGAGGTCTCCACAGTACATCGATGTTGTCGCCAGTGGTCAGCGGAAGGAGCACGTGCCCGTCGACCTGGGACCGGACCGCAGCGACGCACGGATGCACGCCAAGACCGTAGGATCCTACGCAGTGCCGTAGGGGACCGCACCGCCACATCCCAGCAAATTAGGGACACTGTTGCTCCTGGGGTATCGGCGAGGACCATTCGCAACCGTCTCCATGAAGCTGGGCTACGGTCCCGCACACCGTTATGCCGTCTTCCGCTCACGTCCCAGCATCGTGCAGCCCGCCTCCAGTGGTGTCGCGACAGGCGTGAATGGAGGGACGAATGGAGACGTGTCGTCTTCAGCGATGAGAGTCGCTTCTGCCTTGGTGCCAATGATGGTCGTATGCGTCTTTGGCGCCGTGCAGGTGAGCGCCACAATCAGGACTGCATACGACCGAGGCACACAGGGCTAACACCCGGCATCATGGTGTGGGGAGCGATCTCCTACACTGGCCGTACACCACTGGTGATCGTCGAGGGGACACTGAATAGTGCACGGTACATCCAAACCGTCATCGAACCCATCGTTCTACCATTCCTATACCGGCAAGGGAACTTGCTGTTCCAACAGGACAATGCACGTCCGCATGTATCCCGTGCCACCCAACGTGCTCTAGAAGGTGTAAGTCAACTACCCTGGCCAGCAATATCTCCGGATCTGTCACCCATTGAGCATGTTTGGAACTGGATGAAGCGTCGTCTCACGCGGTCTGCACGTCCAGCACGAACGCTGGTCCAACTGAGGCGCCAGGTGGAAATGGCATGGCAAGCCGTTCCACAGGACTACATCCAGCATCTCTACGATCGTCTCCATGGGAGAATAGCAGCCTGCATTGCTGCGAAAGGTGGATATACACTGTACTAGTGCCGATATTGTGCTTGCTCTGTTGCCTGTGTCTATGTGCCTGTGGTTCTGTCAGTGTGATCATGTGATGTATCTGACCCCAGGAATGTGTCAATAAAGTTTCCCCTTCCTGGGACAATGAATTCACGGTGTTCTTATTTCAATTTCCAGGAGTGTATTTATGTTAGGTCAACAGGGCCAGTCAACATAAGTAAAAATGTTGCGAGTTTACATAGCTCAGAATCTTGTAACATGTGATCCACTAACACTGTGTGCGGAGGGAATGTGGATAAATTTCGCACATGTAGCGGAAGATTACCACCACTAACCCTCCTAACGACATTGCTCTCTACGTACTTTGTACGGTCATTGGGGAACTCACATGGGTGCTGGTAGGCCACAAAACTGAAATTAATTTTTTGTATTTCCATCCTTGTGCCAGGAGGTCTGGGGGACTACGGCCGTTCACCATTGTAAGAAATCAAACACCTACGACCGTCCTTATTTTGTCATTCATTGTGTAGCTAACAGTTTCGACGCTTCAGTGATTTATCTTTAGACCTCACTTGACGTTGAAGGTTTTTTTTGGGGGGGGGGGGGGTAATTAGTCGTTTGACTGGTTTGATGCGGCCCGGCACGAATTCCTCTCCTATGCTAACCGCTTCATTTCAGAGTAGCACTTGCAATTTACGTCCTCTATGATTCGCTGTATGTATTCCAATCTCTGTCTTCCTCTACAGTTTTCGCCTACTACAGCTCCCTCTAGTACCATGGAAGTCATTCCCTCATGTCTTAAGAGATGTCCTATCATCCTGTCCCTTCTCCTTATCAGTGTTTTCAACATATTCCTTTCCTCTCCGATTATGCACAGAACTTCGTCATTCCTTACCTTATCAGTTCACCACGTCTCAAATGGTTTGATTCTCTTCTGTTCCGGTTTTCCCATAGTCCATGTATCTCTACCATGCAATGTTGTACTCCAGACAGAAATTTCTTCCGCAAATTAAGGCCGATATTTGGTATTAGCCGACTTGTCTTGGCCAGGAATACTCTTTTTGCCGTTGCTAGTCAGCTTTTGATGTCCTCCTTGCTCCGTCTGTCACTCGTTATTTTACTGCCTAGGTTTTAGAATTCCTTAGCGGCATCTACTTCGTGACCATCGATCTTGATATTAGGTTTGTCGCTGTTCTCATTTCTAATACTTCTCATTACTTTCTTCTTTCTTCGATTTATTCTCAATCCGTAACCTGTACTCGTTAGACTCTCCATACCATTTCGCAGATCATGTAGTTCTTCATCACTTTCACTCAGGCTAGCAATGTCATCAGCGAATCTTATCATTGATATCCTTTCAACATGAATTTTAATTCCACTCCTGAATCCTTGTTTCGTTTCCATCACTGCTTTCTCGATGTACAGATTGAACAGTAGGGGCGAAAGACCACATCCTTGTCTTACACCCTTTTTAATACAAGCACGTCGTTCTTGGTCATCTACTCTTGTTATTCCCACTTAGCTGTTGTACATGTTGTATATGACCTGTCTCTCATTATAGCTTATCCCTATTTTTTTCAGAATTTCGAACATCTTGCACTATTTTGTACTGTAGAACGCTTTCTCCAGGTCGACAGATCCTATGAACGTGCGTTTATTTTTCTTTAGTCTTGCTTCCATTATTAATCGCAACCCCTAAAGCCAAACAGATCGTCATCTAGCGCATCCTCAGTTTTCTTTTCCTTTCTTCTGTATATCTTTCTTGTCAGCAACTTTGATGCATGAGCTGTTAAGCCGATTGTGCGATAATTCTCGCATTTGTTAGCTCTTGCCGTCTTCGGAATTGTGTGGATGATGTGTTCCGAAAGTCAGATAGTATGTCGTCAGGCGCATTCATTCTACACACCAACGTGAATAGTCATTTTGTAGCCATTTCGCCCAACGATTTTAGAAATTCTGATGAAATTTTCTCTGTCTGTTCTCCAGAGCTCCTTTACATTCCGATCCTAATACTGTTATGACGATCCATGATGCGCCAGTTTCCAACATCAGGTTTAGGCAGACCACCTGCATATGTGATGTCGTCTCTCCAACAGTCTACTGTCAAGTGTGAGGTGACAGTTTATGGCTGAAGAGAGGACATCACATATACCGGTAATCTGCCTAAACCAGATGTTGGCCACTGATGCATTGTATGTATGCCCGAAGAGTGTGCATTGAAGCGCCAACATTGGTAGCTACACAATTAATAACAATATAAGGACGGCTGTTGGTGTTTCATTTTGTTACAAAAGGTGCCATTACGTAGCCTCGATACACTTCTTCACATCTCGCGCTGATTTGTGCGGCGCCAAACCACGATGTTTGTTTCATCGCATGGATGGGGTAACGTGCCAGTTGAGTTGCAGTTTGGGAGTGCTTCCTCGATGCAAAGTAACTGAGACCTACTTGACTGGATAAAAAATAATGAAGAACGACGTCACTCAGCTTCAGAAAGTGAATGCAGGGCTCCTGCTGTAATTTCTTTTGTCATTTTATGCATCTGAAGAACAAGAGCTACACTTAGTGAAAGGAAGTTGGTGGAACTGAAACATGTTAGCTCGCAAACATTTAGAACTACAGCTGTATGTCGGATCCTGAGCAGACTGCAAGCCGAGTCCTGTAGAATGGCTGTCAGGCCCTTCCAGCATGACAGCCATAGGACGATTTTGGCTCACGTAGGTGCACAGTGCAGTTCCACTACCTTGTGTCCGTAATTCACACAATATCTACTACTCTTCAGTTTAGCGCCAATGGCGAATGGTGTTTGTAACCACTTCAGTGCAATTCCCCGTTGTTGCTTGAATATTTTCTCTAGAAGCATTCAGCAATTTACGGTCACCACTGGAATACTGAAGTCGACCGCATCAGAGGGATGAAATCATTCAGCTTTGAAAAAGTTTGAAGAAATCTATGACGTTGCCTAAGGGTTTAGAAGAACATACCAGCAGGCAATGGCCACAACAGGTTGTAGACTTGCTCTTACATAGTGGTGGAAGTTCTCTGTCAGTGTTAAAATGGAATCTAGTTCCAGACAAATACAAGAGTTATTTCACTATTTTTTCTAGCTAACGGGTTCTATTTAATTCTGAGGATTCCCTTCCTTAAACCTAGGATTTTCTATGATGTATCACCCTTACGAAGAAAGGGACATTTATTATTTGATTAAAAGAATTTCTATCCTCGAATTCATGCAGGAAACAAAATCGCTAATCCAATGACCACAATTGCTTGCTGGCTGTGAGAATATTTAACAAGTCGGAAAACTTAGAATAAGAATTTCTATTAAAGTATTATTTTTTGTCGTTTCTGTCTCACTGGAGGGATGCCTAGATATAAGCCCATCGAATGCTGAGATGGAAGAAACTGTGATAGCTGACGAACAAATTGTTTAATAAAGTCACAAGATGGGATAAATTGGAAAAGAATGGAACCGTTGCATTGAAATTGGTGATTAAGACATGCCAAAGCAGAACCAGATATTTCATCAGTGGGAGTCATATTGCAGGCGTCACCACAGAGTTACAGTCCTAGGACGATGGAGTCTTCCTGCCGGTACAGCCAAAAACCCAAAGGGAAGTTCAGCGCTGTAAGCCGGTTTTGATGGCAACAAGAGCTACTTTTTTCCAGAGCAGGGCTCTTCGCTGTGTTTCCTCCGTGGAAATAAAACCTCGGAGAGCTCCACTACTGGTCCCATTTGCCAGGAGATTTCGGACAGTGCCCATTTGGTTCAGATATAGGTTCGCGATGATGTAGTTAAATCGTTAGTACAGGGGCTTCTTTAATTAACATGGAGTGGTTCCGATTTAGGAAAAAGAGTGTAATAGAGGTGGTAAGCGACTTGAGTGGTAGCCGTTAGGTTAATGGCGTTTTATATTACAGCAATACTTTCTTTGCGAAATTTCAGTCGTCTGTGTTCTCCTCCACTTCCAAAATCTTTTCTTTTCTCCAAACTACTAAGGGTAAATGTCAATCTTAACAGAATTAGAGGTATCAGAGCTGTAACTGAAAAATTTCTCTATCAACAGAATTAGACGATCACATATTGGAGAAACCGTAATTGACACCCATTGCGACGCCATGTTTGAAATTGGGCCTAATAGTACCTACGACTTTCCTCTGTAACGATGTAAAAGCATGGCGCCCTGAGATGTTAACTCTGGGCTCGGCGACGCTTCAAACGTCCAGATATCGACACGTACGAACAAAAGCGCAGAGCTCAGAAATTCATGAGACGTGTAAAATGGGTTGGTGATGTCACTTTGCCGGCCGCAGTGGCCATGCGGTTCTAGGCGCTTCAGTCTGCAACCGCGCGACCGCTACAGTCGCAGGTTCGAATCCTGCCTCGGGCATGGATGTGTGTGCTGTCCTTAGGTGAGTTAGGTTTAATTAGTTCTAAATTCTAGGAAACTGATGACCTCAGATGTTAAGTCCCATAGTGCTCAGAGCCATTTGAACCATTTTCTGCCACTTTGGCAAGAGTTTTTAACACAATTCGGTCCAACGCCACCTCGGACGTGACGCACGATGGGATCATCTACTTTGACGCCTCTACGACAAAGGCCATAACCACGACACCCAGCGTTGATATCATACAGTTTTCCTATGACTGGCCGTGATAAATATTTCAGACAGACCACCGATCAGAATCGACACGAAAGGGAAGCAGAGGGTGGCATAAATGGCTCCAATGAAACCACCTCTTTCATTGTGACTTTGATTCCCAAACATTCCGCGGTCGAAAACGCCAGTTTGCCATGATACAAGCAAGAAGTACCCTCTACTTTCAGTCCCGATACCGCCGACATCTCCCTGAATTTCAATCCTTCCCTTAGGACATATTGGGCTGGCATCCCAGTTGAACGTCGTTGCACCGCAGTGATGTTCAGTGCGACCGCAGTTGTTGCTGTGGTGTACGAGGTGAAACCACCAAGAGTCGTTCAAAACTATTTGATGATTTTTTCACGCCCTACATAGGTGTGCGGCATTAGCACATATTCCTATGTGTATACAATAGCAAAGGATGCTGGATGTAGTCCTGTGGAACGGCTTGCCATGCCATTTCCACCTGGTTCCCCTAATGATCCCCAGTTCAGCCATACTCTCGATGGCACCTACCCAGATTTATTAGGAATTTTACAGAGGAAATCTACGTAACAGTTCTAGGCGCTTGCAGGCAGGCAGCTGGTTTCGGAGGTGTGTCAAGTGGTTGCCTACCTTTCTGACTGATGCGTCGTCGAGCCAGCGAGGCCTACGAGAAAGACAGGCCGCGGCAAGTACACTCCTGAAAATTGAAATAAGAACACCGTGAATTCATTGTCCCAGGAAGGGGAAACTTTCTTGACACATTCCTGGGGTCAGATGCATCACATGATCACACTGACAGAACCACAGCCACATAGACACAGGCTACAGAGCATGCACAATGTCGGCACTAGTACAGTGTATATCCACCTTTCGCAGGCTGCTATTCTCCCATGGAGACGATCGTAGAGATGCTGGATGTAGTCCTGTGGAACGGCTTGCCATGCCATTTCCACCTGGCGCCTCAGTTGGACCAGCGTTCGTGCTGGACGTGCAGACCGCGTGAGACGACGCTTCATCCAGTCCCAAACATGTTCAATGGGGGACAGATCCGGAGATCTTGCTGGCCAGGGTAGTTGACTTACACCTTCTAGAGCATGATGGGTGGCACGGGATACATGCGGACGTGCATTGTCCTGTTGGAACAGCAAGTTCCCTTGCCGGTCTAGGAATGGTAGAACGATGGGTTCGATGACGGTTTGGATGTACCGTGCACTATTCAGTGTCCCCT
Source organism: Schistocerca cancellata (assembly GCF_023864275.1). Lineage (NCBI taxonomy): Eukaryota > Metazoa > Arthropoda > Insecta > Orthoptera > Acrididae > Schistocerca > Schistocerca cancellata. Next base: position 387,844,704 of record NC_064633.1, on the reverse strand, counting down.
CGACGATCACCAGTGGTGTACGGCCAGTGTAGGAGATCGCTCCCCACACCATGATGCCGGGTGTTGGCCCTGTGTGCCTCGGTCGTATGCAGTCCTGATTGTGGCGCTCACCTGCACGGCGCCAAACACGCATACGACCATCATTGGCACCAAGGCAGAAGCGACTCTCATCGCTGAAGACGACACGTCTCCATTCGTCCCTCCATTCACGCCTGTCGCGACTCCACTGGAGGCGGGCTGCACGATGTTGGGGCGTGAGTGGAAGACGGCCTAACGGTGTGTGGGACCGTAGCCCAGCTTCATGGAGACGGTTGCGAATGGTCCTCGCCGATACCCCAGGAGCAACAGCGTCCCTAATTTGCTGGGAAGTGGCGGTGCGGTCCCCTACGGCACTGCGTAGGATCCTACGGTCTTGGCGTGCATCCGTGCGTCGCTGCGGTCCGGTCCCAGGTCGACGGGCACGTGCAGCTTCCGCCGACCACTGGCGACAAAATCGATGTACTGTGGAGACCTCACGCCCCACGTGTTGAGCTATTCGGCGGTACGTCCACCCGGCCTCCCGCATGCCCACTATACGCCCTCGCCCAAAGTCCGTCAACTGCACATACGGTTCACGTCCACGCTGTCGCGGCATGCTACCAGTGTTAAAGACTGCGATGGAGCTCCGTATGCCACGGCAAACTGGCTGACACTGACGGCGGCGGTGCACAAATGCTGCGCAGCTAGCGCCATTCGACGGCCAACACCGCGGTTCCTGGTGTATCCGCTGTGCCGTGCGTGTGATCATTGCTTGTACAGCCCTCTCGCAGTGTCCGGAGCAAGTATGGTGGGTCTGACACACCGGTGTCAATGTGTTCTTTTTTCCATATCCAAGAGTGTATATGACGAAGGTAGGCCTGCGCTTGCTCGGTCGCACAACTCAACAGACAAACTGCGTTTCTACACCTGTTAGTTCGTAGCTATGGTGTACAAACGTGAATTGCATCTTCTAGTCGAGTCCGCTGTTATAGCGCCTTACTGTTATTAGTCCTAAGATGATCGGAAGTCCTTAGGCATACTTATAATTTGTTACGGCTGCACTGGGGTACAATAAATTTAAAATCATGCCAAAATGATTATCAGTTCCATAAGGCACCACTTCCTGTATGAAATGAGGATTGTTAAGCGCTCGTGGTCGTGAGGTAGCGTTCTCACTTCCGGCGCCCGGCTTCCTTGGTTCGATTCCCGGCGAGGTCAGGGATTTTCTCTGCCTCGTGATGACTGGGTGTTGTGTGATGTCCTTAGGTTAGTTAGGTTTAAGTAGTTCTAAGTTCTAGGGGACTGATGACCATAGATGTTAAGTCCCATACTGCTCAGAGCCATTTGAACCATTTTTTTTTATCGTTAAGCAGAAGAGACTAAATGTTATAAACAAGCCGGTACACGATTTATTCATCTTAAATTAAATTTTGTTCCAATTCTATTAATCAGTAAGACCTCATAGTAGCAGCTTCCAGTAGAAGATGCAATTCTCGTTAGTACCCACACGCTCAGCTGCGAGTTAACAGGTTTAGAAACGCATTTCGTCTGCTGAGCTGAGCGAGCGAGCGAGTTCAGTCCTACCTTCGTGAAGCGTGCGCCGCGGCATGCCTTTCTCGTGGGCTACGCGAGCCAGGGTGTGACGTCACAGGGTGACACTCTTTTTGTGGCTTCACAGAAATAGATTATAGGCCCCTTAAGGAGACAAGTTTCTATCTTATGTGTCACAATGTGACACAAATACGGGGTTTAGAAAAAGTGATTCTTTAATTCTGATGTAAAGTGTTCTTTTTTCTCTTGTACTATTCGAAAGTCGGGAAATAGTCTGGAAGGGGTTCTATAAAACATTAACCACTTGGCAGCGGAAAGCAGAGTAACCTCATGTATGTAGACGTACTTTCAATGAGACTGTCAATACATTTACCAATTCCAGTTGTGGAAAATACGGATATAGTGCATCCGGGAGCGATTTTGTACACGTTTCAGTATTCTATCCGATTATCCCTCTCGGTATCCTGTGTAACGCATACTACAGTCGCCGATGTGGTTTGGCTGCCTGTGGATCGCTGCAGCTGCTGTATCAGAACTCTAGAGAGCACCAATTGTTTGTGTGAAGTGTGCTGTGCGAGTGAAGGGCTCCATTACATTTAGGAGGCTCCCAGTCCGACACAGTGGCCGACGGAGTAATTCAATAGCGCGCATGGTGGCAAAGTTATCTGGAGCCGCCCCGGGCAGGGCGTGGCCACGGTGGAGCGGACGGCGGTCCGCCAGCGCGGCAACTTGCGCTGCGTGCAGCCGCAGGCTGCCGTGCGTGACGCGCACCCCGGCGCAGAGTTCGCGGGACAGTCGCACCACGCTGTTCACACGGGCACACAAGTCGCGGAGTGTGCTCCGCATGATTCGTATCGGAATAATTTCCAGTACTAGCCCAAATATAAGACTCAATTTATTCCCAAAATTCGACAACGAATAATGACTATGCGTGTTTTCTGATCTATATTTTCGCAGCATAGGCTTCTCTACTTCAGCGCTCGTTTCTTCTTTCTGACTGGTGCTACAATATCGATAATATCTGGAATATAATAATCGTTGCATATGAGATAACAGTGAAAACATATCCGGTTGTGAATGTTTCATATATTTGATGACTATTGTTGGGCTCAAAATTCCGTTAATTTACATTACAAGAAATGCACAATTTTTATGTAACAAAAGAGTGCATTTACAAAACATCAGTGTTAACGTCGATAGGAAACCATGAACAAACTATGGAATTTCGGGCACATACACTGAAAGAAATTAATAGATGGTAAAGGGAGACAAAAATTTAATTATATTCTGGGACTACAGTTCGATAGCACGAAAAAGACGAAACGGTACAATAGCATAGGCTGGGGGCGTTGAATGAGAGAGGTAGACACAGTACTGTGTCCCAAAGAGCATAATTTAATCATTTCTAACATTACATTTAACAATAAAATAATATGGCTGTGTACGTGGAATAATCCTGAACGTACTGAAACGGTTTACATTGATGATACAGTTGTAATATAGAGGTTTCGAAACCAGATTTTAAACGGTAAGGCATTCCCACTAGCAGCTATGGACTCTGATCATAAATTATTAGTTATAAAACGCAGATTAAAAATAAAGACGTCTCAAAATTGTAAGCAATTAATTATAGTAATGACATAGTGATGAAATAATGAAGACATTAGTCGTCATGTAGCTAATGAGACAAGCCCTTGGTGAAAATCTTTGTTGACTTTGGGTACACTAAATTTAATCGGCCAAAAAAGACAAAATTTAAAAATGCAACATATGAAGCAGGCGATAGTAAGTACACATGGCTATAAATGTGACTAGCAAAAACTAGAAATTGGCTAACGAGAAATGGCTACAGGTCAAATGCACGGCAACAAATGTATGCTTATCTAAAGGAAAAGTTAGATATTGCCTACAAGATAACTAGAGAGAGTTAGGAGAGGTGCTATTTTATTAATATCAAAACCTCAGGTGCCATGCCAGTATTACCAAAAGAAAGGAGGAGGAAGTAAATGATGAAGTGGGAGACATTATACTGGCAGAAGAATGTGAATGAGTGACGAAAGAAAGGAGTCGTCGCATAGCCCCTGGAGTAAACGACATCCCTTCAGAAATACTTAGATTCTTCGGAGAGTTAGCCATGACGAAACTGTTCTACGTGGTGTCCAAAATATATTACAAAGACGAAATACTCGCACACTTGAAGAATAATGTAATAATATAAATGTAGCATACAGTCATGTAGGAGACAGGTGACTATTATCAAAATAATCAGTAGTTTTACATTCAGGCTGACTGGGTCGCAGTAGGAGGAGTCAAACATCAGTCAAGGAATGAATTTATCCATTATCAGATATCTGAAAAAAAATCTAATACAAAAATATTTTAAAAACCACACTATAGTAAAGCTATGGCATTCAACTTTGACTGAAATCACTTGGGACGAATTACCCCACACCTACCCTAGAGCGATTGCTGCACGTCCATATGGAGTCTCAAGTATTACGTAAAACAAACATTCATAGACTACAGACAGAATTCTCTGGAGTGCGAACCAAGAAGACATTTTTGGCACCAGCTGGCGTCACAGAACGTATAGTATCGCCAAGGCGCACCAACTAATGTAAATTTATTATACCGTGTGTCTGATGGCCGTCAACCAACTTTTTATAGAAGTTATATTTTCTTTACGCATACAGTAAGGATGACGATAAACGGTTACAGAAAATATTTGTTTAAATTCGGGAGCATTACGCGGAGCCACCTCTCATCATTTGACGGTGCTGAAGTGACGGGACCAAGAGTGTGAAGCAGGTTATCATAATAGCTTTGTTGCAATGGATTATCATATACTTCAAGAAGGGACACTGGTTTTAGAAATTGTCAATGGACGGGATGGAAGAGAGATGACTGTGAGGGTGAGGATCACAAGTATTGAGATTCAAAACAGAAGACTTATTGAGACGATCAGTGTAAAAGACAACTGGAGAATTAAGAATTCAAAATGCAGGAGAGATGAAGATCATAGAAGGTTTACCGAGCGAGGTGGCGCAGTGGTTAGACACTGGACTCGCATTCGGGAGGACGACGGTTCAATCCCGCGTCCGGCCATCCTGATTTAGGTTTTCCGCGATTTCCCTAAATCACTCCAGGCAAATGCCGGGATGGTTCCTCTGAAAGGGCACGGCCGACTTCCTTCCCCATCCTTCCTTAATCCGATGAGACCGATGACCACGCTGTCTGGTCTCCTTCCCCAAACAACCAACAACCAACCAACCATAGAAGGTTTTATTGCAAAATGTGATTATACTATACACTAACAGAGAAATAATAGATAGAGGTGTTCTTTTGACAAATCAATGTGCAGAAAGATTTACGGCAGCGGTGCTGAACTGTGTTATATAAGGTATCTTTTATTAACTTCTCTTTCAAAAGAGGGACTGTAAGCAGATTGATTACTGCTAAGTATATACTGTGAGGAGCAAAGCAAACGTTAAGCTGAAGGTGGTCATCAGCCATAGGCGAGAGCAGAAGTTTACATAGTCAGATACATAATTAAGGCACGCACTTTGTTTAGTACTGGCCTACATTTTGACGAAACCGTAGCACAACTGGTGGTGTCCATCCATAGTGCCAGTTTGCTGCCCATTAGACATTTCTTCAGGTCAGCATTAGTGAAAGAGCAGTGTGCTGACATATTTCTGTAGTATTAAAGAGTGCCAGAGCGGTATTTTAGTGTTGTTTAGGCAGTCAATGATGCATATAAAAATAATAATCGTTTTAGTGTGCCCTACGAATTTGATGTAGTATCACTCTATCTCCACACACAGTTTAATCATCCGGCCAGCTTTATTTATTTTTTGCAGTGTCGGTGAGTGTTGTTTATCGACAGTCTGCAGTCCATTAGACACTCTTTGATACCTCTGTCAGCAAAACAGCAGTATTCAGACACACGTCAGCAGTTTTCAAGTGTTATGTTGGCAGTGAGCGACGCACATTTTGGAGACGGTGGGAGGGGGGGGGGGGGTGAGGAAGTGGGGCGTACGCGGTGCTACAATGCTTCGGAAAAAGAAAACCTTATAAAATATGTTGTTTTCAAGGTAACGGCACAGTTGTTAAGATATGTCATTTGGAAATGCACATTCACTTTCATGCTCATTGGAGCCATACATATTTAATTACAAACAACTGAGATTTTTTCAACAAGATGAGTACAAACGTTCCTTTGTTGAAAGACCTGTCAGAACGAAATTAATGTTTTGTGCAAATATTTTGATTTACCAGTATTACAAATATCTGTGAGGAGCCGAATACTGATATCTTCTTTTGCTAGATTTTTGCAGCTCTACAAATTTACGCGAAAATAATATAACAACACGGGGCTTCCCATAAATGCTTTACTTTTGTAGTAAATGAAAATTCCTTCTGCAGAACCTTCACCGTAGTATTGAACAATCATAGTCTGACATAAGTCGCAGGATTAAAAACTAAACATGTATCGTACACTGCAATTTCATCAGCAGTTATGGGAACACATGTAGCCTTGGGGCATGGTTTACACTTAACAGAGTTGTAGCTTTCATCAGGATTTTGAGTTTTTTTCCACGCACAGACTTCTATAGAAGTTCTGGATCTGCTAAATTCCTAAATATTTCAATAGTTCTGAGTGCATAAAACTGGAAGAAAACACCGCAGGTATAAGTAAAATGAGGAAATACAAAACAATAAAGGGGTGTGGCAACGTCAAAGCATTTGTTAATTTTCATTTTTATCGCATTTACGAGTGGAATTGGAGCGTAATACACAGGAACTTAAATTTCAGGTCCATATAGTAAATGAAGATCCAGTGAAAAGTTTCACAATAGTGGTCACCTTGGTGTACATACCACCCCCCAACCCCCCCTCCCACCCCCAGTCATCAAAACAGTAACCGTTTTAGTGTGCCATCACTCTATCTGCAACATGTAGCCCGCATCTCGTGGTCGTGCGGTAGCGTTCTCGCTTCCCACGCCCGGGTTCCCGGGTTCGATTCCCGGCGGGGTCAGGGATTTTCTCTGCCTCGTGATGGCTGGGTGTTGTGTGCTGTCCTTAGGTTAGTTAGGTTTAAGTTGTTCTAAGTTCTAGGGGACTTATGACCACAGCAGTTGAGTCCCATAGTGCTCAGAGCCATTTGAACCATTTTTTGCAACATGTAGCTTCATTGTCCACTCTACTGCATTTTATTTTATTTTTTACTTTCTCATGTTATTGCTTTCGATGCCAATTGCCTCCTCGTCAGGTGTCTTACAAGGATGTAGGAATCGATCTACTTTGGCGTCACATGTAACGTGTTTGTGTAATGCATGAAAAGGCGTTGTCCACACAAGAACAGGCTCACGTTGATGCGTGGGAAACACTTGCTCAAGGTCCTCGCAAGGAACATGAAAATAAAGAGATTAACTTTCAAATCAATAACACGTAATGCAAAAAATATATTTATAAAGACAATTTACTTAGAATTTAAGAGGAAACAATTTCCTCCTTGCGGTCCATAATGTAACATTCTTCCCCATCTCAATTCTTTACCTACACCTACTAGGAACGACAACCATCAATTTCGCCACAGAACAGAACAACTGGTTTCTCCATTAAGTAATTAATTTTACTCTGTTTTGTGCTACGAAAATTTTTGTTTCAGTATTACTTCCACCATATGGGTTCAAAGCTGTTTCACATCCGAAGACGACTGCTACACTTTCTCGTCTCTTATATTGGTATGGGCTAAGTTTGTTTTATTTGATGATGATGCGAACATTGCAATAATAGCAAGTCAATTAGAGAATTAGAAATGGCTGCTAATCAAATTTTCATTGAGATTAATAGATGGTTTAAACCTAATTCGCTGTCATTCAACTTTGAAAAGCCCTACTATATGCAATTCAGAACCAGGAAGAGATTTCCTTCCAATATGTGTATAACATGTAAAGACATGCAGATCGAAGAACTAAGCAGTGTTACGTATCTGGCATTACAACTCACTAACAAGTTCAGTTGAGAAGTGCCGGCAGGAGTGGCCGAGCGATTCTAGGATCTTCAGTCTGGAACTGAGCGACCGCTACGGTCCCATGTTCGAATCCTGCTTCGGGCAGGGATGTGTGATGTCCTTAGGTTAGTTAGGTTTAAGTAGCTCTAAGTTCTACGGGACTGACGACCTCAGATGCTAAGTTCCATAGTGCTCAGAGCCATTTGAACCATTTCAGTTGAGAAGTGCGTACCGCACTACAGAACTGCTGAAACGCCTAAACAAGTCTGTATTTGCAGTCCGAAGGATGTCAGATGTAGGAGATACACTGTGTGATCAAAAGTATGCGGACACCTGGCTGAAAATGACAAGTTAATGAAGCTCTCCATCTGAAATGCTGATATTCCGTACGGTGTTGGACCACTCTTAGTCATGATGGCAGCTTCCACTCTCGCAGGCATACGTTCAATCAGGTACTGGAACGTTTCTTGGGGAATGGCAGCCCATTCTTCACGGTATGCTGCACTGAGGAGAGGCATCGATGTTGGACGGTGAGGCCTGGCACAAAGTCTGCTGTCGAAAACATCCCAAAGTTGTTCTACAGAATTCAGGTTAGAGCTATGTACAGGCCAGTCCATTAGAGGGACGTCATTGTCGTCTAACTACTCCGCCACAGGCCGTGCATTATGAACAGGTGCTCGATCGTGTTGAAAGATACAATCACCATCCCCGAATTGCTGTCCACAGTGGGATGCAAGAGGGTGCTTAAAACATCAATGTGGGCCTGTGCTGTGATAGTGCCACTCCAAACAACAAGGGGTGCAAGTAACCTCCACAAAAAACACGACCACACCATAACACCGCCGCCTCCGAATTTTACTGTTGGCCTACACACGCTGCCAGATGACGATCGCCTGGCATTCGCCATACCCACATCCTGCTACATAGTGTACCGCGATTCGTCATTCCACACAACGTTTTTCCACTGTTCAATGGTCCAATGTATACGCTCCTTACACAAAACGAGGCATCGTTTGGCATTTACCACCGTGATGTGTTATTATGAGCAGCCGCTCGACCATGAAATCCACGTTTTCCCACCTCCCGCCTAATTGTCATAGTACTTATAGCGGATCCCGATGCAGTTTGGAATTCCCGTGTGATCTTCTGGATAGATGTCTGCGTATTACACATTACGACCCTCTTCAACTGTCGGCAGTGTCTCTCATCAACAGACGAGGTCGGCCTGTACGCTTTGTGCTTCACGTTTCCGCTTCACTATCACATCGGAAAAAGTGGACCTACGGCTGATTTGGAGTGTGGAAATTAGGCGTACAGACGTTTGACACAAGTGACACCCAATCACCTGAACACGTACGAAGTGCGTGAGTTCAGCGTGGCATCCCATTCTGATCTCTCACGAAGTCTAATGACTACTGAGGTCGCTGATACGGAGAATCTAGCAGTACGTGGCAGCACAATGCACCTAATATGTAAAAGGTATGTTTCTGGGGGTGTCCGGATACTTTTGACCGCATGGTATGTAAGTATAAAAAAACCCAGCCCAGTTTGCTTACTTTCATTGTCTTATGTCATATGCGATCATACTCTGGGGTATGTCGTCAAACCATGGAAACGCTCTTAGAGTAAAAAAGAATGTAATGAGACTCATCTGTGGTGGAAATTCAGGAATATCATGTACAAACCTGTTCAAAGAACTGGGTATTGTAACCTCTGGTTCTCAATATATTCATTCTTTAATGAAATTTGTTGCAAGTAATATGTATTTATTTGTAAGCTGTAGCTCAAAAAAGAGTATGACTACTAGATTTAAAATCACTTACCTTGTTCCAAAGAGGGGACCAGTATTCAGAAGCAAACAATTCCAATCAGTAGCTCAATACATGATATCAATACTAGGAATAAGAACAATCTACATAAAGAACTAAATCACTTAGCTTGTTGCTAAAAATGGTATAATATTCAAGAACATACATTTTCAGTATACTGCCGGCAACCATTAAAAACTTGGTTGCAAGTAATGCCCAGTTTAAACAGAGTTTGAAAGGTTTTTTGGTAGGCAACCCCTTCCATTCTACAGCTGAATATCTTAACAGGGACTGTTAGACCACTTTCAGTAAAGACTATTTTATATTTAAGTTTTGACAGCGCTTTGTCACAACAGTCACAATTAGGTATTTTGTGTATGACAATATTATTAAAAGGGCATAATTATGTTTCATACTGATTGTGTATCAATTCTATAAATCTTACCAGTTAAAGTGAACTGTAGTTTTCTCTCATCTTCTGATGATCTCCTGAAAAATGATCATTTAAGAATGTATTATATCCAAATGTTTTTTGGTTTTTGTGTTATAATTTCTGGCTTGTTCCACACCCACTAGAATCATCTCACTTTTGGATCTATGGAACGAAAATTGACTCTAACCCTAACTAATGTACACAGCGAATTATCTATGAAGGGCGACAGGTAGAGTCCATTATTCTAGATATCTGGAAATCATTTAATACAGTGCTCCACTGCAGTCTGTTAACGAAGATACAAACATATGAAATAGATTTCCAGAGATGTGAGCGGCTCTGAGACTTAATAAGTAATAGAACTCTACGTCGGCAGGCAAATGTACCGTCAGGAGTACACCATGGAAATACGATACGAGTGCTATTATGGTCAATACACACAAACAATCTGGCGGACATGGTTGGCAGCAATCTGCCGTTGCTTGCTAATCTTGCTATAGTGTGTGGAAAGGTGTCGAAACTGAGTGGCTGTGGAGGGATACATGCCTCGGACAAAATTTCTAGTTAGTGTGATGAATGGCAACTTTGTTTAAAAGTGCAGAAATGTAAGTTATACGGATGTATAGGAAAAAAAGCCCGTAATGTTAGCATACACCAATATTACTGTCCAGCTTGAAAGTAATGCCATTTAAATATCTGAGTGAAGCGTTGCAAAGTGATATGAAGTGGAACGAGCATTCAGGATTGTGGTAGGGATAGCTAATTATCGACTTCGGTTTACTGGGCGAATATTGGGAAAGTGTGTTTCACCTGTGAAGGAGACCGCATATAAGACACTGTTGCGACGTTTTCTTTAGTACTGCTCCAGTGTTTGGTATCCGTACCACGTCGAATTGAAGGAAGATATCGAAGCAGTTGGAAGGCGGTCTGCTACATTAGTTATTGGTGTGTACGATCGTCACACAAGTGTTATGGAGATGCTCATGGAAAATACCTGGAGGGAATGTGAAGTTCTTTTCGAGGAACGCTATTGAGAAAATTCAGAGAACTGCCTCCTGAAGCTGATGGCGCAACGATGCTACTACCGCTATACATTTAGCTCATTTCGCTTAAGGACTACTAAGATAAGATGCGAGAAATTAGATCTCATATGGAGGCATGTAGGTAGTCGCTTTTTCCTCGCTCTTTAGCTAGCGAAACAGGAAAGGAAATAACTAGTAGTACTATTCTTCACGCACCGCAGGGTGGCTTGCTGAGCAAATTTGTAGGTGTAGGACTACAAATAGAATACATACACGCTTTGACGGAAGTGTGTTTTTACTTTTTAAATGGGGTAAATTGCATCCAATCTAATTTGAATTCAGAGCGTAGCACCGGACAATCAACCAAATATCCGAGAGTGCCTAAAAAAGGTCCTGTGTAGGTTACGCAGTGGACCTGCTCAATTCATTCCCAGCTTGCAATAGAGTGGAATGAATGATTCGATAGTAATATGCAGTTGACGCAAGTATTTCATTTGCTTCTTTACACTTGCTTATCTTTTATCCAAGAAATATATCTTGTATACACAGTATTTTGCCTTATAAGCCAAAATGCCTTACAGTAGATAAATTACATGTCTGTAAGCCAGAGGTTCACGAGTGACGACATGAGAATTTGAATAAAAAGTTAACAAATACTATGAATATACGCTGAAGGTGATCGTTCTCACAAGACTGTTGCATTTCAAAATATATTAACAACCCACTGACGATATTATGATAATATAACAAACGAAATCGGCTACGTATAGTGACTGGGCGTACAATAATTTAATTGGGACATTTCTTTGTCCCAACCGTTCATTAAACATCCCTTATGGTTGGACAAATATTTTCCGAACGTTATCACAGGATGTAAGGAAAATGTTGAAACCTAAAATATCTTCGCAAATATTCCTAGTTGGGAAAATTGCTGCTCGAATCCAAGTTACTTGCGATATACTCCTCGTAGATAGCAGTAATCAACATTGACGTAAATCTGAGGAAACGCAACTGAGTAGACACTATTTGCTTGTGGAAAGGAAATTTACTTTTCTGATTACTAACTTACCACGTAAGTCTATTATAATACACGTGGAACCAGCACAGTAAGCAATAAAGTGGAACACGTACAGCTATCCATAAGATACTAACAGTTTCGATGCTTCAGTGCAACATCTTCAGGCCTTAATTGACGCTAAGGTGGTTAATTCCAATCGTATACACGATTCTATAGTGGTAAAATCCAAGAACTGGTTTTCGCGGCCTACCTGTAACAACGACGTTGTGTTTTCAAGCGTCTATGTGTCAGTTGTTAGTTGATAGTTCGAGACAGAACATCGTTGTTACATGTAGTCTGCGAAAACCAGTTCATATATGTTGGCCATTGATGAATTGTGTATACGACCGGAGTTAACCCCGCCAGCGTCATTTAAGACCTGTAGGTACTGCAATGAGGACCTAAACTGGGTCGACAGAGGTGGCCGAGCGATTCTAGGCGCTTCAGTCTGGAGCCGCGAGACCTCTAAGGTCGCAGGTTCGAACCCTGCCTCGGGCATGGATGTGTGTGATGTCCTTAGGTTAGTTAGGTTTAAGTACTTCTAAGTTCTATGGGACTGATGACCTCAGAAGTTAAGTCCCATAGTGCTCAGAGCCATTTCAACCATTTGAAACTAAACTGGTTGCCAAATAATAAATAGCACCCGCAGGACGACTGTATCTGTTCCATTGTTTTACATAAGTGAATGGTCGAGGTCACTCAAACCTCCAGTCAGAAGGAAGGATATAGAGATAAAGGATTGTGTGTAGTATTTCAACATTTGCCACGTCTGTTCTAGTTAAAGTTACATGTTAAGTCTTTTCAACATCTACATCTACATTTATACTCCACAAGACACCCAACGGTTTGTGGGGGAGGGCACTTTACGTGCCACTGTCATTACCTCCCTTTTCTGTTCCAGTCGCGTAAGGTTCGCGGGAAGAACGCCTGTCCGTGCGCGCTCGAATCTCTCTAATTTTACATTCGTGATCTCCTCGGGAGGTATAAGTAGGGGGAAGCAATATATTCGATACCTCATCCAGAAACGCACACTCTCGAAACCTGGCGAGCAAGCTACACCGCGATGCAGAGCGCCTCTCTTGCAGAGTCTGCCGCTTGAGTTTGCTAAACATTTCCGTAACGCTATCACGGTTACCAAATAACCCTGTGACGAAACTCGCCGCTCTTCTTTGGATCTTCTCTATCTCAGAATGAGATTTTCACTCTGCAGCGGAGTGTGCGCTGATATGAAACTTCCTGGCAGATTAAAACTGTGTGCCCGACCGAGACTCGAACTCGGGACCTTTGCCTTTCGCGGGCAAGCGCTCTACCATCTGAGCTACCGAAGCACGACTCACGACCGGTACTCACAGCTTTACTTCTGCCAGTATCCGTCTCCTACCTTCCAAACTTTACAGAAGCTCTCCTGCGAACCTTGCAGAACTAGCACTCCTGAAAGAAAGGATACTGCGGAGACATGGCTTAGCCACAGCCTGGGGGATGTTTCCAGAATGAGATTTTCACTCTGCAGCGGAGTGTGCGCTGATATGAAACTTCCTGGCAGATTAAAACTGTGTGCCCGACCGAGACTCGAACTCGGGACCTTTGCCTTTCGCGGGCAAGCGCTCTACCATCAGAGCTACCGAAGCACGACTCACGACCGGTACTCACAGCTTTACTTCTGCCAGTATCCGTCTCCTACCTTCCAAACTTTACAGAAGCTCTCCTGCGAACCTTGCAGAACTAGCACTCCTGAAAGAAAGGATACTGCGGAGACATGGCTTAGCCACAGCCTGGGGGATGTTTCCAGAATGAGATTTTCACTCTGCAGCGGAGTGTGCGCTGATATGAAACTTCCTGGCAGATTAAAACTGTGTGCCCGACCGAGACTCGAACTCGGGACCTTTGCCTTTCGCGGGCAAGCGCTCTACCATCTGAGCTACCGAAGCACGACTCACGACCGGTACTCACAGCTTTACTTCTGCCAGTATCCGTCTCCTACCTTCCAAACTTTACAGAAGCTCTCCTGCGAAACTGTGTGCCCGACCGAGACTCGAACTCGGGACCTTTGCCTTTCGCGGGCAAGCGCTCTACCATCTGAGCTACCGAAGCACGACTCACGACCGGTACTCACAGCTTTCGCAGGAGAGCTTCTGTAAAGTTTGGAAGGTAGGAGACGGATACTGGCAGAAGTAAAGCTGTGAGTACCGGTCGTGAGTCGTGCTTCGGTAGCTCAGATGGTAGAGCGCTTGCCCGCGAAAGGCAAAGGTCCCGAGTTCGAGTCTCGGTCGGGCACACAGTTTTAATCTGCCAGGAAGTTTCATATCAGCGCACACTCCGCTGCAGAGTGAAAATCTCATTCTGGAAACATCCCCCAGGCTGTGGCTAAGCCATGTCTCCGCAGTATCCTTTCTTTCAGGAGTGCTAGTTCTGCAAGGTTCGCAGGAGAGCTTCTGTAAAGTTTGGAAGGTAGGAGACGGATACTGGCAGAAGTAAAGCTGTGAGTACCGGTCGTGAGTCGTGCTTCGGTAGCTCTGATGGTAGAGCGCTTGCCCGCGAAAGGCAAAGGTCCCGAGTTCGAGTCTCAGTCGGGCACACAGTTTTAATCTGCCAGGAAGTTTCATATCAGCGCACACTCCGCTGCAGAGTGAAAATCTCATTCTGGAAACATCCCCCAGGCTGTGGCTAAGCCATGTCTCCGCAGTATCCTTTCTTTCAGGAGTGCTAGTTCTGCAAGGTTCGCAGGAGAGCTTCTGTAAAGTTTGGAAGGTAGGAGACGGATACTGGCAGAAGTAAAGCTGTGAGTACCGGTCGTGAGTCGTGCTTCGGTAGCTCAGATGGTAGAGTGCTTGCCCGCGAAAGGCAAAGGTCACGAGTTCGAGTCTCGGTCGGGCACACAGTTTTAATCTGCCAGGAAGTTTCATATCAGCGCACACTCCGCTGAAGAGTGAAAATCTCATTCTGGAAACATCCCCCAGGCTGTGGCTAAGCCATGTCTCCGCAGTATCCTTTCTTTCAGGAGTGCTAGTTCTGCAAGGTTCGCAGGAGAGCTTCTGTAAAGTTTGGAAGGTAGGAGACGGATACTGGCAGAAGTAAAGCTGTGAGTACCGGTCGTGAGTCGTGCTTCGGTAGCTCTGATGGTAGAGCGCTTGCCCGCGAAAGGCAAAGGTCCCGAGTTCGAGTCTCGGTCGGGCACACAGTTTTAATCTGCCAGGAAGTTTCATATCAGCGCACACTCCGCTGCAGAGTGAAAATCTCATTCTGGAAACATCCCCCAGGCTGTGGCTAAGCCATGTCTCCGCAGTATCCTTTCTTTCAGGAGTGCTAGTTCTGCAAGGTTCGCAGGAGAGCTTCTGTAAAGTTTGGAAGGTAGGAGACGGATACTGGCAGAAGTAAAGCTGTGAGTACCGGTCGTGAGTCGTGCTTCGGTAGCTCAGATGGTAGAGCGCTTGCCCGCGAAAGGCAAAGGTCCCGAGTTCGAGTCTCGGTCGGGCACACAGTTTTAATCTGCCAGGAAGTTTCATATCAGCGCACACTCCGCTGCAGAGTGAAAATCTCATTCTGGAAACATCCCCCAGGCTGTGGCTAAGCCATGTCTCCGCAGTATCCTTTCTTTCAGGAGTGCTAGTTCTGCAAGGTTCGCAGGAGAGCTTCTGTAAAGTTTGGAAGGTAGGAGACGGATACTGGCAGAAGTAAAGCTGTGAGTACCGGTCGTGAGTCGTGCTTCGGTAGCTCTGATGGTAGAGCGCTTGCCCGCGAAAGGCAAAGGTCCCGAGTTCGAGTCTCGGTCGGGCACACAGTTTTAATCTGCCAGGAAGTTTCATATCAGCGCACACTCCGCTGCAGAGTGAAAATCTCATTCTGGAAACATCCCCCAGGCTGTGGCTAAGCCATGTCTCCGCAGTATCCTTTCTTTCAGGAGTGCTAGTTCTGCAAGGTTCGCAGGAGAGCTTCTGTAAAGTTTGGAAGGTAGGAGACGGATACTGGCAGAAGTAAAGCTGTGAGTACCGGTCGTGAGTCGTGCTTCGGTAGCTCTGATGGTAGAGCGCTTGCCCGCGAAAGGCAAAGGTCCCGAGTTCGAGTCTCGGTCGGGCACACAGTTTTAATCTGCCAGGAAGTTTCATATCAGCGCACACTCCGCTGCAGAGTGAAAATCTCATTCTGGAAACATCCCCCAGGCTGTGGCTAAGCCATGTCTCCGCAGTATCCTTTCTTTCAGGAGTGCTAGTTCTGCAAGGTTCGCAGGAGAGCTTCTGTAAAGTTTGGAAGGTAGGAGACGGATACTGGCAGAAGTAAAGCTGTGAGTACCGGTCGTGAGTCGTGCTTCGGTAGCTCAGATGGTAGAGCGCTTGCCCGCGAAAGGCAAAGGTCCCGAGTTCGAGTCTCGGTCGGGCACACAGTTTTAATCTGCCAGGAAGTTTCATATCAGCGCACACTCCGCTGCAGAGTGAAAATCTCATTCTGGAAACATCCCCCAGGCTGTGGCTAAGCCATGTCTCCGCAGTATCCTTTCTTTCAGGAGTGCTAGTTCTGCAAGGTTCGCAGGAGAGCTTCTGTAAAGTTTGGAAGGTAGGAGACGGATACTGGCAGAAGTAAAGCTTTGAGTACCGGTCGTGAGTCGTGCTTCGGTAGCTCAGATGGTAGAGCGCTTGCCCGCGAAAGGCAAAGGTCCCGAGTTCGAGTCTCGGTCGGGCACACAGTTTTAATCTGCCAGGAAGTTTCATATCAGCGCACACTCCGCTGCAGAGTGAAAATCTCATTCTGGAAACATCCCCCAGGCTGTGGCTAAGCCATGTCTCCGCAGTATCCTTTCTTTCAGGAGTGCTAGTTCTGCAAGGTTCGCAGGAGAGCTTCTGTAAAGTTTGGAAGGTAGGAGACGGATACTGGCAGAAGTAAAGCTGTGAGTACCGGTCGTGAGTCGTGCTTCGGTAGCTCAGATGGTAGAGCGCTTGCCCGCGAAAGGCAAAGGTCCCGAGTTCGAGTCTCGGTCGGGCACACAGTTTTAATCTGCCAGGAAGTTTCATATCAGCGCACACTCCGCTGCAGAGTGAAAATCTCATTCTGGAAACATCCCCCAGGCTGTGGCTAAGCCATGTCTCCGCAGTATCCTTTCTTTCAGGAGTGCTAGTTCTGCAAGGTTCGCAGGAGAGCTTCTGTAAAGTTTGGAAGGTAGGAGACGGATACTGGCAGAAGTAAAGCTGTGAGTACCGGTCGTGAGTCGTGCTTCGGTAGCTCAGATGGTAGAGCGCTTGCCCGCGAAAGGCAAAGGTCCCGAGTTCGAGTCTCGGTCGGGCACACAGTTTTAATCTGCCAGGAAGTTTCTTCTCTATCTCCTCCGTCAACCCGATCTGATGAGCAATACTCAAGTATAGGTCGAACGAGTGTTTTGTAAGCCACCTCCTATGTTGATGGACTACATTTTCTAAGGACTCTCCCAATGAATCTCAACCTGGCACCCGCCTTACCAACAATTAATTTTATATGATCATTCCACTTCAAATCGTTCCGCACGCATACACCCAGATATTTTACAGAAGTAACTGCTACCAGTGTTTGTTCCGCTATCATATAATCATACAATAAAGGATCCTTCTTTCTATGTATTCGCAATACATTACATTTGTCTATGTTAAGGGTCAGTTGCCACTCCCTGCACCAAGCGCCTATCCGCTGCAGATCGTCCTGCATTTCGCTACAATTTTCTAATGCTGCAACTTCTCTGTATACTACAGCATCATCCGCGAAAAGCCGCATGGAACTACCGACACTATCTCCTAGGTCATTTATATATATTGTGAACAGCAAGGTCCCATAACACTCCCCTGTGGCACGCCAGAGGTTACTTTAACGTCTGTAGACGTCTCTCCATTGATAACAACATGCTGTGTTCTGTTTGCTAAAAACTCTTCAATCCAGACACACAGCTGGTCTATATTCCGTAGGCTCCTACTTTGTTTATCAGGCGACAGTGCGGAACTGTATCGAACGCCTTCCGGAAGTCAAGGAAAATATCATCTACCTGGGAACCCGTATCTAATATTAACTGGGTCTCATGAACAAATAAAGCGAGTAGTGTCTCACACGATCGCTGTTTCCGGAATCCATGTTGATTCCTACAGAGTAGATTCTGGGTTTCCAAAAACGACATGATACTCGAGCAAAAAACATATTCTAAAATTCTGCAACAGATCGACGTCAGAGATATAGGTCTATAGTTTTGCGCATCTGCTCGACGACCCTTCTTGAAGACTGGGACTACCTGTGCTCTTTTCCAATCATTTGGAATCTTCCGTTTCTCTAGAGACTTACGGTACACGGCTGTTAGAAATGGGGCAAGTTCTTTCGCGTATTCTGTAGAGAATCGAATTGGTATCCCGTCAAGTCTAGTGGACTTTCCTCTGTTGAGTGATTGCCGTTGCATTTCTATTCCTATTACACTTATTTCGATGTCAGCCATTTTTTCGTTTGTGCGAGGATTTAGTGAAGGAACTGCAGTGCGGTCTTCCTCTGTGAAACAGCTTTGGAAAAAGGTGTTTAGTATTTCAGCTTTACGCTTGTCATCCTCTGTTTCAATGCCATCATCATCCCGGAGTGCATGGATATGCTGTTTCGAGCCACTTACTGATTTAACGTAAGACCAGAACTTCCTAGGATTTTATGTCAAGTCGGTACATAGAATTTTACTTTAGAATTCACTGTACGCTTCACGCATAGCCCTCCTTACGCTAACTTTGACATCGTTTAGCTTCTGTTTGTCTGAGAGGGTTTGGCTGCGTTTAAACTTCGGGTGAAGCTTTCTTTACTTTTTCAGTAGTTTCCTAACTTTGTTCTTGAACCACGGTGGGTTTTTCCCGTCCCTCACAGTTTTACTCGGCACGTACCTGTCTAAAACGCATTTTACGATTGCCTTGATCTTTTTCCATAAACACTCAACATTGTCAGTGTCGGAACAGGTAGTCTGAAATCTGCCTTCTATTACTCTTGCTAAACAGGTAAACCTCCCTCCCTTTTTTTATATTCCTATTAACTTCCATATTCAGGCATGCTGCAACGGCCTTTTGATCACTGATTCCCTGTTCTGCACTTACAGAGTCGAAAAGTTCGGGTCTGTTTGTTATCAGTAGGTCCAAGATGTTATCTCCACGAGTCGGTTCTCTGTTTAATTGCTCGAGGTAATTTTCGGATAGTGCACTCAGCATAATGTCACTCCATGCTATGTCCCTACCACCCGTCCTAAACATCTGAGTGTCCCAGTCTATATCTGGTAAATTGAAATCTCCACCTATGACTATTACATGCTGAGAAAATTGATGTGAAATGTATTCCAAATTTTCTCTCAGTTGTTCTGCCACTAATGCGTCATTCTTATTTGATTTTTCTAACCAGTTTTTATTCCACTCTATGATGTTTGTTTGTTCACACGGTTGTAAAGCTACACTTTCTTCTACAAGAAGTTTCCCTTTGTTGCACATCAGAGCATTAGGCTGATAGCTTTCCTCACTAAGTAGTCCATTCATGTTTGGAGGGGTTAAAATTGCTATGCGCCATTGGTGTTTGCTTTTTATGTTTCACGCTGTGCTACGGTACGAGCAACGGAGGAACTTACTTTCACATATAGGCGCATGCAAAGAGAATACTGAAAGCAGCGCTCAAATGATTGCCATGGCGACTGAAACCTGATTCAGACCCTCGACTGAACCATCAGCACATTGGAGGGACCAACTGATATTCTATGCCACTGCATACGGGCCTAACCTGAGCTCTGCTGACTCTGCACGTACACTGAATGATTCATATGACATGACCTCACTCGTGTCCGGGCATTGCGCAAGCCGGTCGGAGGGCCATGTCTCCGTGACATACGTCACTCACTCGGCACGTGTTTGCACTGATGTTCGATAGTTTGACATGGTGCCTATGTCTCCATAAATAGAACCATAGCTTTGCCTCTCTAATGAGCACAGGCTGCTACACATTCTTATGGCGTTGGTGCTGTTATCGCTTTACCTCTCACAGGAATCCACGTTGTCAGATGTGACGTCTTGGTCCGTCTTTTACCTCCATGCGTCTGTCCATCATCGAAAGGTGTGCAGCCTCCCTCCACTTCTCGCAGTCTAACACAGCTTCAGTCAGCAACTGTAAGTGATTCAGCGCATCTTTACTAAATCTAACAGTAATATAACAACTCAGTGAATTCACACCAAATATATCAGTGATACAATGATTCGAAGTATCCTTATCACTTTTGCTGCTCGAATAGAGCTGTCCAGATATATGTCCATAGTCTAGATACATGGTTACCCTGCGTATGACAATTCTCTGCCCTTTCGTGACAGTCTCCCTCATGCTATGTTTCTCTTGTAGCATTGACGGAGAAATAATTCACGACACCAAAAAATAATGAATGTAGGATGATGAAATACAGGGAATACATTGGTTTAGGCAAAATATTCAAGTGATTATCACTGCAGGATGGTAGTTTAATATAAGCGCGAGAAGAGCTGCCGCATTTGTGAAATTCTGGCACATTAATAACCGGTGTAGCCACCAGAATGTTGGATGTAAGCTTGCAAATGTGCATGTTATGTGTTGCACAGGTGCCGGTTGCCAGCTTGTGGGATGCAGTTCCATGCCTGTTGCAGTTGGCCGGTCGGTACAGAGACGGCAAATGCTGTTTGTAGCTTACACTGGAGTTGTCGTCCGATGATGTCCCATGTACTCATTTGGGGAGAGATCTGGTGACTGGGGAGGCAAAGGCAGCATGTCGACACTCTGTAAAGCATGTTGAGTTACAACAGCGGTATGGGGGCGAGCGTTATCTTACTGGAAAACACCCCGAACAATGCTTTTCTCATGAATGGCAGCAAAGAGGTCTGATGGCCAGCTCTGCTATCATACGAAGTCGCAGCCTAGAGCGTAGCTTCAGGTGTAGGTCCAGTGTGCCTAGCACTCAGGCTGATTGGCAGCAGGCCCTCAACTGACCTCCTTGTAAACATCACACGGCCGTCACTGACACTGAGGCGGATACAGCTTTCATCATAAAAGAGCAACAGACCTTCATCATGTCTTCCAACGAGCTCTCGCTGACATAATTGAAGTTGCAAATGGTGGTAGTTTGGGTTCAGTGGAATGCACGCTACAGGGCGTCTGGCTCGGAGCTGTCCTTGAAGTATGCGATCTGTAAGAATACGTTGTGTCATTTTGGTGCCAACGGCTGCACAAATTGCTTCTGCAGATGCAATACGATGGTCCGGCGCCATACGCCGAACGTGATAGCCTTCCCTCTCGCTAGCGCGAAGTACCTGTCAAACTCGATTTTATTACGACCGTACATTCTCGTGACCACCACTGTCAGGAAACACTTACAGTTGCTACATTCTTCTCACGTTTCTCTGCTATGTTACGTAAGGTACTCACTATGTCCAAATCTGATTAGGTAACATCTTCCAGAAATAGAAACACGTGTACCAACTTACGTTCATGTCGTACAACTCCTTCTTGGAGCTGCGGTTTTTTTATCCGTCCATTACTGTAGTCTTACATCATCATGGCCTATCAACAAAAAATTCGGCATAATTTAATATTATTTCGAATTTACCTTCTACAGAGAAAACGTACATTACTCGTAACGTACCTGAAAATGCTCCAGAGAATACTGGTGTCAGGTAGTTTGGTTTCGTGATTGCGAAGGCTACAGCTCTGCGGTGAGGCGCGCTGCATAGTGTCATACGAAGCCATGATGGCTTTTGAATGTGAGAGTTCACTCGAATGTTGTATGATGGGTTTTGAATGTGAGAGTTCACTCGAAATGTTGTATGTCTGTCCGTGACAGGTGCGCCTGTGGCTATTGTTATAAGCATTTTTGCTTAGAACGGTTGAGGGTTGTATTCCTTCGGTAGTTGCGTAGAGGCCGCCGCGAGAAGAGTAGGGTTGCACAAAATAACATACACTGATGGTGAGATCGAGGTATCTCATTGACATCAAGCACCTTGATGCTGTGGGAAAGGCTACAGAAAAGTAGGTTACGTTAAAAGTAGCTTCTTTGCCAGATTAAAAACGTCCAAACATAAAAGATTTCCTGTACAATTAAAGTGGCAAAAATAAATTAAATTTTCAACAAAAATATCCTCTTTTTAAAGGAAAAATGTTTATATTTTTATCGCAAACGTAATGTAGAATAAAATGAGTCGGTTCTTAATTGCGTTAACCAGAAAAACAGAATGTTTTATATCAAAGCGCTACCTACTTCGAATGGAAGGGAAGATACAGCCTGGGTATGTTTGGCACAGAATAGGAATCTGCTAAAAACCATGGCGTGCTCCCATTTTTTAGTTGAAAGCTGCTGCCCCCCCCCAACCCCCCACCCACAAAAACTGAAGGAGTTAAGTTAGGGAGACATTCTGGAACGTTTTTTTTGTGTGTGATGCTATTTTTTCGAAATATTTAGTCTTGCCAAGTTAAAAGAAACAGCCTGCATGTCACATGGTACTGCCACTGTGAACATAAAAGAATTTCTTGAATGTCCCTTGCTGTCCATTTGAACAAAGAACGTTCTGGGAAATTCTTTTGTCAGTAGTTTTCGTTACGATTACATCTTAGCCACTAAGGCGTTAACTATCATCTGGAAGAGAAACCGAGGAGCGTTGTTGCTGAACACATGTGTGAGGTATACCTCTGTGGCAAAGAGGGTATTATCTAACGCCAGGCGTCTTCGAAGACCAGATAGTGTCAAAGTCTTGCTAGTTGCAGGGGACTAGCCGCTACTGTCACTGCTAACTGACCTTGCATCTTCATTGTGATGATGTGCATCAACACTTATAGGCAATCCTCCTGAGCTCCAATATTCAATATTATGCTATCTACATCGATATTTGCGTGATCACTCTGCTATTTACAATAAAGTGCCTGGCAGAGGCTTAAATGAACCACCTACAAGATGTCTCTCTCTACCGTTCCACTCTCGAAAGGTAAGCGGGAAAAACGAGAACTTAAATTTTTCTGTTCGAGCTCTGATTTCTCTTAGTTTATCATGATGATCATTTCTCCCTATGTAGGTTGGTGGCAACAGAATGTTTTCGCAATCGGAGAGAAAACTGGCGAATGAAATTTCATGAGAGGGTCCCGTCGCAACGAAAAATACCTTTGTTTTAATGACTGCCACTCCAATTCATGTCTGTGACACTAACTCCCCTATTTCCTTATAATACAAAACGAGCTGCTGCTCTTTGTACTTTTTCGATGACATCCGTCAGTCACACCTGATGCGAATCGCACACAATACAGCAGTATTCCAGAACAGGGCGGACAAGCGTGGTGTAAGCAGTCTATTTAGTAGACCTATTGCACCTTCTAAGTTTTCTGACAATGAATCACAGTCTACATCTACATCTACATACATACTCCGCAATCCACCATACGGTGCGTGGCGGAGGGTACCTCGTACAACAACTAGCATCTTCTCTCCCTGTTCCACTCCCAAACAGAACGAGGGGAAAATGACTGCCTGTATGCTTCTGTACGAGCCCTAATCTCTCTTATCTTATCTTTGTGGTCCTTCCGCGAAATATAAGTTGGCGGCAGTAAAATTGTACTGCAGTCAGCCTCAAATGCTGGTTCTCCAAATTTCCTCAGTAGCGATTCACGAAAAGAAGGCCTCCTCTCCTCGAGATACCCCCAACCGCGTTCCTGAAGCATTTCCGTAACACTCACGTGATGATCAAACCTAGCAGTAACAAATCTAGCAGCCCGCCTCTGAATTGCTTCTATGTCCCCCCTCAATCCGACCTGATAGGGATCAAAACGCTCGAGCAGTACTCAAGAACAGGTCGTATTAGTGTTTTATGAGAGGTCTCCTTTACAGATGAACCACATCTTTCCAAAATTCTACCAATGAACCGAAGACGACTAACCGCCTTCCCCACAACTGCCATTACATGCTTGTCCTACTTCATATCGCTCTGCAATGTTACGCCCAAATATTTAATCGACGTGACTGTGTCAAGCGCTACACTACTAATGGAGTATTCAAACATTACAGGATTCCTTTTCCTATTCATCTGCATTAATTTAAATTTATCTATATCTATATCCTGTGTTCGAACTTTACGAATTACCTCGAAGAGAATGAGCTACTGACACAAGCAAACGTTCTTGTGAAACACAACTAGTTCTTTAGTCACACGAAGTGTTGAGTACTTTTGACAAGGGATTTAAAATTGATGCAGAATTTCTAGATTTCCAGAAAGCTTTGGGTACTGTATCTAACAAGCTGCTTGCAATAAAATGACAAGGAAAGCGTTTCTGAAGAAGAGAAATTTGTTAACATCGAGTATAGGTGTAAGTGTCAGGAAGTCGTTTCTGAACATATGTGTATGGAGTGTAGCCATGTATGGAAGTGAAACATGAACAATAAATAGTTTGGACAAGAAGACAATAGAAGCTTTCGAAATGTGGTGCTGCAGAAGAATGTTGAAGATTAGGTGGGTACATCACGTAACTAATGAGGAGGTATTGAATAGGATTGGGGAGAAGAGAAGTTTGTGGCACAACTTGACTAGAAGAAGGGACCGGTTGGTAGGACATGTCCTGAGGCATCAAGGGATCACAAATTTAATATTGGAGGGCAGCGTGGAGGGTAAAAATCGTAGAGGGAGACCAAGAGATGAAAACACTAAGCAGATTCAGAAGAATGTAGGTACTGGGAGATGTAGGAGTTTGCACAGGATAGCTTAGCATGGAGAGCTGCATCAAACCAGTCTCAGGACTGAAGACCACAACAACAACAACAATGATATACCGACTGAGTCATGGCGCTGGATTCGTGATTTTCTGTCAGAGAGTTCACCGTTTGGTTATGACGTAAATTTATCGATTAAAACGTAATGATTTCTGGGTTTCTCCAAGGTAGTGCTATAGGCACTCTGCTGTTCCTTATTTGTATAAACGACTTAGTTGACAATCTGAGCAGCCGTCTTAGGTAGTTTGCAGATGATGCTGTTGTTAATCGTCTTGCAAAGTGTTCAGAAGATCAAAACAAATTGCAAAATGATTTAGTGAAGATACCTGTACAGTACAAAAATTGGCAATTGTGATGTCATCCAGGCGAGTTACTAAGGGGAATCCGCTAAACTTCGGTTACGATTGATCGTACGGAGCTGCTGGCTTCGCTTCTCAAATTCTTGGTGCCGCTAGCTCGATCTGTCTTATGATGACCCTCTGGTTTGAGGCCAGTAAGATCTTTGCTCGTGGTTGTTGATGGGGACGGGTCGTGTTGTCGCGGGGATGGGGGAGTGGTAACGGAGCGAGGAGAAGGGTGTGAGAGGTCCGCCCAACCTCTAAGGCGAGCGCTTGTGAAAGTATCTTGGGCACGGAACGCGGCGAGTGGTTGCTGGGCATATTTGAATCCAAGGCTGACTTCGAGAGCCATCTTGATGCGTAGCCCTGGCCAGCCAGCTCTCGGACGTGGCACACCGATGAGAGAAACCAGTTTCGCTGTGCTGAATTCAGGCCCCCTTTGGAATCAGTAAGTTCCAGCTTCGATTCGTGAACTTCCATTAAGTTTTGGATTTTTAGGTCTGAACTGTTATATTTTTTATAGATACCTATATCTCTGTTGAGACCATTGTGATGTCTTAAAAAATGGTTCAAATGGCTCTGAGCACTATGGGACCTAACATTTGTGATCATCAGTCCCGTAGAACTTAGAACTACTTAAACCTAACTAACCTAAGGACATCACACACATTCATGCCCGAGGCAGGTTTCGAACCTGCGACCGTAGCAGTCCCGCGGATCCGGACTGAGCGCCTAGAACCACTAGACTACCGCAGCCGGCTTTTGATGTCTTAGCTGATCTATTTCATCACCAGTAGGTTCATTGATTTTTGCTATTGTTTGCTTTTCCTGAGGCGATAATGGCCTTGGTTGTTTGTTACCAGAACATCTGAAAACTCTTTGAAACGATGGTGTGTCCTGAGCCGGAGAGATAACGTGTTTCTTCTATAATGTGGCCGGACCTCAAACCCCCCCTTTCCCCGTCATCAGCTAATACCTAGATGGATGGGTTTTAGCCAACATCCCTGTCAAACGTCTTCGAACACCAATTAAGTACCTTCCTCCTGGAATACAACCGGGTGCCGGTTTCGAAATACCTTCGGACGTTTCACCAACTGCGACATAATCGCTTGTACAAACAGTGATCCAGTACTGTAAAATGTTTTTTATTCAGGTCTCTGATCACAAATGAATTCTTTAGACGATTGTCGGTATCAGTCTGTAATGACCATCTTCAGATCTGAAGATGGTCTTTACAGACTGAAACCGGTAATCGTTTAAAGAATTCATTTGTGATCAGAGACTGGAACAAAAAAGCACCTTCGGACGTTGCTGATATCATCGCTTTGTTAATTTTATTAGGAGACGTCTGGGTCTGAAAATTTGCACTTCCTGTGGCTATGTTACTGGGTTTGGCAACCTAGTTTCTTTTCGGGCCTTTCGCCGTCGTTGTAGAGGCGGTACCTTGCAGTGACACAGGTATACCGATTGGCGGTTATTGTTGTATTCGCTTAATTAACCTTGCTGTGTTAATATTTCTTTTACCAGTGTATACCCGACTAAACGGGCTTCGAAGGCCGGTGCTATCGTTGTGACCACTCTTGGTCTTCCTATCTAGTGTAGTCTTGTGCTCTTTGCGTAGAAGAATTCAAGTGGCCCCTTGTGCGGAGGGAATTCCAAGTCTTGGCTACTTAACTGAAGCAGTTATTCATGACGGCATAATCTGTTCTGTGTTTGGTAACTTCACGTAACTGAAGCTTTTATCAAAGAAGGCTGTCTGTTTTCTATTCGATAGTTCTACTTAAATGAAGCTGTTATTGAAGGATCATGCCTGTTTTCTATTTGGAGATTTCCTTTAACTGAAAGTGTGATTATAGAAGTCCTGCCTCTTTCCTATTTGGTAATTCACTTAACTGAAGCTGTTGTCATCGGAGGCCTGCCTGTTTGTATTTGGTAATTGGCCTACCTGTTTCAGAGGTGTTTAAGTCAGTAAGATAGTAACAGGAAATTACACACGATTATACATGGGTCCCAACCTTTCGCCTTACATCCCTTTGCCCATAATCGAGGTTTCAACGATAATTCAATCGAACTCAAAAGGCCGTAAATTCAGCTAAATACCTAGTAATTACCAAGAACACACGGAAAAAAGTTGTGGGGAAGGCGAATCGAAGACTTTGTTTTATAGGGAGAAGACTCAGAAGATGCAACAGATCCACTAAAGAGACTGCCTATACTGAGATTGTCCGTCGTTGTAAGAACAGCAGCACTTTATGTACTGTCGAAAAGTAGGGGAGAGAGTGTCATGGACGTGAAACAGCGTTTGCGGTCGACATCATTACCAGAAAAGCGTTTTTCGTTGCGGTGAAAGTTTCTCACGAAATTTCGATTTCCAACTATCTCCTCTGAATGCGAAAATATTTTGCTGACGCCAACCTACAAAAGGATAAATGCTCATCTTAATAAAATAAGGGAAAGATACAGGTGACTTGGGCAGATCATGAGGTAGAAATACGATACCAAACCCAGCCTAATTACTGTATATACGGGCATTACCGTCACAGGTCGTTATAGTAAAGCAGTCAGCTGAAAATCTAACACAAATACGTCACTATAGTAGCTTTGACTTTGCAGATTGAGTTCTTCAGTGCCATAAGTCACAAACACCTTCACAGTGTTATTTTGTTCATATCTGATACTTCAAACATAGGTTTCCTAGGGTAACCTTTACCTTCCTTGTTTTACATTTCAGACAAAATGATCATCATCAAAATCATTATCAGCACAGTCGTCTAAACACTAGTCGTACTTTGCTTGCAAGTCACCAATATTGAGTGACATCGCCTCTAACCTTGATAAATACTTCCATTCTGTTGGTTATGAATAATGTAACGCATTTTCATTATGCAAATTCTATTTCCTAATTTAGTGTCGAAGTCACTGCAGGGAGTCAATACAGAGTCTGTTACTTCTCTTCCGTATTTTTTATATTGCTGGCAGCAATATACATTTGAAGGTTGCACATATATTCTTGTTTTGGTGTAATGATTATGCATTCAGTGTCTTTACCCACAAATGAATCATTTACTACTGTTGAGTCCTCGTGACCACTCCAAGAATCACAAAATTGTATACACCTATCGTTATTTGCGACATTTCCACTATCGACATCAACAGTGACGACCGAAGACTTCCGGCACAAGAAGTCACCCGTATTCTGCCAACGGCCCTGTCAAAGAGAGCGGAGGTACGGACAGAGTTTAAGGGCACCCTCTTGGCTTTGGGGTGGGAAACTGCCGCTAAAGGTGGAAGAATCAGCAATGATCAACTTAATAAGGATACAGCAGGTAATGGAAAATACAGCATTATAGAGACGTAATGTGTGTCTGCAAGACATTGGCCTCTAATTGACAAAGGGTCACGATGATCTATCCATTGACAAAAGATTCCGGAATAATCCGCCATTCGGACTCCGGGAGGGTAATCGATAGCAAAACAATACCGACAACATTAGTTCAGATATCATTCCGACGTCGCAGACTGAAGAGGAAGAGGTAGAGAAAGTATATAAGGATATTGAATGGTCAATGATTTTTGAAAAGGGATAAGATTTAATAGTCATGGCGGACTGGAATGTGGTTGTAGGGGAAAGAGTAGGATAAAGGATTACGGAAGAATATATGCTTGGTACTAGGAAAGACATGGGAGAAAGACTAATCGAATCCTGGAATAAATTTCACCTAGTAGTAGCGAACACAAGGAGAGAAGGTATGCATGGAAAGCGCCAGAAGATACGGAAAGATTCCACTTACATTATTTCATGGTCCGGCAGAGATTACGAAACAGATAATGGAATGTAAGACGTACGCAAGAACAGATATAGGCTTAGATCACAATTCAGTATTGATGAAGAGTAGGCTGACGAGTATGAAATTAGTCAAGAAGATTCAATATGGAACTACTAACGAGTGAAGAGTGTAAGTAAGCTGTTTAGGTTTTTATGTTGGTAACGTCACGTAGCGCTCTGTGGCTGGTTGGCATTGTTGGAATAGTCGCTATTGTGGTTTTGGGCAGTTGGATGTGAACAGCGCGTAGCGTTGCGCAGTTAGAGGTGAGCCGCGAGCAGTGGTGGATGTGGGGAGTGAGATGGCGGAGTTTTGAGAGCGGATGATCTGGACGTGTGTCCATCAGAGACAGTAAATTTGTAACACTGGATGCCATGAACTGATATATATTATGACTTTTGAATATTATTAACGTAAATACATTGTGTGTTCTCTGTCACAATCTTTCATATCCTAACTATGCCTATCAGTGCTTAGTGCCTTCAGTAGTTAGAATCTTTCATTTTGCTGACAGTACTGGCGCTCGCTGTATTGCAGTAGTTCGAGAAACAAAGATTTTTGTGAGGTAAGTGATTCATGAAAGGTATAGGTTATTGTTAGTCACGGCCATTCTTTTGTAGAGATGATTGAAATTCAGATTGCGTTGCGGTAAAAATATTGAGTGTCAGTTTATTGATGATCAGAATAAGTAAAGAGATAAATGTTTGAGCACGTTCAGTTTTGTTCAGCTGTTTGAAAATCATATAACGTAAGGGGTTTACCAGCACAGTAATTCATAAATTTTTCTAAGGGGATGTTTTAAGAGGTACGCTTGAAATTCTCTAAGGCTTTAGATACTGCAGTAAGGTAATATAATTTAAGACGAATTGACATCTACAAAGGGCAGTCACAGAAATGGGAAAGAAAAACGTAAGTACAAAGAATGTAACTGCGAAGAAACCGTGGGTAAAAAAAATAGAGTTGATCATTGATTGAAGGAAGTACAAAATGTGAGTGTCGATAGTCCATTTATTGTCTGTGTAGTTTAGTATTTCAAAGTCTTTAGTATGGATGGGAAATGTGATACGTGTGTGCGGATGCTTGCGAGCATGTGATAACTCACACCGTGAGGAGCCAATGGACGTCCAACACGTGAAGTCCGATGATGGGGCCGCCCCAGTGGCCAGCCCAGTTACGGCAAGCACTGCGGTTGACCCTTAACCGTGGTCGAATGAGAGGTCGCCTCTGGGCGGTCAGGCGCTGAAAGACTTCCCAAGGGGCCGAACGAAAGGCTATCAGCATAATCTCAGAAATAGGATCGAGGTACTCTCTGTGGCTAACACGGTCCCTCAAAAAAATGGCTCTGAGTACTATGGGACTCAACTGCTGTGGTCATAAGTCCCCTAGAACTTAGAACTACTTAAACCTAACTAACCTAAGGACATCACACACATCCATGCCCGAGGCAGGATTCGAACCTGCGACCGTAGCTGTCGTGCGGTTCCAGACTGTAGCGCCTTTAACCGCTCGGCCACTTCGGCCGGCCACGGTCCCTCAGCCAGATGCTGTCTCTTGTCCTGTTATAAAGGAAGCCCCTCAGTCTGTAAGATCCAGGGAGTCATAGAGGCTGGGATTATTGGTTGTTTGGAGCTCCAGCGTAAGGTGCGTTATACGGTTCCTTAGGGACGTGGCTACCAAGGAGGGGAGGAAAGCCAATGTATAATCCGAGTTCACACCGTTTGTTGTCATTCCAGAAGTGGAACAAGTCCTTCCAGATGCCATGAAGAGCACAGGGTGCAGCCAACTACTTGTGATAGGTCACGCCGGTACCAATGGTGAATGTCGCTTTGGGTCAGAATAAAATGGTTTCTCGCGGCAATCGGAAATGGTAAAGACTGCCAGCCTTGATTGCGAGATCAAAGCAGAGCTCACCATTTGCAGCATAGTAGACAGGACCCATTGCAGACCTCCTTTACAGAGCCGACTGTAGGGATCTGAAACACTGACTCAGACGGTTATGTGAAACTATAGCCTGCACCCGTGGTCTAGGGGTAGCGTCTTTGATTCATAATCAAAACGTCTTCGGTCCCGGGTTCGATCCCCGCCACTACCCAAATTTTCATAAATAATCAGCATTGGCGGCCGGAGACTTCCGGCATAAGTAGTCAGCCTCATTCTGCCAACGGCCTTGTCAAAGAGGGTGGAGGAGCGGATAGAGGTTCACGGCACTCTCTTGTCCTAGGGGTAGGAAATTGCCCCTAAAGGCGGAAGAATCAGCAATGATCAACGACAAGACGATGCACAAGGCAATGGAATCCACTGCATTAAAGACACGTAACGTGTATCCACAGGACATGTGGCCTGTAATTGAAGAAGTGTCATGATGATCTCTCCATTGGCAAAAGATTCCGAAATAGTCCCCCATTCGGATCTCCGGGAGGGGACTGCCAAGGGGGAGGTTACCTTGAGAAAAAGATTGAATACTCAACGAAAGGTTAACGTTCTACGAGACGGGGCGTGGAAAGGCAGAGGCTTGAACGTGGTAGGGAAACTAGAAAATCTGAAAAGGGAAATGGAAAGGCTCAATCTAGTTATAGAAGTGGTCAGTGAAGTGAAGTGGAAGGAAGACAAGGATTTCTGGTCAGATGAGTATCGAGTAATATCAACAGCAGCAGAAAATGGTGTAACAGGTGTAGGATTCGTTATGAATAGGAAGGTAGGGCAGAGGGTGTGTTACTGTGAACAGTACAGTAGCCGGGTTGTTCTAATCAGAATCGACAGCAGACCAACACCGACAACGATAGTTCAGGTATACATGCCGACGTCGGAAGCTGAAGATGAACAGATAGAGAAAGTGTATGAGGATATTGAAAGGGTAATGCAGTATGTAAAGGGGGACGAAATTCTAATAGTCATGGGCGACTGGAATACAATTGTAGGGGAAGGAGTATAAGAAAAGGTTACAGGAGAAAATGGGCTTGGGACAAGGACTGAAAGCTGGTAATAGCGAAAACCCTCTTCAAGATTCACAAGAGGAGGAGGTATACTTAAAAAGGCTGGGAGATACGGGAATATTTCAATTACATTACATCATGGTCAGACAGAGATTCCGAAATCAGATACTGGATTGTAAGGCGTACCCAGGAGCAGATATAGACTCAGATCACAATATAGTAGTGAAGAAGAGTAGGCTGAAGTTCAAGACATTAGTCAGGAAGAATCAATACGCAAAGAAGTGGGATACGGAAATACTAAGGAATGACGAGATACGTTCCTCTAACGCTATAGATACAGCAATAAGGAATAGCGCAGTAGGCAGTACAGTTGAAGAGGAATGGACATCTCTAAAAAGGGCCATCACAGAAGTTGTGAAGGAAAATATAGGTACAAAGAAGGTAGCTGCGAAGAAACCATGGGTAACAGAAGAAATACTTCAGTTGATTGATGAAAGGAGGTAGTACAAACATGTTCCGGGAAAATCAGGAATACAGAAATACAAGTCGCTGAGAAATTAAATAAATAGGAAGTGCAGGGAAGCTAAGACGAAATGGCTACAAGAAAAATAAGAAGACATCGAAAAAGATATGATTGTCGGAAGGACAGAGCCAGCATACAGGAAAGTCAAAACAACCTTTGCTGACATTAAAAGCAACGGTGGTAACATTAAGAGTGCAACGGGAATTCCACTGTTAAATGCAGAGGAGAGAGCAGATAGGTGGAAAGTATACAATGAAAGCCTCTATGAGGGTGAAGATTTGTCTGATGTGATAGAGGAAGAAACAGGAGTCGATTTAGAAGAGATAGGGGATCCAGTATTAGAATCGGAATTTAAAAGAGCTTTGGAGGACTTACGGTCAAATAAGGCAGAAGTGATAGATAACATTCCATCAGAGTTTCTAAAATCATTGGGGGAAGTGGCAATAATACGACTATTCAAGTTGGTGTGTCAAATACATGAGTCTGGCGATATACCATCTGACTTTCGGAAAAGCATCATCCACACAATTCCGAAGACCGCAAGAGCTGACAAGTGCGAGAATTATCGCACAATCAGCTTAACAGGTCAAGCATCGAAGCTGCTTACTAGATTAATATACAGAAGAATGGAAAAGGTAATTGAGAATGCGCTAGGTGACGATCAGTTAGGCTTCACGAAAAGTAAAGGGACGAGAGAGGCAATTCTCACGTTACGGCTAATAATGGAAGCAAGGCTAAAGAAAAGTCAAAACACTTTCATAGGATTTGTCGACCTGGAAAAAGCGTTCGACAATATAAAATGGTGCAAGCTGTTCGAGATTCTGAAAAAAGTAGGGGTAAGCTATAGGGAGAGACGGGTCATATACAATACGTACAACAACCAAGAGGGAATAATAAGAGTGGACGATCAAGAACGAAGTGCTCGTATTAAGAAGGATGTAAGACAAGGCTGTAGCCTTTCGCCCCTACTCTTCAATCTGTACATCGAGGAAGCAACGATGGAAATAAAAGAAAGGTTCAGGAGTGGAATTAAAATACAAGGTGAAAGGATATCAATGATACGATTCGCTGATGACATTGCTATCCTGAGTGAAAGTGAAGAAGAATTAAATGATCTGCTGAACGGAATGAACAGTCTAACGAGTACACAGTATGGTTTTAGAGTAAATAGGAGAAAGACGAAGGTAATGAGAAGTAGTAGAAATGAGAACAGCGAGAAACGAAACATCAGGATTGATGGTCACGTAGTCAATGATGTTAAGGAATTCTGCTACCTAGGCAGTAAAATAACCAAACGACGGACGGAGCAAGGAGGACATCAAAAGCAGACTCGCTAAGGCAAAAAAGGCATTTCTGGCCAAGAGAAGTCTACTAATATCAAATACCGGTCTTAATTTGAGGAATAAATTTCTGAGGAGGTAAGTCAGCATTGTATGGTAGTGAAACATCGACTGTGGGAAAACCGGAACAGAAGAGAATCGAAGCATTTGAGATGTGGTGCTATAGCCGAATGTTGAAAGTTAGGTGCACTGATAAGGCAAGGAATGAGGAGGTTCTACGTAGAATCGGAGGGGAAAGGAATATGTGGAAAACACTGATAAGGAGATGGGACTGGATGATAGGACATCTGCTAAGACATGAGGGAATGACTTCCATGGTACTAGAGGGAGCTGTAGAGGGCAAAAACTGTAGAGGAAGACAGAGATTGGAATATGTCAAGCAAATAATTGAGGACGTAGGTTGCAAGTGCTACTCTGAGATGAAGATACTAGCACAGGAAAGGAATTCGTGGTGGGCCGCATCAAACCAGTCAGTAGACTGATGACAAAAAAAAAAAAAAAAAAAAAAATCTGCTGAATTCTCGACATTGCGTCAGAGAGGGACTGTGTTGCGGGTTCCGTTAAATATGTCAGGTGTCAACCATACCCAGGAGGCGGCTAAATGTGTAGCAGGGGTTCTGTGGCGTAGATCGGGCGGTTTTTAATGTTAGAGGGTCTCAGAGAATCACTCAAAGGGGTACAGTGTGAAGGGGAGCAGGCCAAACACAGGAAGAACGTGGGTCCAGGAACCATCATTACAGCAGCTGAAAATTGTCGTAGCAGTGTTGGGAAAGTACCAGAGCTCCAAGCCCTAAAACAGAGCACAATTACTCAAATCTTTAGAGGCACAGAAAACTGACTAAGGCCACAGATATACTGAGACAAAATTTTTTCGACGGAAGTAGCGGTGTTCATAAAGGACAGATTAAACACAGCTGGCAGTAGTGTTTGTTGGCGTTAGAAGTAGTTTATGTAGGCATACGTTCAATCAGGCGCTGAAAGGTTTCTTAGGGAATGGCAGCCCATACTTCACGGAGTGCTGCACTGAGAAGAGCTATCGATGTTGGTCGGTGAGGCCTGGCACGAAGTCGGCGTACCCACACATCGCAAGGTGCTCCATAGGTCTGCGGCCAGGACTCTCTGCAGGCCAGTCCGTTACAGAGATGTTATTGTCGCCTAACAACTACACCACAGGCCGTGCATTATGAACAGGAACTCGAACGTGTAGAAAGATGCAGTCGCCATCCCCGAATATCTCTTCGCAAGAAGGTGCTTAAAACATCAATGTAGGAATTTACTGTTACAGTGCCACGCAAAACAAGGGATGCAAGCCCCTCTCCATGAAAAACACGACCACACAATAACACTACCTCCTGTGAATTTTAGTGTTGGCACTACGAACGCTGGCAGGTGAAGTTCATAGCGCATCCGCCGTACCCAAACCCTGCCATCGGATCGCCACATTGTGTACCGTGATTCGTTACACCACACAACGTTTTCCAATGTTAAATCGTCCAATGTTTATCCCCCTTACACTAAACGATGCGTCGTTTGGCATTTATCGGCGTGATGTGTGACTTATCTGCAGCCACTCGACCATGAAATCCAAGTTTTCTCACCTCCCGCCAAACTATCATAGTACTTGCAGTGGATCCTGATGCAGTTTGGAATTCCTGTATGATGGTCTGGATGGATGTGTGCATATCATACATTACGACTGTCTTCAACTGTCGGCGGTCCCTTTCAGTCATCAGATGAGGTCAGCCTGTAGGCTTTTGTGCTGTACGTGTCTCTTCATGTTTCCACTTCATTGTCACGTTGGAAACAGTAGACCAACGGGCCAGGCGTATGGAAATCGAGCGTACAGACGTATGACACAAATGACTCAAAGTCAGCTGACCACGTTCGATGTCCGTGAGTTCGGCGGAACGCGCCATTCTGCTCTCTCACAATGTCTAATGAGTACTGAGGTTGCTGATATAGAGTACCTGGCAGTAGGTGGCAGCACAATGCACCTTACATGAAAAACGTATGTGTTTGGGGGTGTCTGGACACTTTTGATACCATAGCGTATTCCGCTAATAAAGGGCATCAAAGCGATTACAGAGATTAGTAAAGACAGGGCTGTTGTAGCTAGACTGAATACCGTATCTCCCAAATACTACAAAATTAAACGAAAAAGTAGCATGGCTCCTTCCTGATAGACAATTTCCTTTCCTTCGAAATTAACGATGTAAGTGTAGAGCAGATATGGCGAGAATTAAAAGAAATGGTAACGACAGCAGTTGAGAGTTATACCAATAAATTAACAAAATGCGGAGCTGATCCCGCTTGGCACACAAAATAGGTCAGAACACTGTTTCAGAAACAACTATAAAGTCATATCACATTTAAATGAACGTAAAATCCCGAAGATGTGTGATTTTTTGCAGAAGTTCGGAATTTAGGATGGACTTCAATGCGCAATGATTATAATAGTTTCCACAGCGAAACCATGTCTCGATACCTGGCAGAAAATCCAAAGAGATTATGGTCGTAAGTATGCTAGCGGCAAGACACAATAAATGCCTTGTCTGCCCGCTAACAATAGAAATGCTATCCATGAGAGTGCTACTAAAGCAGAGTAACTAAACACAGCCTCCAGAAATTCCTTCAGCAAGGAAGACGAAGTAAATACTCCTTCAGAAAATGAATGAAAATCAACTGCCAACATGAGTAGTAAGTAGATATCCTCGGAGTAGTAAAGCGACTCAAATCACTTAATACAAGCAGATACTGCGGTCTAGACTGTATACCAATTACATTCCTTTCAGAATATGCTGATGTAGTAGCTCCATACTTAACAATGATATAAAAACGTTCGCTCGACGCTAGAAATGTACCAGGGACTAGAAGCTTGCACAGGTCACACCGACATTCAAGAAACACAGTAGGGGCAATCCATTATATTACAGGCCCATGTCATTAACGTCGACATGCTGCAGTCTTTTGGAACACACGTTGTGTTCGAATTTATTTATTTTACCTCGAAGAGAGCAGTCTATTGACACACAGTCAACACGGATTCACAAAATCTTGTTCTTTTGAAAAACATCTAGCTCTTTACTCAATCTAAGTGTTGAGTGCTACTGACAAGGGCTTTAAAATTGATTCCGTATTTCTAGATTTCCAGAAGGTTTTGAAACTGTACTTCACATGCGGCTTTTAATGAAATGGTGTGTTAATGAAATATTGTGTCAGTTAATGAAGGTCACTGTTCGTAGCAACTGGCGTAAACTCATCGAGTAAAACAGAAATGATGTGTTCGCCAAGGTTGTGCTATAGGCCCCCTGCTATTCTTTATCCATATAAACGATGTAGAGGACAATCTGAGCAGCCGTTAAACGTGGTTTGCAGATTATGCAGTCCTTTATCGTCTTGTAAAGTCGTCAAAGGTCAAAACAAACTGGAAAATGACTTAGAAAAGATATCTGTATACAGCGATAGTTGGCAGTGGACTCTAAATCGTGAAAAGTGTGATGTCATCCACATGAGTGCTAAAAGGAATCGATCAAAGATCGGTAACGTGGCAAATCATGCAAATCTAATGACCATAATTTCAGCTAAATATGTAAGAATTGCGAAGAACACATAGAAAATGTTATGTGGAAGGCGAACTTAAAACTGCATAATACTGGCAAGACACTTAGAAGGCCAACAGATGTACACTACGCTTGTCTGTCCTCTTTTGGAGTGCTAGACGTAGACGTATATGTAGACGTATATGCAGTTCACCGATGACATTGATAACTTCAGTGAAACTGAAGAAGAATAACGTTATCTTGTGAATCAAATGAACAGTCTAATCGATGCTAAATATGTATCGAGGGTAAATAGAAGAAATACGAAAAGAATGAGAAGTAGCGGAAATGGGAACAACGTAAAACTTAGAATCAGGATTGACGGGCACGAAGTAAATGAAGTTAAGGAAATCTGCTACCTAGGCAGTAAAATAAACCATGACGGACGGAGCCAGGAGTACATGACAAACAGACTATCGCTAGCGAAAAGGGCACTCCTGGACATAAGAATTCCACTAGTATCATAAATAAGGTTTAATTTGATGAATACATTTCTTAGAATATACCTTTGGAGCCCAGTACTGTATCGTACTGATACGTG
Organism: Schistocerca cancellata; assembly: GCF_023864275.1. Lineage (NCBI taxonomy): Eukaryota > Metazoa > Arthropoda > Insecta > Orthoptera > Acrididae > Schistocerca > Schistocerca cancellata. The sequence continues at coordinate 387,806,986 of NC_064633.1, read as the reverse complement.
GTCTGCGGGAAAACCGGGACACAAGAGAATCGAAACATTTGAGATGCATTAGTACAGAAAAATGTTGAAAATTAGGTGGACTGATGAGGTAACGAATGATGACGTTCTCTGAAGAATCAACGAGGAAAGGAGTATATATGACGAACAGACAATAAAGAGGAACAGAATGATAAGACACTTGTTCAAACAGCGAGGAATGGAATGACTTCCACGGCACTCAGGGTAGCTGCAGAGGGTAAAAACTGTAGAGAAAGACGGACACTGGAATACGTCCAGTAAATAACTGGGGACGTACACCAGTGCGAGTGCTACTCTGAGATGAAGAGGTGGACACAGGATAGGAATTCGTGGCAGGCCGCATCAGACCCGTTAGAAGACTGATGACCCAAAGAGAAGGAAAAAAAAGCGCCATAATGAAAACAGTTTTATATAAGTGAGCTCGCACCATAAGTTAGTTCAGTGTTCCAAATTTAGTATCGCTGTATCTTGAAACTTGTAGTTTTCTGGACCACTGCTTCGGCAAGACTAGCTCAAGACTGGAAAAAATTTCGGTTTTGTTCCCGTACACCTCCGGCTGTCATGAAAGCCGTTATGTGTGCATGGAACATTCACTATTCTTTCTGGAAACGTGCTATGAAAGCTGCAGAACATTTAAACATTGTTTTCCCCATTTGTCTTGCTGTCTTGCATTGTCCGAAATTTGAGGTGCCAGTAATGGACCCATTTTCCTCCTTTCCTTACTATGTTAAATTGTAGTAGAATGTGTTGCCTTATTTTCAGTTCATTCATAACTTTTTTTCCTGAAATGAATATTCATGATGTCACTTTTCTCAACATCTGCAAATATTGCTTTGAAGTTCGTGTTTGTACATGAACGTCTCTTCAATAACGTGCTGTAGGTCTCAACTTCACGTGGTGGAGGTTCATAATCACAAGAAGCGTCAAGTTCTCTTTGAGATGCACTGTTTTCGCCACTGCCCTTACCACTACAGTCTTGAACATTGTTAATCGCTTTATCGTCTACAAAAACATTTTCTTCATGTACTACTCTATCCAATATAACATCAATTGAGCAGGTCATGTCTTTCTGAAAAAGCAGATCCATCAGAAACATTACAACAGTGTCATCATCCTGTCCTACACCGTCTTCCGTTGGAGAATTCCTTCTTGAATTTGGTGCCACAATATTTAATACGTTCCAGACAGAAATGGTTTGGTTCATTTTTGCTGTATGAGTTTGACAAAACGGACACACGTACACTAAACATGTCAACTACTTGTTGAAGTAACCGGTTGACTGCAGTGTTAACTCTCGCCCCCAAGACTGCCAGCCCTTACAGACCTTCGTGTAACTTGTTAATGACACACAATTGATCAGAATCAATACCATAGAAAGTATTCCGTAAACATAACTTGACAGGATTATGTATCAAATACTGCTTTACAAAAAGAGACAGGATATCTTACAGTAAATACAATCTTGGAGAGAGTTGTATATGTTGTCTCACAACAAAATATCACCCACAATTAGTTAATATAAAAGCGTAGAGAACAATAACAATAAAAATGCTGCTACGAACAAGCATGTAAACCAACTAGTACTCCGCAATCCTCCACAAGAATAAATGAGATCTGCAGCAAAAATTAAATGTAGCAATAATAATTATTTCAAGTAGTGCAGAGAAAGCACTCACGTTGACGGAATATGGGGACAACAAACAAAGTTTCAGTAGCTGCAGGAACACTGGGTCACACACTAAGTACAAAAAATCAAATCACGTAACCAAAGTTTCACGATAGAATAACATTTCTGAGACTGCTGGTTTAAAATAGAGCACTCTAGGATAGAAGGAAACTCAACGACAGCTTAACTTGAACTTTGAGTGCCACTGTCAGTGTCAAACATACACTGAACAAAACTGAATGACACAGTCACTGCGGTAACATTACAGACAACCATAACTGAAGTGAACAAACGATGTTCCAGTCAAAAACCACAAGGTAGTCTTTCTCTCTCTGTCTCTGTCTCCCTCTCTCTCTCTCTCTCTCACTCTCTCTCTTTCAGTCTGTCTCTCTCTTTCTCGGTGTCCCGCCGTGTAGGAACCAACAGCTCAGGTAGAACACACTTGTGTGTAGCTGCTCCCGTGTCCACACGAACCATACTCTTATGTACAAATAAAGAGCAACACAATCACACGCTGTCAGAAGCGTGGTTAAGAATGTTAGATGGGTCCACGTACAAATGTTTAAACACAAGGTGGGGCAAAAAAAAGTGGCCCAGAGAACAGAGTTACAGCATGCAAAGGAGCACAGCAAAGGAAAAGAAATACAGGACTAACTCGATTTAGCATATGTTGAAAATGACCACCATTCATGTCTTGGCACTTTTGGCCATGTTCAGCAAGGTGGTGAATTCGGACCGAAGCTGGACAGCTGGAATTGCTGCAGTCTCATCCGCAATGTTCTGCTGCAGTTCTTGAAGACGGTGAGGACTGTTTCGATACACCTTAGGCTTAATGGCAAACTGATCTCACACTAACGATCACGTGAACTGGGAGGCCAGCTTGCGCTGCGACCAGACTGATCTCTTCTAACAAGTCTGTCGGGCGTGGAGATTGCATAAATATGCTCCAAGGTTCGGTCGGCTCTAATGGGCAGTTGCTCCATCCTGTTGAAAGCAACTGTAGATCTTTCCTTCCTCCGTTAACGCTGCCTCAACTGGTTTCGAAATGTTGACGTAATGCGCCGAATTCCGGAACACTTTTATTTGACCCGTACTGTGCAAATACAAGACGAGAGATGTCCCTTGTTAGTACTACGGGAGTATAATATTAAAGGCTTGCAGACCAAGCACCAAGTGTAGTGGCTTATTAACATAAGGCTATTGTCGACGTAAAAGTGGACATGTACAGTCGTGCTCAAAAGTATCCGAACGACCTGAATTGCATTTCGCCTGATTCGCATGCAACCCACATAACGCAACTGTCTAGCAGGTCCTCTAATCTCTCCTTGGTACAGTCGTTTGACTACTGAAATTGTTTCCAACAAACCACTAGAAAACACTGCTCTGTATCGCAACATCTCAAGATGTAAAGATATACCACGATACTGCTAATATCAGGGAACACCTTATCACAGATAAGACTGTCCTTATGGCTTGTAAGCTACCATTTATTTCAATAAAAGACATACCTGAAATGTTACCACTCTCTTTATTACGTCAGATAAGTAATGCACGTAGTAAGTTGGTCGTATTCATGATCTCCTCTTCAAAGTAACATACCGTACTTATTATTTAACACAAAATGACATTAAAAATTTAATTATTCACGAGCAGCAAGTTCAGATTATGTATGAACTTCAAATGACACGACGAACCGTCTCCTTCCGCGTATGGATTCAAACCCAGGTCATGCAGACTAAGCAAAGATTTCGTGACTGACGGAAACTAACAGTCATTCCTCACTATGCACACAGAGAGTGATATACCTCGAATTTAGAGGGTATCAGTTAGCAAATATCAACTTTAAATTACATAACGGAAACATTTTTAAGGGACAGGAATTCCTACCCAGCATCTATTGTCCCTGTTAACGAACTACGAGAGATGTTAAAAAATTGATTCTTCACAAGTAACTTACTTGAAATGCGTTGAGGTAAATATTTTTGTGGGACAGGGATTCGAACCCAGAATCTAATCAGATTATTATCGAATCACAATCAACTGTGCATATCGAATTTTCTCGGCAGTAGCTAGATGTTTTAACGGAAATGACGAGACGGAACATTAATATTTTCCCTCCCAGGAATCCAACCCGACACCTATCGCTGTTATATTCCACTGAAAACTAACGTTAAATGTGGGTTTGTTGCACCAGCAGCGACATGTGAGCATATTTGTACTAGAAATAATATGACTAAGAGTTCAGTGCTGACTGGGAATCGAACTCCACACATATCCTTGTTGACTACACACAAACAGACTTCAGCTACCGTTTTTTCTCTACCAGCATCCTTGAACTTACAGTGATTTCGCAGATAGTTCTGTGTCTCAGTGGGAATAAAAAACGTGTCATATCGTTAGAGTTGACAACAAATGAAAATACATTAAAAATCAAAATTATTATCCACCAGCAGTTAGGTGTTCTCATGCTAGAGCTTGATAATACATAATGAAAACTTAAGTACAGGGCCCGGATTCTAACCCATTCACGAGCAATATATTGAGATGTTGAAGAATCTGCAGTTTTGAACAAACAAGAAATTGTAGTCGAGATGTATTGTTACGAGGGGATCAAATTCCGCGTTAAGGGCGGTCTGAGTTGCATTTCCAGTTCAGAACCAATTTTGTCGACATACAGAAGCTCAAAGAGAAGATGGAATAAGCGTCCTGTACCCTACATAGCGTTTGTTTCGTCACTAGAAATAAATAACTATTATAGTAAAGGTTACTGGTGACAGAGATTCTACATGTCGCCTCTCCTGACTTTATTGTGGTTCAACCTAACGTCTCCTTGGTAGAGAAGGAATATCATGATTAATGTGATATTCAGGCCACATTTCTATTACACCTTCATCATTTGGTGTAGCCTGAAGAGTATATAACCTGTCTCTCCCTATCAAATATCATCAGCAGAAGTTGGAATCGAATCCACCCCATAATTATACGAACATATTTCTCTCTCATATTTACTATTATTTTAACAACACTAAAGGAAAACTTAAGAAAATTGTGCACTGTATTATAAGAAATAAATTAAAACTACCCACGACAAACTTACGCCAAAAGTCTGTATTAATAAAGCTAAGTATCTGTACACAAGCGTGCCTCTATCGGCACGAATTAGTAAAACACTACTCACTTGGATTTCGATTGGGACTGTGTTTTATTAGTAGGCCGTATCAACCTCAAGAGGTATGCAAATGTGGCATTTCCTAAATAAAGTTATGCATTCCAAATAACAAAAAAATCTGCTTGTCAGCAGTGGAAAGAGTTGTTACCTGTAGTGCAGCATTGTAAGTGTTTCACCATTGCACTATGAGCCGAAAGTATTGTCTTGTGATTTCCTTATCGATGTCTGATCTTACTGCATGTAGCTCTTTCGCATAAGGGATAAAAAAGTTATTGTCAACGAGACTGCAACTGCGAACCATGACAAACGCTCTTTAATAGGTCAGCACGTAACCACAGAGCCAGTGAACTTGCTTACATTAAAAAAATTTAATTTATTTGATGAACCGGTACCCATTTAAAGGAACACGGCTCTTATTTTACTTGTATTTGGTTGAACTAGAGTCGTTGAAAAATTTGGTACTGGACTGTGATTCGAATTCGTATCTCCTCTTTCAAGAATTTCAATCTCTCGGAACAGTATAGTTCAATCATTTAGTTCCTTTCCCCAAGGCTGAAATCTTCTCTATGTCACCTCCAAAGGTAAGTATGTGGGTCCGAATCCGATCCAGTACAAAATTATCCATAATTTCATTTCAAACCCAATCACGCACACCGGCCTGCTAGTGAAAATTAACGGACATTTTTAATGTCTGATCATGTGTTGCCAACAATCGGAATAGGTTTCGTTACTTCTGGTCAACACACACACATCTTACTGTTGGTGAGTAAGCAATTGATACTTAAGCTATATTCGTGGATGATAAAGAAGGATAGTAGGAGTGGGTTTGATTGTCACTCAGGCACAAATATTTGTATCCTTACTTTAGATCCAAGCACCTAGCAGCTGGTTAGCAAAACCTATAAGTAAAATTTGATTTTACTTAGTAAATAATCCGGTTATGTGTTTGGTGCGTATCTCCATCACAGACATTCACATCATACGCTTCATCTTTAAATGCAAGCACACTTTGTTACTTCTGAATAGAGTTATATAAGACATCTTTCATGGTTAGTTAAAAGGGACGAAAGGGTCTTGATAGGAATTCAAGTATATTTAAAAAATCTGTCGTCTTTTATTCTCAAATTTAGATTTGGTTACTGATACTGGAGAAAATCTCGGTAATTCATGACTCTTCCTGAATAGTTAACAATGTGATATGATTACAGTGGATTAGATTAGATTACATTAATACTTCTTCCATAGATCGTGAATACGGCATTTTGTAATGGTGTGGAACGTGTCAATTTTGATGAAAGATTTCTTTACATATCATGATTCAATTTCTTTACCAAAGTTTTTAACCCTCTCTCTCTCTCATTCCTTTTTAATTTTATCTCTCTCTTATTCTCTCTCTCTCTCTCTCTCTCTCACACACACACACTTTTTGTGCTCGACTATTGGTGAGACACGAAAACGTCGTCAATTAGTTTTTTAGTTTTGAGACACTTACAAAAAGAAATATAAAAACAACTATGAGAGTTACTGATTTATGATGCTTAGTTTGTAGTCAGTTCTGAGTATTATTAGTAACTACGCTCCAGTCCATAAACCTGGTTACAGAAATGCGAATCAGACTCATTACATATTTCAGGCCATAGCAGTTGCGTCTTTGAAACGCCAGCTATGGTCACTTCCCAGCCCACTGCAGGCTCCCATTGGTTCCTCTTCTTCCTGCTGGTACTGTTGACTGAGACTTGGCAACACAGCAAGGTATGTTTGGCGACTCTGTAATCGACGAGTTACTTCCTGGTGTGCACGGAATTAAGTAACAAAGTTCACTTGATTTTTCCTGTCATCTCCATTGAATAATCTGAGTTATTACCGCTTGAAGTGCAACAAATGATTGTAAATTTACAGTTTTTAGCGCAGGAAAGTCGTTGCACGTGGAAATCGCAACTAATCTCGTCCTTTAAGTAGCTGTTTACGAGTTCTAGGCATTATTGGCATCGTACGAGGAAGCTAAAACTCATATTTCTTCAATGGCTCTGTGATTACGTGCTGACCGATGAAAAAGTTTTTCTTATGGTTCCCAGTTCCAGTCTCGTTGACAGTAACTTTTTTAGCCCTTCTGTGAAAGAGCTACAAGCAGTGAGATCAAACATCGATAAGGAAATCGCAAGAAAATACTTTCGGCTCATAGTGCAATGGTGAGAAACTTACAATGCTGCACTACAGGTAACTCCTGTTTCCGCTGCTGACAAGCAGATTCTTTTGTTTTTTGGAATGCATAACTTTATTTAGGAAATGCCACATTTGCATACCTCTTGAGGATGATACAGCCTACTAATTAAACACAGTCCCAATCGAAATCCCCAGTGAGTAGTGTTTTACTAATTCGTGCCGATAGAGGCCTCGCTTGTGTACAGATACTTAGATTTATTAAAACAGACTTTCGGTGTAAGTTTGTGGTGGGTAGTTTTAATTCATTTCTTATAATACAGTGCACAATTTTCTTAAGGTTTTTTTAGTTTTGTTAAAACAATAGTAAATGTGTGAGAGAAATTAATCATCAATGAGTATGCGAATTCTCTGATCTTCTTTATAACAGTGTGACAATGCACAGGCAGTTTATTGATTACATGCATGTAGAAAACTTGTTCTGAGTTAAAGCTGTCAAACAAGGTTTGAAGAAGAATAAAATGCCACTACCACACGACAGCTAAAGTAGAAAATACTTTTCTGACGTATTTTGGCACGATGCGCTCTCCCTATATATATTACAAAAGTTTCGAGATGTATCTGCCACCTGGTCGTCTATTAAACCTTAAAAGACCAAAATGTCGCAGAAGTTAGCCCTTTTTCCACATGCTACTATTTTGGGTTGAGAGGTGAAGGGAATTATGTTCAAAGTTCCATTAGATCGATAACTTCAGCAGACAGCAGGATGGCGTTTTAAAAAGTGTAGCAATGAATGTACTCGAACTCGTAACATCTTATCTACAGTGCGCGACACTTACCATTGCGCTACTAGCTGGCCCGTAGGTCTCGAACCTCCAGAGGTCAATACCAATTCCCCCACAACTTTCGCATTCCACAGTGCTGTGAGATAATGTATATGGTCGGATCTAGTCTTCTGAGAGACAGACAGTTACAGCTTTTCTTTAGCACTGCATGACATTTTATAATAAACCGATTGCGCAATAGAGTAGCTCAAGTGGAAAGGAACACTTCCTGTTTAACTTTCTGCATCCTACACTGTTGGCAGTTCTGTGTAGGTGGCAGTTACGTGATATCATTTCGGTGATTACAAAAAAAGAGTCCAATGTATGCACTGAGTAACTGAGGGAGCTAGTTCATGACGATTCCCTCAACCAAGTACAATAATGTACTGAACGTGCTGCAGAACCTCTACAGGGAACTTGTGTGACAGAATTCTGATCAGGTGTGGCCTCATCAGCAGAGGATTCGATGGTCCCTTGGTTTGATAATACGTTCATATGCTTCCGGGCTGGGTTTGATTCAAACTTCTGCTGATGATTTTTTTTTAAATTTATTTATCGGGAGAGACGGATTCTATTCTCTTTTGGCTACGCCAAGTGAAGAGGGTATAATGGCATTGTGGTCTGAAATTCACATTAAACACGGTATTCCTTCTCTACCAAGTAGACATCAGGTTGAACCACAATAAAGTCAGGAGAGGCGACATGTAGAAACTCTGTCACCAGTAACCTTTACTATACTAGTTGTTTATTTCTAGTGACGAAACAAACGCTATGTAGGGCACAGGACGCTTATTACATCTCCTTTTTGAGCATCTGTATGTCAATGAAAGGGATTCTGAGCTGGGAATGCAACTCAGACCGCCCTTAACGCGGAATTTGATCCCTTCGTGATAATACAGCTAGACTACAATTTGTTCTTTGTTCATAACTGCAGATTCTTCAACATCTCCTTATATCGCGCGAGAATGGGTTCGAATCCTGGCCCAGCACTAAAGTTTTCATTATGTATTATCAAGCTGTAGCATGAGAACACCTATCTGCTGGTGGATAATAATTTTGATTTTTAATGTATTTTCATTTGTTGTCAACATTAACGATATCTCACGTTTTTGATTCACAGTGAGGCATAGAACTATTTTCGAGATCACTGTAAGTTCAAGGATGTTGGTAGAGAAAAATCGGTAGCTGACATCTCTTTGTGTGTAGTCAACAACGATATGTGTGGGGCTCGATACCTGTCAGCACTGAACTCTTAGTCATATCATTTCTGTTTCAAACATGCTCACATGTCGTTGCTGGTGTAACAAACCCATATTTAACGTTAGTTTTCTCTAGACTATATCAGCGATAGGTGTCGGGTTGGATTCCTGGGAGGGAAAATATTAAAGTTTTGTCTCGTCATTTCAGTTAAAAAAACTAGCTACTGCCAAGAAAATCCGATATGCACAGTTGATTGTGATTCGATAATAATCTGATTAGGTTCTGGGTTATAATCCCTGTCCCACAAAAATATTTACCTCAAGGCATATCAAGTAAGTTACTTGTGAAGGAGCAATTTTTAACATCTCTCGTAGTTCGTTAACAGGGACAATAGATGCTGTGTAGGAATTCCTGTCCCTTAAAAATGTTTCCGTTATGTAATTTAAAGTTGATATTTGCTAACTGATACCGTCTAAATTCGAGGTATATCACTCTCTGTGTGCATAGTGAGGAATGACTGTTAGTTTCCGTCAGTCACGAAATCTTTGCTTAGTCTGCATAACCTGGGTTTGAATCCATGTGCAGAACGAGACGGTTCGTCGTGTCATTTGAAGTTCATACATATTCTGAACTTGCTGCTCGTGAATTATTAAATTTTTAATGTCATTTTGTGTTAAATAATAAATACGGTATGTTACTTTAAAGAGGAAATCATGAATACGACGAACTTACTACGTGCGTTACCTACAGTCCTGGAAATGGAAAAAAGAACACATTGACACCGGTGTGTCAGACCCACCATACTTGCTCCGGACACTGCGAGAGGGCTGTACAAGCAATGATCACACGCACGGCACAGCGGACACACCAGGAACCGCGGTGTTGGCCGTCGAATGGCGCTAGCTGCGCAGCATTTGTGCACCGCCGCCGTCAGTGTCAGCCAGTTTGCCGTGGCATACGGAGCTCCATCGCAGTCTTTAACACTGGTAGCATGCCGCGACAGCGTGGACGTGAACCGTATGTGCAGTTGACGGACTTGTAGCGAGGGCGTATAGTGGGCATGCGGGAGGCCGGTTGGACGTACCGCCGAATTGCTCAACACGTGGGGCGTGACGTCTCCACAGTACATCGATGTTGTCGTCAGTGGTCGGCGGAAGATGCACGTGCCCGTCGACCTGGGACCGGACCGCAGCGACGCACAGATGCACGCCAAGACCGTAGGATCCTACGCAGTGCCGTAGGGGTCCGCACCGCCACTTCCCAGCAAATTAGGGACACTGTTGCTCCTGGGGTATCGGCGAGGACCATTCGCAACCGTCTCCATGAAGCTGGGCTATGGTCCCGCACACCGTTAGGCCGTCTTCCGCCCACGCCCCAACATCGTGCAGCCCGCCTCCAGTGGTGTCGCGACAGGCGTGAATGGAGGGACGAATGGAGACGTGTCGTCTTCAGCGATGAGAGTCGCTTCTGCCTTGGTGCCAATGATAGTCGTATGCGTGTTTGGCGCCGTGCAGGTGAGCGCCACAATCAGGACTGCATACGACCGAGGCACAGAGGGCCAACACCCGGCATCATGGTGTGGGGAGCGATCTCCTACACTGGCCGTACACCACTGGTGATCGTCGAGGGGACACTGAATAGTGCACGTTACATCCAAACCGTCATCGAACCCATCGTTCTACCATTCCTAGACCGGCAAGGGAACTTGCTGTTCCAACAGGACAATGCACGTCCGCATGTATCCCGTGCCACCCAACGTGCTCTAGAAGGTGTAAGTCAACTACCCTGGCCAGCAAGATCTCCGGATCTGTCCCCCATTGAGCATGTTTGGGACTGGATGAAGCGTCGTCTCACGCGGTCTGCACGTCCAGCACGAACGCTGGTCCAACTGAGGCGCCAGGTGGAAATGGCATGGCAAGCTTCCACAGGACTACATCCAGCATCTCTACGATCGTCTCCATGTGAGAATAGCAGCCTGCATTGCTGCGAAAGGTGGATATACACTGTACTAGTGCCGACATTGTGCATGCTCTGTTGCCTGTGTCTATGTGCCTGTGGTTCTGTCAGTGTGATCATGTGATGTATCTGGCCCCAGGAATGTGTCAATAAAGTTTCCCCTTCCTGGGACAATGAATTCACGGTGTTCCTATTTCAATTTCCAGGAGTGTATCTGACGTAATAATGAGAGTGGTAACATTTCAGGTATGTCTTTTATTGCAATAAGTGGGAGCTTACAAGCCTTAAGGACAGTCTTATCTGTGATAAGGTGTTCCCTGATATTTGTAGTATCGTGGTATATCTTTAGATCTTGAGATGTTGCGATATAGAGCAGTGTTTTCTAGTGGTGACTTGTTGGAACCATTTTCAATAGTCAAACGACTGTACCAAGGAGCGATTAAACGACCTGCTAGATAGCTGCGTTATGTGGGTTGCATCGAAATCAGGCGAAATGCAATTCAGGTCGTTCGGATACTTTTGAGCACAAATGGAGTGATGGATCGGGATTACAGTGATACGTATCTGGTGGTTGTAATTAAATTGGAGCTACTCACAGAGGTCCGCAGTCACCTGAAATTTTCGTATGACAGCGAAACGTGGAAGATATTCTACAGCATCAATGTGGAATTGATTTACAGGGTGAAAATAAATTAGTTTCAATTACGGCCACAAGGAGCAAATATGGTTCATAGAGCATCTTGTCCCCGTCTCTGGTGCCCATATTGAACAAATTGGACCACTGTGACTCCAGATGTGTTCAACTCACCGAAGTAAACACTCCAAAAGCGAATTCACGGAGTCCCAATGCTGATAGCTCCAGTATGAAAGTATTTACACCTAAGCCTCAAAGAAAGTGATATAGGCATGCATGTTCAAATACAGCAGGTGGAATACATCCTTGCGGCCGGCAACGCCCGCAATAGACAAGTGTGTGACGCAGTTATTAGGTTGGTTACTACTGCTAAAGTGGCAGGTTATCAAGTTTTAAGTGAGTTTCAAAGTGGTGCTATAGTCGGCGTACGAGCGATGGGACAAAGGATCTCCGAGGTACCGATGAAGTGGGGATTTTCCCGTACAACATTTCATAGCTGTACCGTGAATACCAGGAATCGGGCGAACCATCAAATCTCCGACATCACTGTGGCCAGAAAAAGATCCTTCAAGAATGGAACCAACAACGAATGAAGAGAACAGTGCAACCCTTCCGCAAATTGATACAGATTTCAATGCTGGGGCATCAGCTTGCGAACCATTCAAGGAAACGTCATCGCCATGGGCTTTCGCAGCCGAAGGTCCACTCGTGTACCCTTGATAACTGCACGACACAAAGCGTCACGCCTCCCTTGGGCCCGTCAACACCGACATTGGACTATTGATGACTGGAAACATGTTGCCTGGTCCGACGAGTCTCGTTTCAAATTGTATCGAGTGGACGGACGTGTGTGGATATGCAGACGACCTCATGAATTCAACGACCCTACATGTCAGCAGACGACTGTTGTAGCTAGTGTAGGCTCTGTAATGATGTAGAAGGTCTGAAGTTGGGGTGATATGGGACTCCGGATGCGTCTCGATACGACTCTGATAAGTGACACGTACGTAAGCGTCGTGTCTGATTACCTGCATCCATACATGTTCACTGTGCATTCCGACGGACTTGTGAAATTCTAGCATGACAATGCTTGCATTCACAGCGTCCAATTTGCTCCCGGTGGCCATGCTGGAGCTAATTTTTTTCCAGCGCAGATCGGTTGTATATTAATGCGTTACAGTGTTCCTCATGTTTGCTTGTCATACGATAGCCCATTTCAAACGATAGCCCATTTTGGACTTCTGTGAGTAGCTGCAGAATGATAGCTGCGGAAGACACTTAACTTGTGCACGTAAGGAATGCGCTCAGACTGCATTGAGTAGATTGTGTATTTACCATAAAAAAGGAAAAGAAAATCATGTTGTATAAGGCCACAGTTTATATTAAATGATACAAAATTAAACAAATATAAAAAGTGCGTTTAAAAAGGTATTCTGAAAATATTATTGTAGCAGTAAGACAGAAAAGGCATTTCGGTGCGCCTGTACTAAAATTGTTGTCGAAAGTAATAAATTTATTAATGCTAACAGCTAAAATGGGGAAACTACCGTGTAACATTAAAGACGTTTACAAACAGTAGCTTATAACAAACCTTGCTATGGCGTTTCGCTGTTTATGTACTAAATAGTACAATTAAAAGAAATAAATAACGTAAAGAAAGGGGAGAGCGGAGGTATGATAAGATAAAATTCTTGCCGGCCACGGTGGTCTAGCGGTTCTGGCGCTGCAGTCCGGAACCGCCGGACTGCTACGGTCGCAGGTTCGAATCCTGCCTCGGGCATGGGTGTGTGTGATGTACTGAGGTTAGTTAGGTTTAAGTAGTTCTAAGTTCTAGGGGACTTCTGACCTAAGATGTTGAGTCCCATAGTGCTCAGAGCCATTTGAACCATTTTTTTGATAAAATTCTTAAAGATTAATTGCTGAAATGAAGAACATTCTGCTTAGCATTATAGAAGTTTATAAACAATAGTTTGTAACACAGCACCACTGAAACGCCATGTATGTGGTAAAGAGTGCTGTTAACAGTATTAACTATTGTAAGGAAGTGGAGAGGGAGCACTGAAATCTCGATTTTGTTGAAAGCTACTTGTAAAACTGGAGCATGTTCTGCTTAGTACTAGAAAAATTTATGAACGGCACGTGAAGTAAAACAGCCATGACTCTTGCCGTCTGAGATACCCATCTTAAGAACACGTACGATGACAAGCCACACATTACAACAGTAGCATATAACAGTGCAACATTGCAACGACATACCGCCGTGAATACAGTTAACAGAGCTATGATAAATTATAAGCACCGAAAATTCTGAAAACGTGACAGAGCTACATCTACATCTACATCTACATTTATACTCCGCAGGCCACCCAACGGTCTGTGGCGGAGGGCACTTTACGTGCCACTGTCATTACCTCCCTTTCCTGTTCCAGTCGCGTATGGTTCGCGGGAAGAAAGACTGCTGGAATGGCTCCATGAGCGCTCGAATCTCTATAATGTTTATTCGTATTTCTCTTCGGGGGGTAGAGGAAAGGTTCCTAATGTGAGACACACTTTTGTAAACTCATTTGAAAGACCTAAAAGTAAGTGCAAATGTATTTTTAATGATGGCAATAATATCTTGCATTATTTAATTTATCATACAATAATCGTATTTGCAATAACAAACAATCTTTCGGAGTAGTTATTAAATCTTCACAAACAAGGCATTTCGTAGAAATGAGATCAAGGTTTCCTAATATGAGACAGTAATAATATTTTGCTTTAATTATTTTATTACAGATTAATGACATGTGAATATCCAGTTTTTATATGTTCATTCATTTCTGTTATCCTTCACTAATTTCACACGACTTATATTAACGACTTTATGGGTAATCAAAATTGTCATCTGTGACACCGCCATCTTCATGAGCCCAGCGATAACATTTCGTGCACTGTGCCCATTTCTCCCCGTGTTTGTCTGCAGAAAAGCGCCCAGTAGAGAACAGACACTCTGCGTCATCGTCATCACTGCCATCTGAATCCCCACTGTCATCAAGATGGACATCGGATGTCGATTCACTAGACGATTATTCTGCTTTAGGTCTACGATTAGAAGATTTTCCACTCTGCTACCCAGTTAACTTTCTGGCTGCTTTCTTACCTTCAGCCTCTGATTTCTGCTGTTTAGGTTCTTGCAATTGCTTTACATAACAAGTTGAAGTTAGTAACACATCAGAGCACGAACGCGATGTTTGACCTATTTGACAATATCCAGGTGGTTTTGCGATGTGTGGGAGAGGTCTGATGTCTGCCGGGCTGACAGATTGACCATCATCATCAGTAGTTTCATTTTCGTTGTTGGCATCTCTTTCTTGAAGAGAGTTAGCATGGCGATGAATTGAAAATTCATGTTCCCTAAAGATGTTTCTGTTGCATGGGATGAGACCTGTTTCTCTGAAGGCATTCACAGATGCTTCCATTGTTGCTGCTCGGCTGTAAGCTGCCCCAAATAACTTGGCTGTTAATAATGGAGTGATAACACGCACGACCTGGGTTACCTACCATCTACGTTTCTATTTCTTGGGTATAGTAGGTTTTCAAAGGCCCCATAAATCGGACGTCAAATGGCGGCATTTTATGCGTTGTGTGAAGAGGCAAACATACAATATGAACACTGTTTCACGTGCTTTATCTAACAAATCGAGATTCTTTGTGTGGGAATAATGTACATCAAGAATCAAAATATCATGTTCATTAGAAGATGGCTTTACATGACTCACACAATGATCAAACCACTGAGTAAAAATGTGAGTTTGTATCCAGTCACTTGGATGACAAGCTGATATTGATCCAGCAGGTACACCATCCATCAATTCCTGCTTGATATTCTTCCTTGGGAAGACGATTAATGGTGGAACATAAGTGTCAGCTGCGTTCATACACGTTACAACTGTGATGAGATTTCCTCTTTCAGCTGAAGTCAAGGCAGCAACTTGTCTGTTCCCTTTCATAGAAGTAACCTTGCTGTATTTGTGCTGCATAGACGTCACCCCAGATTCGTCAACATTGAAGACTCGATGCGGATTATGGTTGGCTTTGGATGGCATAGATTCGTAAATATCGAAAACATCACCCCACATTTTCTGGAGTGAAAACGTTTACTCTTGCTGCTTCTCATTGATAAAATAGGATGTCGCTTAAGGAAACCTCGGAGCCATTTATTTCCTGCTGAAGACTTTTCTGAATTGAAGGGATTCTTCAGCCTTTTCCTGAAAGCTAACTGGAAGGGTATGCTTCGTATGTCCTTACACTTAAGAGCATAAATTCGCTCTTCCATTGCAAGGCAGTATTTCACTAGTTCATCTTCCAGGTGAGATGAGAGAACAGGCATTCTGCCAAGATTAACCCCATCGGCCTTCTCGACTGTATGAGTTTTATCCTTTACATACCTTTTCAAACTACGTTTTGGTACAGCAAAACAATTTGAGGCTTTTAAGTAGCTCATCACGCCATTTCTCACACGTGTAGTGGCACGAACCATGGCATCTTTATCCCACGTTTTCCCTTTAGGTGCCCATGCCGCCTACAAAGAATAAATACAATTTTCAGACATACATCTTAAAGGACTTCAAATTCTATGGTTTTAGTTTTTAGATTATGTTTTATAAGTACTGTGAACGGAGTACTTTGAATTTGGAGTAATACTGATCAACTTTGGTTTTAGTTTTTAGATTATGTTTTATAAGTACTGTGAACGGAGTACTTTGAATTTGGAGTAATACTGATCAACTTCTGAGAAAATACTGTCTTGAAAGAAAGTTCCAGGAAAACACAATTGCCAAAATTTTACTATAATAAATGATAAAATATTGTTATCTCATGATATTTAAGCGTCAATTACATATAAAAAAATCGTTAGAGAGCGAGTTCTCCCAGTATGCGATAGGTATCGTAATATGCGACACTGTGGCGTATTTGGATCCCCATACTGTCGCATATTATGAATTTCGTCATCTTACAGAAAGAATCGCGCACTTGCTAACAACGTTCGTTGAAAAATGAACCTAATTGTCTATAATTATAGGTAATACCGTCACAAATAACAGCAATAAAAGAGTGCAGTAATATCTACTCAGCTTTAAGCTGAAATATTGTCTTAACACCGACGTCGCAAAACTCCTAACACAAGAAATTTTGTATCAACCTCTACGTACTGTGTCCGGCTCAACTATGGCGTCCTATTCGCTGTGTCGTCGTGTGGCACGCAATAGACGTGTTTAAGAAACTATCCACCAGAGTGGAACCCCTAACATGAGCATAGTTGTGGTGTCTCATATTAGGGAACTATCGCATAATAGGCACCTTCATTAGTAGGGGGAAGCAATATATTCGATACCTCATCCAGAAACGCACCCTCTCCAAACCTGGACAGCAAGCTACACCACGATGCAGAGCGCCTCTCTCGCAGTCTGTCACTTGAGTTTGCTAAACATCTCCGTAACGCTATCACGCTCACCAAATAACCCTGTGACGAAAGGCGCCGCTCCTCTTTGTATCTTCTCCATCTCCCCCGTCAACCCGACCTGGTACGGATCCCATACTGATGAGCAATACTCAAGTATAGGTCGAACGAGTGTTTTGGAAGCCACCTCCTTTGTTGACGGACTTCCTCCTGCCTTGACTTAATATTATCGGTTAAACGCTTTATTGCGCTGTCGGTGCACTGGGCGCGTTTTATCACGTTCAAGATGAAAAATCGTGACGCGTCGGACAACGCAACTTGCAGCAGTGAGGAGCTGTCTAGCTTCTCACAAACTATTATGTAATCTGGGTTACCGCAGCTGTTGAAAGGCATGATGTTAGGAAGAACTCCGCTAACAGCTGGTAAAATTGTAGGTTTCGTGGTATAAAGTCGCATCATCAGGCGCAGCAACGTTAAAGATATCTCTCTTTGTCGTTCGTGCGAGCAACTTTTACTTTGCCTTGTAGCGAGCTGCCCAGCCGTCGAGCGACGCGGGCAAACTTTAAAGAATGGAGCACGTCTTAGTTATCTTCCGCTCGCCGTAGTATTGACGACATTTACTGAATAGTAAATTTTATCTAGGAACTATGTGCATTCCTATGATCTATTAACATTGTTGCAGCTGATGATACGGCTTTGGGATGTGAAAGCTATTGTGTTTTAATAAACAATAACATGACGTCGCAGCGCCACCTCTTGAGGTGATTCTGTGTTAGGTTTCAGTACTGGCACACGATGCTGTGGCGCATTATGCTTACTACCTGAGTCGCCATCTCACTCTGTTACTCACTCATCTGAACGGGAACGCGGTATGCAGAGCTTGGTGCCTCTCGCATCCATTTAGAAAAGGTAATGATTTTACTATTTTATATTTCTAGTTTTTACTAAGTTTGGCTCTGAGCACTATGGGACTCAACATCTTAGGTCATAAGTCCCCTAGAACTTAGAACTACTTAAACCTAACTAACCTAAGGACATCACACACACCCATGCCCGAGGCAGGATTCGAACCTGCGACCGTAGCAGTCCCGCGGTTCCGGACTGCAGCGCCAGAACCGCTAGACCACCGCGGCCGGCTTTTACTAAGTTTAACGAAGGCGATGTTGGCCTGATATGTTCGACGATGCCCTTTGGCTACACTGACCAAAGGATTTTTCTAAGAAATACCAGATTAAGGTATTTGGTCTTTCAATAGGTGATATGTTTATACATTCTTATGGGTTATCCAAGTATGAACAACGCGATCGCGATTCTTAAATAAATGTATTTGTTCTCTGTTTTCTATGTAGATAACCTGAAGATGCCTAAATAAGGCGAAACGTGTCGTTGAGAAATCAAAAACTGAAACTGGAACAAAGACTTTATTAACCAATACCGTTAAGCACTTGTTTGCTATATGCCACCCGGCTCCATATGTCCAGCGCACGCAGTGTTACCTTAGCAATTTTGTCCCCTAAAATGATTGACAAGGTCCTGCAGTCACTGACAGCCACGACATCCGTCGTGATTCCAAGCGATAGACTAAGTTTTCCAGTCTCCGTCCTGTACGATCTTTTGCAATCACTACTTTGACATTGTTTCACATAGCTGCCAGTGGTGGATCAATACTTATAGGTTCTTTAGACGGTTCGCGTTAATACGATAGCCCCTTTCTGGCATTTTGTCACGTCTACACGTAGATCCATCATATTGTGCTAGATCTGTAAGGCCGATTGCCACATATACTCTACTGGCCATTAAAATTGCTACACGAAGAAGAAATGCAGATGATAAACGGGTATTCAAAGGGCAAATATATTATACTAGAACTGACATGTGATTACATTTTCATGCAATTTGAGTGCATAGATCCTGAGAAATCAGTACCCACAACAACCACCTCTGGCCGTAATAACAGCCTTGATATGCCTGGGCATTGAGTCAAACAGAGCTTGGATGGCGTGTAAAGGTACAGCTGTCCATGCAGCTTCGACACGATACCATAGTTACTGAAGAGTAGTGACTGGCTTATGGCGAAAAGCCAGTTGCTCGGCCACCATTGACGAGACGTTTTCAATTGGTGAGAGATCTGGAGGATGTGCTGGCCAGGGCAGCAGTCGAACATTTTCTGTATCCAGAAAGGCCCGTACAGGACCTGCAACATGCGGTCGTACATTAACCTGCTGAAATGTAGGGTTTCGCTGGTATCTAATGAAGGGTAGAGTCACGGGTCGTAACACATCTGAAATGTAACGTCCACTGTTCAAAGTGCCGTCAATGCGAACAAGAGGTGACCGAGACGTGTAACCAATGGCACACCCATACCATCACGACAAATGATACACGAATATGACTATGACGACTACACGCTTCCAATGTGCGTTCGCCGCGATGTCGCCAATCACGGATGCGACCATCATGATGCTGTAAACAGAACCTGGATTCATCCGAAAAATGACGTTTTGCCATTCATGCACCCAGGTTCGTCGTTGAGTACACCATCGCAGGCGCTCCTGTCTGTAATGCAGCGTCAAGGGCAACCGCATCCATGGTCTCCGAGCTGATAGTCCATGCTGCTGCAAACATCGTCGAACTGTTCGTGCAATTACTTGTTGTCTTGCAAACGTCCCCATCTGTTGACTCATGGATCGAGACGTGGCTGCACGTTCTGTTACAGCCATGCAGATAAGATGCCTGTCATCTCGACTGCTTGTGATACGAGGCCTTTGGGATCCAGCACGGCGTTCCGTATTACCCTTATGAACCCACCGACTCCATATTCTGCTAACAATCATTGGATCTCGAACAACGCGAGCAGCAATGTCGCGATACGATAAACTGCAATCGTGATAGGCTACAATCTGACCTTTATCAAAGTCGGAAACGTGATGGTACGCATTTTTCCCCCTTACACGAAGCTTCACAACAACGTTCCAGGAAGCAACGCCTGCTGTTTCTGTATGAGAAATCGGTTGGAAATTTCCTAATGTCAGCACGTTGTAGGTGTCGTCACCGGCACCAACCTTGTGTGGATGCTCAGAAAAGCTAATCATTTGCGTATCACAGCATCTTCTTCCTGTCGGGTTTGCAGCTCGTGGTCGTGCGGTAGTGTTGTCGCTTCCCCCCCCGGGTTCCCGGGTTCGATTCCCGGAGGGGTCAGGGATTTTCTCTGCCTCGTGATGACTGGGTGTTGTGTGATGTCCTTAGGATAGTTAGGTTTAAGTTGTTCTAAGTTCTAGGGGACTGATGACCATAGCTGTTAAGTCCCATAGTGCTCAGAGCCATTTGAACCATTTTTTTTTTCTTCCTGTCGGTTACATTTCGCGTCTGTAGCACGTCATCAGCGTGGTGTAGCAATTTTAAGGGCCAGTAGTGTACATAAATGACCTGTCATGAGTTACGTCAGCGGTGTGTTGTCACACAACCACCACAGCGTTCCAAGGCAATCAGCTCGATCTTCCAAGCGGAAGACAACTATTGTGTTCTGTGAGCTTACGTAAACATGCTCATGTGATATTTTGTAGCCTGAGGATGATGATGGAGATCGAAACTCGTAATTCATTAACGAGACTCACTTACTATAAGTCGCTGAGTTTTTCAATACGACTATCCCACAAAATTCATATAGAATGGAAGGTGTTGTATCGAGCATTTGTGTTAATGTCTTCGGGTGAAGGACGAGGTCTGCGTCAGGGGCGCGTGCGCGGCTCCTAAATGCTGAGACGAGCCTTTGGCGAGACTAGCGCAGCGTGGCGTGCCGGAGCGCGATGCGGCTGGGTGGCGTTAATATTCATACGGCATTCCAGGCCAGCCGGCACGCAGCCAGCGCCGCGCCCCACGTATTGGCTGCCGCAGCAAAGTAGGGGGAAATCGCGGCTTCCTCGCCCCGCGTCGATCTTCGGCGCCACAGGGCGAGGCCGCAGGGAGCACAAGGTATTTCCTATTTATTTTGTCAATAGAGCCGTACAGATAGCTATTAAAATTTCCTTTATTTATTATGCCGTGTCGGCTACTGCCGCCCCCCGATATCTGCATTTGATACTATTTCTGCTAATAAAATCTTCTTGATATTTTCTTTATTTATTTTGTCGCTTCGGGCTTCCGTTAATCAGATATATCCATTTAATATTGTATTTTTCCTTTAAAACTACTGTATTTTTCGTATAAAAACTTATAGATCTTTATTTACTATGTCGTTTCGGCTACTTCCATTGGCAGATATCTGCATTTAAAATTCTATGCAAGAACGAGTTACAAAAGACGAAAAACTGAACAATTTGACGTTCCTCACACTAGTGCCACCTGGCGGCTAGAACTTAAATTTTTGTACAAATTTCTAACACAAGTGTTAGCTGACACCCCTATTAGGCATAGGTTACAACACCGCGATTGCACTTTGCCCTACAAGTTCTAAGCTTTTTGTCGAGTGCACTTCATACATTTTCTTAACTTCTTAATTTTTCATATTTCGTAAGCTTTTGTTGTATAAAAAAGTGTGTCGCTGTTGAAGTTAATCTAATCTTAACTGTAGACACCTGATGATGGAATAAGCCGCTACGGCTTAAAAATTAAATAAAATTTTGGGAGCGATATAGATGCTTATTTTCACTATCATAGCGGACTCGCACATGAAGTTCATTACGGTTATTAATACTGGGTGTGGCAAATAAAAGCGTCCCGCATAACAGAGTTCCACGCTACCAAGAAATACAGCACAGGAAAGGAATTTCAGTACTAATCTGACAATAGAAGATGTTTAAAGTGGCCACCATTCATCTCTTGGCAATTTTCTGCTCTGATCAGTTAGTTCCTGAAGGCGTGTGGGAGCCCGAGTCTCATCCGAGGTGTCCTGTGCAGTTCTTGAATACTATGACGGTTGTTGCGATACATCTTACACTTGAAGGCTCCCCACACAAAATAATCGCACACTGACAGGTCAACTGACCTGGCGACCAGCTATGGCCGCGATCATATTGACCTCTGTCAGACGTGAAGACTATCTATATGTGCTCCAGAGTCCGGCAGGCTGTATAGTCAGTTGCTTCATCCGGTTGGAAGAAATTGTAGATCTTTTTCTCCTCCGTTAATACTTCAACCAATGTTTTCAAAATGTTGGCAATGTCAAGAGCCGAAATCTGGGCCACTCTCATTTGCCCCGCCGTGTATATCCTATTGACCTGCAATCGACCGTGGTTCACAAGTAGCATGATACATTTTCATAATCGCGAAAGTTTCTAGAGTGGAAAATATATACGGGGTGATTTTGTAAAATGGCAAAAAAATTGCAGAAAACTATCCCTGTGGAGATAAAGAGTTAAAGAGGTCATACAGACATGAGGCCACAAAACCTTACCAAAGGACGTACACCGAACTGAATGTGAAGATAAAAGATCTTTGTCAGCACGGGTGTCACTGATTGCAACCGCCGGCCGCGGTGGCCGAGCGGTTCTAGGCGTTTTAGTCAAGAACCACGCGACTGCTACGGTGGCGGGTTCGAATCCTGCTTCGGGCATGGATGTGTGTGATGTCCTTAGGTTAGTTAGGTTTAAGCAGTTCTAAGTTCCAGGGGACTGATGACCTCAGATGTTAAGTCCCATAGTGCTCAGAGCCATTTGAACCATTTTTTGAGTGCAACCACACTTGACAACAAGTCATGAAGGTGTGAACGTTCTGCCTGTACTTCTGTTTCACCTCTTCACTCTAGAGGGCAGTGGTATTGAACATGACCGTGGCGCGCCCTTACAGCTGGACCAGGTGTCATATGCTTCACTGCCGTTGGCGTCTCAGTCTAGCAGTGTGGTGTGGTCGTGTATGGTGCAATGCAGTACTGTGAGACGATAGCCCAGTGTACCCACCAGAAACAGGCCGACATTTTCTTTACATACAAATAGGCGTATGGCTACGTACGGGGAAAAGTACCCATACCGACTGCAACAGCACATTAAACTGACTGCAAAAGCGCTTCGTCGTTGTTCTGAGACAGGCTTGTTTACTGGAACGGGTAACCATGAATGTCGGGTGCCCCTAGTACGTATAGAGACCCTGAAGGGACAGGTTATTAACTCTGAGGAATATGAACCTGACATCAGCACCAGGCAGGTGGTCCGGCGGAGTGGGGTAAGCGAAACAACTGTTGTTGCGCGTAAAAATTTCGGAGAGGAAAATAACTGGGTGCTTTGCTGGCGGATACACCTATAGAAATTGTCTTAATTTATTAATGACACAAATGTTAATCAGAATCAGTCACAGAAAATTACTTGCACTGTAAGGAGTGTGTCATAACTCTCCGTTACAAGGAAAACAATGTATCCAACTTAACGCTATTCTTTGCATTGTGTAGGAACCTAGATATCGACAATAACAATCTGAGAGCCAAACATGGGTGCGCGATTCCGAGCATTGTTGTGAGACGAGGTCTGTATGTGATTGTGGAAGCAGTAATGTAGGTCGAGAGCTCGGAGAATGAAGACGTGCCATGCTGTTCTCACGTCGGTGAGGGCAGATCTTACCATACTCAAGCCCTGATTTCATTTATGTAGCCAGGCGTGATTCAGATGGCGTAACTACGCTGGAACATGGAATTGAAGGTAAAATTCGCAAGAATAGCGCAAATGCAATTGCAAGGTCAGGCTCGTGGTTGTTAGTCTGAGTTTGCAATAATCCCACGTTTTGCTTGTCAGTTACAGAGGCCTCCTTATCCTCCAAATAATAATAACTATTCACCATATCTAGATATATGCTGTGGTTATTAAATGTTAATGTAACTTTGAAATTGAAATAATTTGTTAATCTGGCACTCAGCCATTATTGATACCTGCGTCAGTGGTTCAAATGGCTCTAAGCACTATGGGACTTAACATCTGAGGTCATCAGTCCCCTAGCCTTAGAACTACTTAAACCTAACGAACTTAAGTGCACCACACACATTCATGTCCGAGGCAGGATTCAAACCTGTAACATGACAGGACTGGAGTCCTTATAACCTCTCGGCCACAGCGGCCGGCGGTACCTATGTCATTGTAATTGTCATTGTCTATTACTGATTATTGGTAATGATGATTCTGAAGTTTTTAAATAGTCTTAATATATGAAATCCTTTCTCACAAGTTATTTAGTAGTAAACAGGACCCAAGCAAACTCCTTTTTAATAAATTCGTTGTTAGTAACAATAAACTTTAGCTGCATGCTGTTGGGAATTGGTGTAAACCACATGGAAAAAGGCAGTCATCTAAAGAAGTGAGTGCAAAACGTAGGGCCAAAACAGAGACACTGACACACCACAACATGTCATGTAGTGTAATCCAGGAAATTACGTTGTACAAGTCAGATTCTGTATCACTTGAAAATTCTTGTTCAAAAACGCAGTCATTTAGCTTAGGTATTCATTGTCACAGGTTCATTTGTTCCTGTAGTTTTTCGTCTTCAAATACGCAGTCAGATAGCTTAGCCAAATGTTAGTTTTAAGTTTTTCATGTACGATCTGTTGAGGGCTCAAATGGCAGTGAAACCGACACTCATACAACACGCACACAGTGTTATGCAGATTAGATTGACTTGTAGGACGACAAGTTCTAAACGTTAGCCCCTACGTACCTATGTCTAAATTAAAATAAGACATACGTCGAAGTAGCGCCGTTCTTAGGACCATAAAAATGAGTCGGTAGACACTGTCGCAACGCTCAATGTGTTCTAGGGGATCAGCCATAAGCAATTGTCACATCAACCCCGAAAACAGTCACACAAATATATGTAGGAAGATACTATTGCGATGAAGAAATCAGAAGATTTTAGCTTCAGTGACAAAGGCCACGAAAGCCTGCAGACTTACATACAACTTATTGTGGTTTACGTTTTATTACCATACGATTTTCATTAGTTTAATTGTCGTTTGCCAAACAATATTATATAATAGTTGCCTATGGTAATCCATTTTTAGTTCATAAATGACTTCGCCAATTCTGTCCTGTAAATATCAGTCGATTCAAATTAAAGTTCGATACGGGTAGATATTTCCGAACACTCGATTATATTTCTAGCAACTAAACCCTATGCTCAGAGTCCACTCAGTATGAAATTACCGGAATTCCACAGCTTACTACAGGCTGTAATTTTAAAATAATTCGCGGTACTCAAAGCGATAAGTTGGCTTCCACCTCCACGAACTAAAATATTTAAAAATTTTACCAGAAAGAAGTTTTAAGTGTCCCAGAATAGTGCATGCAGCGTCGCAACAGAGGATGCGGACCAATTGAATTTTAGGAAATTTAACGTGCATATCTACATCTACATCTACATGATTACTCTGCAATTCACATTGAAGTGCTTGGCAGAGGGTTCATCGAACCACAATCATACTATCTCTCTACCGTTCCACTCCCTAATAGCGCGCGGGAAAAACGAACACCTAAACCATTCAGTTCGAGCTCTCATTTCTCTTATTTTATTTTGATGATCATTCCTACCTATGTAGGTTGGACTCAACAAAATATTTTCGCATTCGGAAGAGAGAGTTGGTGACTGAAATTTCGTAACCGCATATCGCGGTTTGATAACTATTTATGCTACAGGATTGATTCGAAAAACTCGGACTTATTTCCTGATGGCTCTGGCCGTAAAAACAAGCAACATTTAACATTGCGAATTAGTAATATAATCTCGGATCGTTGCCACATCGAAGCGTTACTCCTTCTCTGCTAGAAATGCTGAAAAATGAAACTTCGAATACAACAGATACTGAGATAAATATGTTATATTGTGGGTTAATAAACGATCAACAAATGGTAACTCAGAATAAATTCGTATGTTAAGAATGATTTACAACTACAGTCCACGGTTACTTACTTTGCGATAGCTGGAACTGAAAGAAAAATGCGAATGGTAAAGTCATCTCCTAGCTGCTCTCTACAAAATTTGAAGGAGGCGCCTTCATTTATTGCGGAGATAACGCAAATATGAACATCGGCTATTTTATTACAAATCATTATACAAAAAATAATTTTTCAGAAACTGATATTACAACGAGAAAATCGTAAGTCTCCAGAACTAATACCAATTGACCTCACAACAACTTTGAAGTTCTGCTGATGCGACTATATTTTGGTGCTATTTTAAAGATATTTTTTCCGAGGTGTCGAACCAAAAGAAAGTCTGATTCCGACACAAAAAATATTTCACAGTGCTCTACTCGCGTTTCTGCAGACAGAGGCTGCACTAGACGAACTCCATCCTCTCTCCAACACCAACCGCCCGAGACCAACCTCTCGGGCCGACTGTTCCGGCCAAAACTCCACTGAAAACGATGGCCGTTGCTGTTTATGACCTCTGTTTGAAACTGGTTCAATAGGTGAACTTCCGTTTTAGCAATATACTGCAAATATTTATTTCTATATTACATATGTGTTTGATAAAACTCAATAGTTTGAAACTTCGCCAGCTAATCAGATTTACAATTCGATACATAGTTTTCATATCACTGGTGATACAGTACTAGATACGGCTACTTTGCCCTTTACATCCACCAAAAACTATTAATAAATAAAAGAATACAATACATACCTCTATAAGTGCTTCTACCAGTAATCGCTGCAGCTACGTCTACTGTTTAGACAGCAATATTCGGCGGAACTTAAGTTTTTACGAACTGGAAATCATATTCCGGCTCATTGTTCCTAATGTGTTTTACAAAAAACACATGCCGTAACTTGATACCAGTCATTGTCTTCTATCCATTAATACTTTGTTCATTAATATCGTATTTCCCGTTCGACAGATATGAACTTGTATTCTATATTTTATGTTCAGTACTTTTAAACTGGAATATCTATAAGCTACTGCACAGATAAAAAGCGTTGGACATCAATAAAATATGGTCAGTATTTACTTTAATATTACTCTATTGGTTTTTGGTAACTTGTCTGGTTTTGTTTTTATGGAGTATTCAAGTATTTCTTCTACTCGTCTATAGGAACTGAACCATGATATTCATTTCACATATTCCTGTATCTGCCCTAAGCAACCGCCCGCCATCTATCGACACAGCATCTAGGTGCTACTGCCCGGCGCCACACAAAACTCTCCCCTTCCTTGAGTGTCACGCGGACGGCCAGGCTGACCGTGAACTACTCGATTCAAACAAAGGGCTCGCGCCCACAGCCAGGTCTGCTTTAAAACAGTTTATAATGTAGCGCGAATACCTGTACCGTCTGACCTTCTTTGTGAAAAACTGATAAATATGGTACATGAACTCACAAAATAAAATGAGGTTACCTATAAATAACTAATACATATGTGGTGTTGGCAAAAGAGCCAACACCGTCTTGCTAAAGGAGGCCGAAATGCACGCGCTTCAGCTCACGCAGACTGGCATGAGGTCTGGAACAGTTAAAGGAATTGAGTCTAATAAATGATGTACGAAGCTCTTGGAATACTTAACTTTAATCCACAACTGGTGTACATCGCTCTTGTCGGTACGTGTTTTACAATCTCAATATTAACTGGTAATGGCGCCTTGCTAGGTCGTAGCAAATGACGTAGCTGAATGCTGTGGTAACTATCGTCTCGACAAATGAGAGCGTATTTGTCAGTGTAGCTTCGCTAGCAAAGTCGGCTGTACAACTGGGGCGAGTGCTAGGAAATGTGTCTAGACCTGCAGTGTGGCGGCGCTCTGTCTGCAATCACTGACAGTGGCGACACGCGGCTCCGTCGTATACTGGCGGACCGCGGCCGATTTAAAAGCTACCACCTAGCAAGTGTGGTGTCTGTCTGTGACACCACAACATAAATGTAAATAAGAAAAAATGAAGTCCGCTCTGTCCATTCTCGGTTATACTGTTTCTTTACTAAAGCAAAGAGTACAGAGAATTATTTCTACAGTCCATATTTAAAATAGCAACGATTAGAATTTCAAGTAGTGCAGAGAAGACCCACACACTGCTGGAATGTGAGGGTGCCAAACAAGGGTTTATTACTTGCGGAAACAATAGTTCAAAGATTAAACATAAGAAAGCCAAAGATCTAACAAAACTTAAGAACGAAACAGTTGCACTCCTCAGGAGGCAAATTAAATACGGAACATGTCAGGCCAGAACCATACTTCACGAAATCACAGCTCTAAATTGCGGTGTTACTGCTCCCGAGCCAACAGAACGCAGAAAAACACAGAAAGATGTTTCTTTAATCTGAAGGAGAATCTCGGTCCAAGCCCAGAACTGATGTTCCAGTCAAACACCGTAAGCCCCCCCCCCCCACCCTCTCTCTTTCTCTGTCTCTGTGCGGCTCCGTGTGCGGACCGACCCCTGTGGCAGAAGTCACTTGTGTACACCCAGTATCTTCGGAGGAACCATGACACGAAGCACCGTACGCCAACTGGACTTACGATCTGATGCCGACGTGTTGATAACAACTGGCCACTAGCCGATGGATCAAGGCTAGCCTGCAAACCAGACAGCCGACTGCCGACCACGCTACTTGCAGTTCCGTCCGTACTGTAGGACTGCAGTAACTGGTTCTCTCCTGGATTCCTTCCGAGCTGACTGCCTGCTCCAGCTTAGGCCTGCGTAGCTCCAGTGTAGAGAGTCTGCTGGCTAACCGACGCGTTTCAAGCGCTCTCTGGGCAACCAGGCAGCAATTACATTCTTGACACGCTTATAGTAGCTGGTAGGAATTCGGTGCCGTATTTCGCGGCACACAGTGTGGAGAATTCTCCATAACAGCTGCCGCTACCCGTTTAAAGTCGTCCATTTATTTGGGTATGTCATTCATTAGAGTATAGCCTATCAACTAGGTACGGTAATTTTTCATTTTCATATGCCATCTTCAACATTTTTTACTCTGGCCGATGCCTACGAGAAGTTATCTGTGGGGTATGTGCTTTTAATTCCCACTTTCTCGTTAAGTTCAGCAGCCTCTATTTGATGAACGCTCCCTGTCTTGCAAGAAATACATTCTATTATACTGTCTGTGGGATAACGCAATTTTACTGCACTCTTCAAGCTTATAAATAGAGGGCTGAACCGCTGGAATGCACAGGACAATAGCAGGGGCTACGAGGGCACGGGGCATGGAAGAACTAGGAGAGAGAGTGTGGCAGAAGACACCATCCCTCTCTGTCTTGGAGTATGTGCCGTGGGGCACGAGGGTAGAATAATGTTTCCCCCTGAGTTCATGTTCCCATTGGTTGCTGTAAGTTTGCAGGTTTGCGATAGGAGGTTCGAAATCTTTAGAGAGATTCTCTCCGTCAAAATAAGTGAAAAATCAATCCCGAAGGCCTACTTTCTACCTAGCCAATACGTCCATCTTGTTGCACGTGGAAGCTGAAGCTATGTTTCGAAGGAAGGTTGGCCAAAATGTGCGTGTTCTCGCAGGTGTAGAGCAGAAAACGAGGCAGCTGAAGATGGGAGGAGCTACGGGCTGATCACGTTGGAGATGCTGTTGACTGTTGGTTACACATTGAGCATGATGGTGACCTGCAATGCAACTGCTTCCTGGCCCACTGTTAGTTAGTTTGTGATCAGAGTTGGTTAGTAGTCCCAGTCCTCTGTATAAAAATGATTCCGAACTGCTGGAGTCGTTTCCAAATGTGCCGTAATCTATGTTCCTTACATCACCCTGTCTTAGGTCAAATGATGTGTTCGTCCTCTTGATCTAATGACCATAATTATTAAGCGCCTTGTAACGGTTCGCACGGCTACCCGGTCGGTGGTTCGAGTCCCCCTCGGGCATGGGTGTGTGTGTTGTCCTTAGCGTATGTTAGTTTAAGTTGGATTAAGCAATGTATAAGTCTAGGGACCGATGACTGCAGCAGTTTGGTCCCATACAACCTTACCAAAAATTTCAAATTTACCATTCATTTTTTGTAGCCGATCTCATGTTCCGTGAAAATCGGTTGGCGAAATTTTGAGTTTATGAGCACTACGAATTTCTGTGAAACAGTAATAACAACTTTCTTTCCTGTTTTCTACCCACAGCGATGCAGATCTTTGCTGCAGCGTATTGGATCAGGCACGAGATTATAAAATCCTTTCCCTTTTTACAATAGAGACACTCCCCATGCTTATCACTTCACCTGCTAAGTTATTACCAGGTCTGCATTTTGTCAGGGACAGTAGTATTTAAATTGGAAATTAGCGGGAAGTTTCTTTGGGACCAAATTGCTGAAGTCATCGGTCCCTACAGCTGCATTTAAGAAAATTATATAGTGTGGAATTAAACTCCGTCCATGTTAAAGTATGTTGTTGTTGTTGTTGTGGTCTTCAGTCCTGAGACTGGTTTGATGCAGCTCTCCATGCTACTCTATCCTGTGCAAGCCTCTTCATCTCCCAGTACCTACCGCAACCTACATCCTTCTGAATCTGCTTAGTGTATTGATCTCTTGGTCTCCCCCTACGATTTTTACCCTCCACGCTGCCCTCCAATGCTAAATTTGTGATCCCTTGATGCCTCAAAACATGTCCCACCAATCGATCCCATCTTCTAGTCAAGTTGTGCCACAAACTTATCCTCTCCCCAATCCTATTTAATACCTCCTCATTAGTTACGTGATCTACCCACCTTATCTTCAGCATTCTTGTGTAGCACCACATTTCGAAAGCTTCTATTCTCTTCTTGTCCAAACTGGTTATCGTCCATGTTTCACTTCCATACATGGCTACACTCCATACAAATACTTTCATAAACGACTTCCTGACACTTAAATCTATACTCGATGTTAACAAATTTCTCTTCTTCAGAAACGCTTTCCTTGCCATTGCCAGTCTACATTTCATATCCTCTCTACTTCGACCATCATCAGTTATTTTACTCCCTAAATAGCAAAACTCCTTTACTACTTTAAGTGTCTCATTTCCTAATCTAATCCCCTCAGCATCACCCGATTTAATTTGACTACATTCCATTATTCTCGTTTTGCTTTTGTTGATGTTCATCTTATATCCTCCTTTCAAGACACTGTCCATTCCGTTCAACTGCTCTTCCAAGTCCTTTGCTGTCTCTGACAGAATTACAATGTCATCGGCGAACCTCAAAGTTTTTACTTCTTCTCCATGAATTTTAATACCTACTCCGAATTTTTCTTTCGTTTCCTTTACTGCTTGCTCAATATACAGATTGAATAACATCGGGGAGAGGCTGCAACCCTGTCTCACACCTTTCCCAACCACTGCTTCCCTTTCATGCCCCTCGACTCATATAACTGCCATCTGGTTTCTGTACTAATTGTAAATAGCCTTTCGCTCCCTGTATTTTACCCCTGCCACCTTCAGAATTTGAAAGAGAGTATTCCAGTTATCGTTGTCAAAAGCTTTCTCTAAGTCTACAAATGCTAGAAACGTAGGTTTGCCTTTTCTTAATCTTTCTTCTAAGATAAGTCTTAAGGTTAGTATTGCCTCACGTGTTCCAATACTTCTACGGAATCCAAACTGATCTTCCCCGAGGTCCGCTTCTACCAGTTTTTCCATTCGTCTGTAAAGAATTCGCGTTAGTATTTTGCAGCTGTGACTTATTAAACTGATAGTTCGGTAATTTTCACATCTGTCAACACCTGCTTTCTTTGGGATTGGAATTATTATATTCTTCTTGAAGTCTGTGGGTATTTCGCCTGTCTCATACATCTTCCTCACCAGATGGTAGAGTTTTGTCATGACTGGCTCTCCCAAGGCCATCAGTAGTTGTAATGGAATGTTGTCTACTCCCGGGGCCTTGTTTCGACTATCAGTGCTCTGTCAAACTCTTCACGCAGTATCATATCTCCCATTTCTTCTTCATCTACATCCTCTTCCATTTCCATAACATTTGTCCTCAAGTACATCGCCCTTGTATAAACCCTCTATATACTCCTTCCACCTTTCTGCCTTCCCTTCTTTGCTTAGAACTGGGTTGCCATCTGAGCTATTGATATTCATACAAGTGGTTCTCTTCCCTCCAAAGGTCTCTTTAATTTTCCTGTAGGCAGTATCTATCTTACCCCTAGTGAGACAAGCCTCTACATCCTTGCATTTGTCCTCTAGCCATCCCTGCTTAGCCATTTTGCACTTCCTGTCGATCTCATTTTTGAGTCGTTTGTATTCCTTTTTGCCAGCTTCATTTACTGCATTTTTATATTTTCTCCTTTCATCAATGAAATCCAATATTTCTTCTGTTACCCAATGATTTCTATTAGCCCTCGTCTTTTTACCTACTTGACCTTCTGCTGCCTTCACTACTTCATCCCTCAGAGCTACCCTTTCCTCTTCCACTGTATTTCTTTCCCCCATTCCTGTCAATTGTTGCCTTATGCTCTCCCTGAAACTCTGTACAACCTCTGGTTTAGTTAGTTTATCCAGGTCCCATCTCCTTAAATGCCCACCTTTTTGCAGTTTCTTCAGTTTTAATCTACAGTTCATAACCAATAGATTGTGGTCAGAATCCACATCTGCCCCTGGATATGTCTTACAATTTAAAACCTGGTTCCTAAATCTCTGTCTTACCATTATATAATCTATCTGATACCTTTTAGTATCTCCAGGGCTCTTCCATGTATGCCTCCGTACTAAGGGGAGTCCGTAATAAATCAAATGATTTGAATTCAGTATTTTACCTGAAACCTCCTAGGTCATCTTCAGATATATCAGGCTATTGCACTTATGGGTTACGACACCTTCATCAGTGGATGTGTTAAAAACCAACAAGGATTAGTAGTTAAATGTACTCAAGGCGCATTTCTGTCTGTTTTTAGAAAGAAACAGAGGTGAAGATCACTAGTTTAAGAACAAATCACTCCATGCTACCACACATAACAAACACAGCTGGGCCCTGTACCATATCACTTACAAAGGCTTGAAGGCTTTATTACCGACAGACTTGTCTATTCAGCGAACTTTTTTGGTGTTTCGTCACCCAGGCCACCACTCTGCTGGTATTTACCTTGTATGACATTCTTCCTATTCACAGATGAGGCTGCCTTTACGAGGGACGGTATCATCAAACATTACTAAATTCACCTTTCGGTTACGGACTCCCCTTGGTACGGTGGCAGTGAAGCATCAGCACCAGTTCAGCCTGAGTGAGTGGGCTACCGGCTCGTGTGATTAGAAATCCGTCCAGGGTTCTCTGGAGAGGCATACACGCTGTTAATACCCGCGACACTACCTAACTCCTGCTGGAAGACGAGCTATTGATGGAACAGAGGGTAATGTAGTTACTAGGTGCTTCAGCCCACTTACGTATTCGCATGCGGAAGCATCCCGATAACGTCTACGCCAGCCGTAGCCCAGTCGCGTTGCGAACAAAGTGTTCACGTCCCCTGCGAAACCGTTAGGTAGCAGGATTGCACATTTTATAATGGATGTATCCCGCTGGTGTGAAGTGTCCGTGCATGCTTACAGGACAGGTGTGGCCACTTCGAAATCTTTCATAACAGTCGTCTCACCACAGCATGTTCTGCATTAAATTTTAATTTAATGATGAGTTAATAAATACCCTGTACCATAAACACAACGCATTTCCATCCATGTCCGCAATACCGTTTTTCGCCCCTTATACTCTCTGGGATCATTAGCTACTGCTGGTTCCCATTTAGCAAAGCCACCTGTATATCTGATACTTGTATAGCGTACCTAATCGTACACAGGTATAACATACCACTTGATCCCCTTTGCAGATTATGTTTCTATGGGAACTGATATTATGCTGTGAACTAGAAAAGGAAAACGGTATCAGAGATGAACGAGTACACTCTTCACGGATTTACAGGAGAGACCAAAAACTAATATATACTTGACGATCCCTTAATAGTAAATCTCATTTTGTTTTTGATATAGAGTGGACAGCTAAGATTAAATTTGGGAATAACTTTAGGATTTTTCCATGTTGTTTCACATGTCAGGTCTTGACGGTGTCTAAAACTGAAGAAAGACATTTTGTAAAGATCTGTGCGATTCTGAAACCTATGTTTATGTCATTTCATTAGGAAAACTAGTTTCTTAACGATTTCTTGATTGTACCAAAACTGAATCAGAGAATAGACAGCGTATAATACAAACCCCCTATTTGTATAAGGCAAAAACACAGTGAGATATTGTGTTCCTAATCATCTTTTATTATGTAAGTTTTAACTAACCATCACACAAGTTTATGAAAGTCAGTATTCTTGCGACGCTGATCAGTCACAATTTACTTGTGAACAGAACCTTGTAGATCTTCACAATTACAAATTTCACTATGAATAACGCTTTCAACTTCATATTGACACCTTGCTTTCTTCTGAAGTATGTTTTTATAACACAGCAATATCTAAATTTCATGCCAAATTGCTCCACAGTCCTTTATCAAAAGTTTTACGATAACGTTAGCTTTCTGAGGGTTCATTTTACAGCCGAATGGAATCGTTCAGTGGGTAACACAACGCTAGACGTTAGCTTCCCATGACAAGAATATTTTTTTCTAGTTTCTGGCAATATTATAATAAGCCTTTTATACCATAACAGCTGAAAATTCAGATTTTGGGTTCATTTTCTACTGTATTTGCTTCCTGTATGCAGTTTACGCAATCCAGTATTTTCCCAAAATATTCAGTATCCCTTGTTCGGCTAATCTTTACTGGATTCCATCAATATTATAAATCCTACATTTTTGTTCTGAGATCTATTTCCAGTACAGAAAATACAAAAGGTTTCGCTTTACTGTATGTGCACTGCAGTATGGCAACACCACATAGACCGAATAGGAAACAGAAATTCAATGGAGTAGGTCAAAATTTGTATTTCAGACCGCGATTCACAAATATTATAGTCATGTTTCAGTCTGCTTTTAAAGCTTGAGAAGTTTAAAATTGGATTCGACTTCAAAATTACTACTGGACTCATTTAATGTTATAATTTCGCAAAAAAAAGAAACAAAACCAAACCAGAGTGGTTCATCTTTGATGATGAGCACCTCATTAAGATAAAGACCATCTGCTTCGTCATTTACATCATATTGTTCCATGAAGATGATACCTGGTCTCTTTTAAACTCAAAGGTGGAGATTGCAGACAACTGTTTATTAAACTACGATGAACATATAAACGAAGGGAACATCGTGGACGTTGTTATTGAAGCGTAGCATGGGGCAAGGGGGGTGGGGGCAGGGACGATAGTAAATTGTTTTTTAGTGACGTATCTGACCCACTGTCTTCGTTTCGCTCTTCACTGGATAGCTCAAGGAACTGAGATGCCCTGGGAACCTTAGGATCATGCAGTTTATGATGATAAATCTGTGACTAAAGAGTATGCGTAAATGACGAACGGAATAATTCTATGGTCAAAGAGGGAGATGGGATTTTGACACCACTCTTCATAAGGCTAGTTCAATATAACTACTTCTGCACCGACTCACTCGTTTTGGCAAGCATCTTTCTCCTTCCTACTAGCTATACTCGTATGGCTGATGTAAAGTGAATGAAGCTTGTTGTGATGCCAGTCTATGAGCAGAGATCATTTAATTTTTGCTTTACTCTTTTTTTAATTCGGTTGTGCAACTTTCCTACATATATTCGTAATATCTCGTGCCGATTGACGAATATTAGTCACGCGGAAGGATAACATGTTAGAACACACACACACACACACACACACACAGAGAGAGAGAGAGAGAGAGAGAGAGAGTGAGAGACAGAGAGAGAGAGACAGAGAGAGCGAGAGACAGAGAGAGGTGGGGAAGGGGGGGGGGAGAGCACACAACGTAAAAAATTTACCAAAGTTCCCTGAACGAAAATGGTTCTCGTATGAATTTTTATTATTGGCAGTTCCACTTAATCCGAAAAAAAGAGGAATTGTAAAAGGAAATCAGTTAATGCAATTCAGTTTTGTAATGCATTGCACGTCATCAATAATTCACACACCATCCGAATCAATAGCTCACTCATACTCCGGAGTTAGTTTTATTTAAGTTGCATACTCCTGTAATTTGCCATGAGTTAACGATTTTCAAAAACCTGGATATTCTGCTCGTATCAGGTGAGTTAATTCTGGAGTGCCTCAGTGGATCTGTTTAGTTTAGATTCATTAACTACATAATTTGTGCTGGTGAAATAACGGTTGTTTTGTTGTTCGTAACTTGTGACAACCTGCCAAAACGGTGCGCTAGCAGTTGTACGGCTTGGATATTGTGGTCAACCAGTACGACAGCAGCCTGCTGGCTTAATGAAGAGGAATGGGCTGGGAGGGGTTACGATCTGAGGCTAACGAAGAGGAAGACTACGTCTCGATTGCCACTGTTGCGCGAAGGTTGGATGATTGTGTAACTGCTTAAAAATTTTCAGCTGAAGACAAAATGGTTCACGTTGGATTACAGATACGTGTAAGACCTCGTAAATAAATGTGGAGTTTTTATGAAGCAATCAAACTAGGGACATATTTCGTATAGTAATCAGACCGAGACTTCAACCATAAGCAGTTGTAATTTACTGCTAATCATACGTCCACGACATCGTATCTGTTAATATATCTGTTAATATAGTACACAGAAGAGTATATTCCTATAAGTGTAAACTATATGCATAATATACAAGTATTAATATTTCTGGCTTAATTTGGTCATGTGGTCTACTAAACTCACTGAAATGAAATTTGTAATGAGTTTTGTACTGTTTGTTTAAAGTTGTTGCGGTGGTGTGTACGTGTTATTGTAAAACGTGTGAAAATGTAGCAGCAAGAATAACAGCATTAGTTAAAAGAAATAAATAATTTCTGATAATTCTTAATTATGTGTTGCTGAGCCCGACTATAATGAATTATTTTGTCATACTTTATCACTACAAATCAGTACAGAAATGCTGTTTAATTAGTTCAGTAAATGACAATAAAATGTATGCAACATGTAATTAATATATAACACCACAACCTTTTCAAATAACAATGCTGGTGGCGCAAATATTTCTTTTTGTAAAGTCACTGATTAATTACTCAGAGAAAAATGTAATCTTAAGCAAGAGCCAAAAAGATTATATCATTTACGTAAAGTCCAAAATTGTTCTACTGAATGTTATTTCCAGTGTTAGAATAAAAACATAATAAATTCTTGTTAATTCTTATCGTTGGAGTTCAAATACTGCAATATCGATCGAATGAATTAATGTCTGATTATTTGTGTAGTGTGAAATTGCCGCTCCATACGTTGACGTAATGATGGCAGACAAAACCCAGTCTGGACTGGGTATTTTTACCAATGTAATTTTTCGCAGAAAATCAATAACATGAACCTTTCCCTTTGTGCTAGATTAAATGTCAGAATCCTACACCGTTCTGACTGATCACAATATCAATATTATTCACCAGTTACCACTAATTCTGTATCGCCGTACCAGGCGTTAATGGCCGCTTTCCAGTTTGCTGCGGACACAAAACTTAAAACATTCATAGTAGGTTATCTTGTTATAAATAAAAGTCCGTGCACTCGAATTCCATGTAGTAAACTGTACGTTATATTTTAGATTCATTGTACCTCACATAATTTTGATTACTTTTTACAATATTTAAAAGAACAGACCCTAGCTTAATCTTTGATCGCAGGTGCCTCATGTATCTTAGATAATATTAGATGGAAAAAAAAATCACAGAAAATACTATGCCAACACATTCTCTTAGTGGTATTATCATTTGTTATATGATTATTCTTTGTATAATACTGTTAATAAAAATAATAAAACATACTGGACCCACAAAAGCAAGTCATTTCTGGAAAAATATTCATTACTTCATAAAGTTCAAGCACTGTCTTATACACTAGTGACACAAAGTAATGGCGTTGACATTACAACTTACGTTTCACATAACACCACGCAATCATTTCAGGTCTCTCCTTTTTTACAATGGTCTAACGTTTGCAGATGCAATCCCAAGAGCAATTTTCAAACTAGCTCTTAGTTTTCTAGCGGTTTAACGACACTTCTTCCTTTAAGTAAGATGAGCTATTGCTGTAAGAGGTAGTCAACCGTTTTTTTTTTTTTGTGTTTTGTTTCTTACGTTTTTGATACCGTGCACTTATCTTCATTGGAATTCACTCACTGAACGAACGCCTACGAACATGAAAATACGGGTAGAATCCGTTTGTCTTACATTGTTTTTACACCTACACGTGGCACCCAGGTCAGGAAGTAAAATAGTGGAAAACCAGTAGCATCTTCTGTGTATTTCTTCCTAATTACAGCACCATTCTGTGAATTAGAAATTTGTGTGTCTGTTTTCTAACCAGAGCTTTCACTACTTTTGGTGTTTCTGTATGCCTGAAAGAAGAATCACAGCTGATGATTACAGATACAGGTATTGGACAAAAACATGGGAACTTGGTGAAACATGCATGCTTCAATATAATGTAGATCCGTCATTGTCTTCAATTGTTGTCAGTCGTGGGCAGAACAGTGTTCAGTGTTGTATGTGTTGTGTCGGAAGTATGAGAATTTGAACTTGGGGAGATAGTTGGTGCTCTAATGGTGGATGCCTCCGTAATAACGGTAGAGGCACCGTATCGAAGATTCCTGTCGTGTACTGGGAAGGCGGGAAAACATCATCCACAAAGTCATATCTTGGACGAAAGTGTAGGTTGAATGATCATTATGGACTCTCATTGAAGAGGATTGTGACGAAAAATAAGGCGACGACAGCTGCAAATGTCATTGCAAAACCGAATATCACCCTCACGAACCCTATCAGCACGAAAATAACACGAAAGGAGCTCCATAAGCAGGGAATTGCGGGGCGAGTAAAATATCAAAAGCCCTCACCAGTGATGTAAATGCTCGTGGAGGGACAGCTTGGTGCTGGAACCATAAGTCCTGGACTTTGCAGCAACTGAGGAAAGTGATTTGGTCGCCCGTAAACTTCATTCAGAGTTTACGTCCCAAGAGTGACACATGGCCAGGGTTGCGTGATGATTAGTGCATCCATATACTTATATTTGAAGAATTCCACGGGTACTGTCAAACTAATTAAGTCCATCCCAAAGGCTATTGTGCGATTCAAGACGACAGGGTACGTGTTCACACAGCTCACATCGTAAGGGCTAGCTTTTTAAGCATTAAGATGAATGTCGTCGCATTTCTCCTGGCCACAGCAGCCACGGGATATCAAAATTATTTAGTCGTTGTGGTCCACTTTGGAGAGAAGCGTGCATGACTGCTATCTACATTCAGAATTGTTGTCTAAACTTGGCACTAATTTACAGGAAGAATGGTGTAAGTTTCCCATGGAAACCATACAGGTAATGTATTTATCCATTTCCGGATGACTGTAAGCTGTTTTAAATGTCAACAGTTTTCCTACACCATATCAGATTTGGTAATGTTTTTCATGGTCTAGTATTTTTGTCCAATCACTGTACGTATCTGCTCCACAAACCGGCAAAGTACGTCCCATTTGTTCCTACTGTTGGCTAAAGACGCACTGGACGTAAGATTTTATGTGACACCAACAATAAATTTACTCGTTCTAAAATGTGGACTCTTGGAAATTGGAGAGCAAAGATCTAGGTGACGCACAGCACCTTTGTTGAGACATTACCCGAGTATATTTGTTGAGCGTTGTTGTGATAGCGACAAAACGAGTCTGCGAGCAAGGGTGCAGGTCTGTGTTTTCTTCTAGTCTTTCATTTGTGCTGTTCTCCCTCCCGCTACTTTCTTCCTGATTCTTAACTGGAAAAGTTTTTCTTTGTGACAATCACATGTGAGTAAGAGAAAGCTGTTAATAGAGAAAATAAGTTTCGTATGAAACCTGAAAGTATTTCTTAAAAAGAAAACTTTTCTCTGTTGTTTGCCAGTACGAAAGTTTATGTTGTAACTGAAAAGGTTAATTATCCGTACTATTTTCTAAGTTTACTAAGTTGGTAACTAAGACACCCTAACAATACCCTATCCAACCACACTTGTTGAAACGTCTCCTTTGAACAATTATACATGACTGTGCTTAAACTGACTCACAATATTTTTAGCGCAACGCCATCTGACTTTCAAAAATCCCTACAAAAGAATGGCCCTGACTAACATTAACCTATACGTTTCACAAATCACTTACCTCACCAAAAATCTTCGTTACTCGAACTACTGCAATACAGCGAGCACCATTACTGCCAGCTAAATAAAAGATTCAAACTACGGAAGGCACTAACTACTGATAGGCATAGTTAGCAAATGAAAGATTTTAACAGAGAACAAACAATGTATTTACCCTAATAGTCATCAAAAGTCATAATATATACAGCAGTTCATGACATCCATTTTTACAAATTTCAAAACTTCGCCATTTCTCTCCCCACAGCCACCACTGCTGGCGGCTCACCTCCAACTGTGCAACGCTACGCGCTGTTCACATCCAGCTGCCCAACACTACAATGGCAGACAACAATGCAAACTAGCCACAGACTGCACACAGCACAGCCACTGATTTTCATACAGAGCGCTACGTGGCGTTACCAATATAAAAACCTGAACAGCCTACTTACATAGCCCCCACGCTCCCCACAAAAAATTTTACAAATTGTTTTGGGCACTGGCCAATACAGATTTGAAAAATTTTTCATAATTACAGTAAGAAAAATATCAAATGCACACACTTATTAAAACAATGTTGGTCAAAGGCTCAAATTTTCTCACAGTCCATAAAGACAGTCCTGATCATTTATCACAGTAAAATTACAGTGTTTTTTTTCTCAAAGTCTGAGTAGTAAAAGAGAATGCACACGGAAGTAGTGGATTTCCATGCAGTCTTGAAGAAGTAGTGTTGTCCTTCCAACGGAAAGACAGTGCTGACTCTTGACATGCTGACAGGTAATGGGCCACAACAGAGCAAACCCACAGCAGAGTCATTCGACGTTTTGAAGAAGATTGGTAGGTAGGTCATCACAGAGCAGACCCACTGTAGTCCTGGAAGAGATTGTGGTATTGATGGACCACCAGAGGTGCAGACCCACTGCAGTCCTTGTAGAGATAATGGTATTGGTCGGCCATCAAAGATGCAGACCCACTGTAGTCCTTGTAGAGACTGCCAGCAGCCATCTGTTGCAACTGTGCAGGTGCACAATCACCATCGAAGAGTCTTGCAGACAATATAGCAAGTCCATAA
The DNA here is from genome assembly GCF_023864275.1 of Schistocerca cancellata. NCBI lineage: Eukaryota > Metazoa > Arthropoda > Insecta > Orthoptera > Acrididae > Schistocerca > Schistocerca cancellata. The sequence continues at coordinate 387,765,812 of NC_064633.1, read as the reverse complement.
ACCACCACCTGTGTAATCACGAAGTTTTTCAAATCGTCCTTAGAACCAGCAATGCTGTTACCCAGTCCCTTGCTGAATTATTAACACATGTGCAAGCACTAACAGTCCCTACTTCTTACATATTGACCATATACTATGACCAACAGAAACGTGTGGAGTAAAATGGAACTTACAAGTTACTTAATTTGATGAACTGGTGTCAATTACAATTTTATAACATAAGAATACAATTACAAAGGTACAAAATACATCATTAAAACATAATAATACAGATAACATTTGTAGTAATACAGGCTTTACAAAATAACAGAAATAAATATATACATCAGTGTTACAGGAATTATGAGATAAGTAAATACATAAAAGATCAGAATAACTTTTGAAACATCAACTTTACGCACACGCATTAAAACAAAACAGAATAAATAATGTGTAAGCATGTTTACAAGGTAAATAACATATTATTAATGCCAATTATATTTGAGGGTAACAGTATTCCTCATCATAGTGGATGTAGCTTAGTATTAGAAGAAGAAAAAATGCTATGAAACTGCACAGAGACGGGAGGAAAACAAATACACAAGGGTACACAAACACATAGTGGGATAACACAAAAGGAAAGGACAGGGGTTGTTTTACTGCAGTATTTTGCATGGAGATCTCCCTAGGTTCATCATTATTCCCCAAAGTCCTATCTGTACCTGCTTTCTGTACTTTTTTCGTATAACTTCTCAATGCATTTCTTCCAATTCATTGCAACTCATTCTCTTATATAGTCTACTCCCTCTTAAGCTAACTTAAATCTACTGAGCTCAGATATATATACCATGGGACGAGGCAATGCAGCAGCACATAACAAATTAACACAAACAGCAAGGACAAAAAAAATACAAATTGGCAAAGTAAGCAACAATATTACAACTAATATAAGGCAATGAGCAGCAAACAAGAAAAATAAATCAGTAGTAAACTGGTTTAGCAGAGTAACACAAAGTAAAATTCAGTAACACTATGCCTGGCAAACAGCTGCAGCAAATGAAATAACTTATATCTAAACATGACTTAGCTCAAGCAGAAAAAAACATTACACTAAAGACAATAAAGCAGACAAGGGAAACGTATATTCACATCTTAATGTCTATGTAATTAAAGTGGTGCACCACAAATAATTCTACAAAAGAAATTACCAAGTACTTGAAAAGAAAATTCTGTATGCAATTCCTGTGAAATGTTTTTGTGCTCCTTCTTTTTTTTTAAGTACATCATACAGTAATTTTTTTACTGGATCTGTAGGCATAAAATATTTATATTAGTACATCTATAAAATTTTATTTTAACCAATGGTGCAGTGCAGCTAGGAACTAGATATTAAACAAAATAGGCAAAGCAAGGCGTGAAACGTCATTCACTAGCCATATGGCATTTCATAATGCAGTATCCAATCTTTCAACTATAACGACAATAGACATGAAATGTTTCTCATCATTTCATTTCAGTAAATATCATAAATTAAGAACTCTGCAGTGTAAATATGTTTTCAAGTTTGAGGGTGTCGTATTTACGATGCTTTCTGCACAGGAATGTCAATAGCGACGATAATGGCCTCCCTTCTTTTTTTTTTAGCCTGTGCCTCTGAAAAGGCACACACTAATGGCTTGTTCTCCAGGCATCTGACACAGCTGGGTGCCCACGACGCATTACGTGCAGGTGGTCACTTAACTTTCTTACGGAAATATTTACGACAGCAGTTTCCGCTACAGTGACAGTCTCACATACTAAATTTCACAGGTCGAGAATTTGTGTTGCAAATGTGTAGAAACAAAATCTTATGAATATAACAGTGTCCAAAAAATTTTCGTCGGCATTGTGATACATTCACGCATTTACACACATTTCATAACACTTACACGTACGATTCATGGTTTCCAACAACCTTTTTCACAAACCAGAGTCCCCAACCACTACTCATTATTCCTTAGCTTATTCGTCGACACTTCTTCAATATTTCACCATAATAAATACGTAGCATAATCAGATTCCTCATACAGCATCAGCTTATTGATCATAAACATACCCCAACAGCGTAACACACATAGTCATCGTAATAATAACATCAAAACACCTCAGTCAACTCTCAAAATCGTCGTAGATTCCTACAATAATTTCAAAACCTAAAAAGAATTCTCTGCTCATGTCAAAAGTGTCATCTGCCTCAAACGTTTTTTAAAAATCGTCATCCCATACCAAATATATCATTCAAAACTCTCATAATATCACAATGGTTCCGAAAAAATATTAACAGTTCACACAGTACAGACAAAATACAGTTTCATAAGTGTGTAGTGACCCAACTGTGTAATTGTGTAAACATGTGTCACTGATGTAGTAAAAAAATGTTTATCTCTCAGTTAAATGATCAGATAGCTGTGTAATTTGTGTGTTAGAGAAATATGGTACCGATGTGTAAAGTGGTATAAGCAAATACCATATTAGCTAGGGCTCCTTGTGCTTGCCAAACAAATGGTACACAAAGTAGGCGTGTACCCCCTGAGGATTAGTGTAATTATACCCTCAGGTGTTACACATTACAACAATGGAATGAAATGTATTATGGAAAACCTTCGTATCATTGTACTTCAAATATCTTTAAAAATAAATGATTTAAGTACAAAATTAATCACTCAAATACGTGTCCTGTAGCGCTAAATGTGCGTCTTGCTGTAAGATAATCTCTGTGGAAGTGTCGTAGTTATTGTCCTCCGAAAGCTAAGTTCTACAGAAGTCAATGTACTTACCTCATGATAAACAAAAGTGAAATGCTTTGCATATAGATATCTTAGTTATTACACTTATTGCCGTGATGAAGAAAGTACTGTGCTGTAACGTATTGTTGTGCTACGGAAAAGGCTGTCTCATTGTAGCTATACCACAAAAGTTACTACTAAAACATGTTTTACTTTCCAGAATAATTCAGAAAAACTGTGCAGATAGAAAACAGAAACACCGCAAAAGCAACATTGTAAACTGTCACTCATTAGTAGTGTCGTAATAAAATCGTGTAGCTGTCACATAAACTAACCACTGTGTCATCTGGTATCTCACAGAAAGTACTTTAAAGCCAGAATGTATTTTCAAGTAAACCAAAATGTTGCATTAAAATCTCATTAGCAGTACTGGTAAATGTTCTAAGTATGTGAGCCTTATAGTCGTCATGTAATCGTGCATCTAACAAGCAAGAATGTACAAATAACAACACTGTGTCGTCTGTTCACTATAACAATGCATTCGTGATTTCTGTTGAAATAAGTTCTTTTGGTTCTTGACTGGATATTTAACTTCAAACATTGTTGCATGTTAACAGATTCTATGTCTGACAATGCATACTAGAAATGTGAAGTGAAAAATTTTATGGCAAAGACTAAGTTATAAAGCAGATTATCTTTCAATAAACGGTTTCACATGTGAAATGTGGTGTAAACCTTTACTCTTCCTAGTACACAGTGTTTCAACTTCGACGCAATTATCATGTGGTATACGTCGGATTCTGTAAGGTCCATTGTAAACTAGAAAGAATTTGTGACTCAAGTGTTTCTTCTTATGTGACAATGAATGAGCTTTAATGAGAACTTTCTGACCAATACATAATTTCTTTGCATTTGCTTTACTGTGTAGTTTTCTCCTTTTGTCTGCAGCAGATTTTATATTTTTAAGAGCCAAATCAATTATGTCTTGGTGTCGAAGTTTACGTGTATTCGGGAAAGGTACAAGCTCTCTGATTCGTTTCGGTGGTTCTTCATTCTTCAGTACAAGAGTAGGTGGTAAAGCAGTGGAATCATGAGGCATTTCATTCAGCACGTTTTGAAATAAGTGTAAATATCTGTCCCAATGCTGATGCTTTCTGTGACAATAAAGTCTGCAAAACTTATTGATTTCTTTCATAATCCGTTCGGAGGGGTTACAATGTGGTGAGTACAATGAAATAAAAACAGGTTTGATTTTATGATTCCAAAGCATGCGTGACCAAACAGCAGATCTGAATAGCGGTCCATTATCTGAAATGATTTTAGCAACGGGCCAACTTCACGTAAGAAATTTTTAACAAAGGCGATGGATACAGACCGTCCAGTGGCTTTACGTAACGTAGTGAAAGAAACAAATTTTGAAGTAAGTTCAACAGCGACTAGAACGTACGAAAATCCATTCGATGTTCCGACAAGGGGTCCCAAGAGATCAACAGCAGCAAATTCTTTTAATTTAGACGGAATGATAGGAAACAACGGAGCACGATGTGAGATAGTAGGTGGTTTCGCCTTTTGACAAAGTTTACAAATAGACAAGACTCTTCGAATTCTCTTTTCCATATTGTTAAAATAACAAGTCGTTCGAAGAATATGATAACATTTTCGTGGACCAAAATGCGCGCAGTTGAAATGAATGTACCAAATGAGCTTATTAACAAAATCTTCAGGAATGCAAAGTACCCATAGCTTGTCATCAACAGTACAGCATTTGAACAGTATGTTGTTTCTAACCAGATAATAATGCCGAATCTGTGTGTGTGTCTTGTCATGCCATTTGCTCTTGATGTCTTTCCAAATCGGATCTTTATCTTGTTCATGAGCAATGTCCTTTAAAGATGTGGTGATGAAGTTTTCAAAGGCGACTTTCTGAATGTAAAGAAGACTGAAATTTTTCTCGAGGTTGCCTTCTGTGTTACTTTTCTCAAGCCCAGGCGGTGCGCGTGACAGTGCGTCTGCAACAATGTTGTCCTTGCCGGGAATGCAGACTACTGTGAAGTGGAATTCTTGCAGAAACAATGCCCAACGTTTTTACCTGTCATGATTTAATTTTGAAGACATAAGAAATTGTAATGCACGATGATCACTGTATACTTTTACGTGCTTACGAGAAAGAAAGAAACGGAATTTGTTAAATGCCCAAAGGATAGCTAAAGCTTCTAATTCAGTAACGGAATTAATTTTTTCAGATTTTGTTAGCACTCGGCTAGCAAAAGCAATGGTTTTCTGAACGGTAGTATCATTTTCTATGGCTTCTTGAAATAAATGGGCACCAAGACCGACTTTAGAAGAATCCGTGCTAAGGCAGAAATCTTGTGACAGATCTGGATGAGCTAGTATTGGCGCGTTAAGTAGCGATTCTTTCAAAGAATTGAATTCCAACTGTGCTTGTTCGTCCCAGTTCCAAATAGTATTTTTTCCAGTGAGAGAACAAAGTTTTGGTGTAACAAGAATATGCATATTCAGAAAACGACGGTAAAAATTTACGATACCTAGAAAACTGCGGACTTGTTTTTTTGTGGATGGAACTGGAATGGCTCTGATTGCTTCTAACTTTTCAGGATCCGGCTGAATGCCTTCAGAAGAAATAATATGTCCCAAAAACTTCACCTTTGTCCTACCGACTTCAGACTTTTCCAAGTTAACTGTAATTCCAGATTCTGCAAAAATATATGACATGCTGTAGAGGATGCGATTGTGTTGTTCCCATGAGGCTTCTGCTATCAGAATATCGTCTACATATAAGGTAATGTGACGTTTTAAGAACTCAGGTAATATGGAATTTAGCCCGCGAATGAATGCTGCCGAAGAAATGTTCAAACCAAAAGGAAGTTTCCGAAACTGATAACAAACGCCGAAACAAAGGAAAGCTGGGTATTTTCTACATTCTGGATGAAGTTCGATCTGATAAAAGCTGGCTCTGAGATCAATAGAAGACACACTTTTACACTTTTACACCATTAAAATTTTGAAGAAGTTCTTCTAACGTTTGCGGCCTGTCTGTTTCAGGAATGATGATAGTATAGATTTGTCTCGAATCTAAGACAAGCCTGATCGATCCATTTTTCTTCTCAACAACATGTAATAGATTGTTGTATGAGCTTAATGCAGGCTCAATAATGCCCTCGTCAAGCATAGATTGTATTTCTGTTCTAACACGGTCCCTATAATGTGCTGGAATTACGTATGGTCTAACACAAAATTTAGTATGCTCACGAACACGAAATTGGTAGTGAAATCCCTTGATTGTTCCTGTTTTGTGAGTAAAAACTGTAGAATGTGCTTTTAAAATCTCAAAAAGGTCCTGCCTATCAGTGTAATTACAATTCTCAATTGTTTGAATTTTATTCTGAATTAACTCATTAGTTTCAAATATGCCGTCGATATCATCCGTGTCAGTACTTGCAGAGTGATTATTAGTGTCCAGTTCCGTAGAAAATTCCGAACTGTTGTCTAACAGAAGGTAAAGCCGATTAATTTCTTCGTCTTGGTTTGAGAGCCAATCTTCAAATTTCAAAGCTATTGACCTACCTTCTTTCTCTAAACTTATTTCAGCATCGTGAAAGTTTAAGATTATTTTGTATTCATTCAAAAAGTCTACTCCCAATATAATTTCCGTCGACAATAATGGAACAATAAGAAAGTTCATAGAGAAGCTGTGGCTTTGACAAAAGAATTCTAAGTTTGTTTTTTTGATGCACATCTACACTTTTTCCAAAGATTGCACCTTGTAATTTAATCTTACGCAACGGAAGTGTGGGGCAATCGTTCGCTTTGTTGCATTTGCTAAAGGCTGTTTCACTAATTACTGAAATGGGACTGCCAGAGTCAAGTACTGCCGTAAATTTTACGTCATTTACTGTAATGTGAATCACAGGATATGCAATGTTGTTATGTTTTACGTCGTGTTCCTGAAGTAAGATGTCTCTAATGCCTTCCATTCTTACGTAATTACTAGCTACAGCAGCTGCATTGTCAGTTTCATACATACGATTTGTGGCTGCCAGCGGTATGAGTCATTGCCTATTGTCTCTTTGTTGGCGCGCGTCGTTATTGGGATTTGGAGACCTAACTTCTACAAATTCGTCTTGTCGAGAGGGCCCTGGTCTGTTTGAATCCCGCCTGTTCAGATGCAATTCAGCTCTGTCGTTACGATCATATAGTCTGTCGTCATGTCGGTAGGTTCCATAGTTTCTTTCTTGTCGGTCACGTGGTGGAGAATTTCTCCCTGAATCGTAACTACTCGCTGGACCGTTGCGTCTAAAGTTACTCTGTCTCCCTTGATAATAATTATTTTTGTTCCCATATTGTCTGTTTCTCTGATTGTTTCTGTGATAGTCACTACTGCGGAGAGGTGATCTTTCCCTGTAATTATTACTGCTCTGCCAATGGTTGTCATACGGGTGGTGTCTGATTTGGCCACGATTTGTGTTGTGAGAATAGTCTTGTCGTGTCCAGTTATTACTTCTTTCATCGCGGAATTGTGACGGATGTGACCTGTAATTGTTATGTTCCTGCTTTCGCGTTCCACGATTGTCAGTGTCAATTTATAATTCTTGTAAGAGCCCCTGAAAAGCTTCAATGTCGTCTTTGCAACGTCCTGCCAAAATAATATGTCGTAAATGTTCAGGCAATTTGATTAAGCAAATGCGAATGAGTTCTGAGGGACTGTATGGGTTTGACAGGTACTGATTCTTGTGCAACATGTCTTCAAAATATTTCACAAGACTGGAAAATTCAGTTTGTTCGAAATGTTTCATCATTATGATGCTATGTTTTACTCGGTCTTGTGTAGTTTGGGAGCAATATGCTGAGAGGAAGGCATGATAAAATTCTCCTTCACTGTGGCAATCGTGAATGACCGATCGCATTCTTACAGCTGGTTCATTCTCTAAATAGCCACTCATAAATTCTAATCTGTGCTCTAATGACCAGTTGGGAGGAAAACAATGAGAGAATTGATGGAGCCACGCTTGTGGATGAATGTCGTTGCCAGAATTCTTAAATGTTTTAAATTTACGTGCAGTAATGAACAGCTTATAGTCAATATCATCATGTCGGCGAGTCGCATAACGGTCATTATTACGTCGTTTCGGCAGTTCCATTTCAAAATTCAGTGCACCTTGCCAATTTCTTTCATAATTTCCCAAATACCCTGTGTTATTATTTTGTGACTTTTCCGTATTTCTATGTCCCTCTTCCCGTATTGGGGCGCGAGTGTCCTCTGAAATACGTAATTCTTGTATTACCTGCGTCAGCTGATCTTGTACTTTCCGGATTTCTCTTTGGTGTTGCGTATTTATTTGATTCTGATTTTGTTTGAATTTCCTAATTTGTTCGAACTCTTCTGTGTCATTAAAGACTACCAGTTTTGTGTCATTCAGATTATCATCTACCTTCGTAGATAAATTATTTAGCTGATCCGAAAGTTCAACTACTTTCTCTGATAATGAACTAATTTCCTCCATGTGTCTTTCTGAACCAATTTTCGGAGTATCTACTGTGTCCTTTAAGTTTTCCTGAGTTTTTGCAAGTTGCGTAACTGAATCGGTAGATGCAACTCAGTCAATTTTAGTTTGCAAGGTCTCATGATTTTCATGAACAATAGTTTGCAGTTCTTTTATGGCTGCTTCGTGATTCTGTAATGCATTTTCGTGACGCGAAAAAAATTGGTAGGAAATGCTCACAAATTTGTGTTTTTACGTCATTACAGACTTTTTGACATTTCGATTCAATGTTATGTAACTCAGCAGTTAAATCTTCATGTGTTTGTTCGAGAGTTTGTTCCAATGAGTCTAACTTTTGAAGCTTTTGCTGTGTTTGTCTCTGGTGTTGTTCCATTGTGTCTAACGTTTGAAGATTTTGTTCCATTGTGTCCAACTGTTGCTGTGTTTGTCTCTGGTGTTGTTCCATTGTGTCTAACTTTTGAAGATTTTGTTCCATTGTGTCTAACTTTTGAAGCTTTTGTCCCCAACACTACAATGGCAGACAACAACGCAAACTAGCCACAGACTGCACACGGCACAGCCAGTGATTTTCATACAGAGCGCTAGGTGGCGTTACCAATATAAAAACCTGAACAGCCTACTTACAGTGTTTTAGAAGTTGAACATAGTTCCACTTTCGCAGTGATGTTTGCCTTTGCTGTATTCCCTTTCCAGAGTAAACTATCGCTCTGTATGAGAGAACGGAGGGCACAATAATTGTTCATTTAATAATATAGTCTGCCAACGGGTGAAAAATGTGTGTGGCAGAGGGTACGCTGTATTAGTGCTAGGCATTTCCTTTCCTGTTACACTCGAAAATAGAGAGAGTGAAAAACAATTATCTCTATGTCTCCGAATGAGGTCTAATTTCTCGTATCTTATCTTGGTGGTTCTTACACGAAAGGTATGTTGGCTGCAGTGGAATCATGCTCCACTCAGCTTCAAATACCAGTCCTCAAAATTTTTCTCAGTGGTGTTCCTCGAAAAGAAGGTCGGTTTGCTTCCAGGGACGCCCATTTGAGTTCCCGAAGCATCTCAATAATAAAAATTAGTAAAAAAACAGTCTCGATGGTTTAGTTGTTTATTAAAATATGACCAGTTTTTGACATCTAGTATTACGCCATCTTCAGATAGAGCTGAGTAAGTACAAAAATTGAAACTGCTGATTTCCGTAGGAAAATGAGAAAACATCAGATAGAACGTACGTCAAAATTATGTATCGTTACCCAATCGGCTGATGATAACGACGCTTGGAACAGGTTTGCTGACATCAGTCTCAAAACTGCTGCTAATGGCTGAGCAGCCACTGGTTAAATAGAATGAGAGAGCTTCACGATTTTAATGTTAGCCAGCGGGAAGCGATTTACATGCCGTATGTTAAGGTATGAACTTATGTTTTTAAAATGTAGTATGTTAATAGTCCATTTCAAAAATGTATATAATTTTAACTGTGAAAAAAGGAAACTGTAGAAAGGAGGAAAACAACCACAGAAATTTCGATACCTATGGATATTGTTCACGTTAAAACCAGTTTTTTAAACTCTAAATGATAAATCTGTGTGATAGGTTAAACAGTAACTCAGAAGGCCGTGTGAAAGTGGTGTTCAATAGCAACTGCTATTAAGTCATCAACTACATATTATTAATAGAATAAGACACAAAAAGTATCTACGTAACGATTAAAGCGACCAGTATTTATATTAGTATAACTGCTTATTTAAAAGCAGTTCAAAGTATACGGAAAATTAGGATCTTCGTGGGACATCAGCGCTATCTCGTGGCATCGGTTAGAATGCCTAAGGACGAACATTCATGGAAATAGGAAAATTCCATAAAAACAAAAGAAAAACGCAACACGAAGTACAATTAGAAAAACTGTACGCTCACGTTTAAATAATATCTTCGAATAATTCAAAAAGGTCCTTTTCACGAAATACAATTGTTCATTCGAAAAAATCGACGGATTATTTTTGGTAGTGCACAGAAGTTTCCAACTTTTCTTAAACATTCAGAAGTAAACCTTCATAAGTACTGCGCATTCCCAAAGCTGTTAATGGTAACACCTTCTGCATGTTTGCTATTAGTAACGTGCTGTCCAAAAACTGATTTATAACGTAAGACACCTGAGACATGTTCCTGGAGGTAGTTTTAAAATCACGACCAGTCTTTTATGGAATTTGCGTATTACTGCTAATGTTCTTCTTTTAATGGTAAAATGATAACGAATCTTACAGAAGTGCTTGGTCTTCTATGTAAAAGAATCAGAATTGGTAAATGCTATCACTATATCAATGATTTTAGCTTTTTATTCCACTTCTGTAAATGACATTTATCCGTTTTATATAACAATTGTATACGTCGATCCAACTTCTTCAGAAAAAAATTTTCGGCCTTCCAATTTTGCTTTCAGCTTAATTTTTATCAGTTACCCTTTTTCTTGCCAGTACCGACCAACGTCTTGCTGTAGACTACAAAATTTCAGTACAGTTGCACCACTTCTGCTCGCGACGCCATTATCTTTCATCTTTGACGGCAGGTATCGACCACTGTCGTCAAGGCAGCAGACGGCGACCCTTGAATACATCTTTGAGAAACGACAGCCATTTCAGCCACACTGTCTCCACGGGAATAGCGTCCTTAGGCATTCTAAAATATACCACGAGAGGGCGCTCATACGAATATACGACGAAGCTTCTAATTTTCCCATTACTCTGAAATACTTTTAACAAGTCAGTTATACTAATGTAAATACTGGTATCTTTAATCGTTACAAATATACTTTTATTTCTTATTCTATTGCGAATATGTAATTGATACCATAATACCAGTTGCTATGATGCCTCCAGGCAGCGTTCTGGGTCATAGTTTAACCTGATTATTTAATCTTTACAAAACTTCTTTTAACAAACACGATATTCATCGGGAATTGAAATTCCTTTTCATTTAAAAAATTTACATCCGGCATGTAAATCACATCCCATTAGCTGACAATGACATCACGTTGCTCATACGCACCCTCCTTAACTTTATACAACCCATGGCTGACCGGCCGTAGCAGCTTTGCGACTTGGATCAGCACAGCTGTTCCAAGAGGTATCATCGTTAGCCGAATGGCAACGATACATCAATTAAAATTAGGTTATTTTTAATAGTTTCAGGTTTCCCTATGTAATTTAGTGCTTTCAATTTTTATGTTTACACTGCATTACCTGAAGACGGTCTACTCTTCGACGCGGAAATCGGTCATAATTTTAATGAATGACTAGACACTCGAGATTGTCTTTTACTTATTTTACTTTACAAGCAGATCACTGTTTACCATTAATAATAATTAAAATATGATCTCTCTAATACTAGCGTGATCTTCGAACCTTCCGGTAACAAGTATAGCAGCCGGCTTCTGAATTGTTTCGATGTTTTCCACTGACCTGACCTGGTGCGGACTGCAAACACTCGAGCAGTAATTAAAAACAGTTCGTACTAGCATCTTACATACTGTCTCGTTTACAGATGAGTAATGCTTTCTCAAAATTCTCTCAATAAACCAAAGTCAATCATTCGCCTTTCCTACCACAATCACCACTTGCTCTTTCCATTTCATATCGTTTTGCAGTTTTACACCCAGATATTTAAACTACGTGACTGTATCAAGAAGGACACTGCTAATGCTCTATCCGAATATTACGGGTTTGATTTTTATACTCACCCGCATTAACATACATTTTTCTATATATGGCGCTAGCTGCGGTTCGTCACACCAGGTAGAAATTTTGTCTAATTCATGGTGCATACTTCTTCAATCACTCAACTTCGACTCCTTTCCATACACCAAAGCATCACCAGTACACAACTGCAGACTGGTGAAGTCTCTCCACTAGATCATGTAAGTGTACAGCAAATAACAGCGATTCTGTCACAATTCCGCGGGGCATTCCTGTCAATACTTCTGTCTAGAACACTCGCCACTGAGGATAACATACAGGAATCTTTTACTTAAGAAGTCGTCGAGCCACTCTCATATCTGGAAACTTATTCCATATGTTCGTACCTTCGTAAAGAGTCTGCAGTAGGAAACCGTGTCAAATGCTTTCTGAAAATTGGGAACATGTAATCCATCTGTTGCCCTTCATGTTTGTTTCGGAGTGTATCAGGTAAGAAAAGGATAAGCTGAGTTTCGCACAAGCGGTGTTTTCTTAAACTGTGCTATTTATTGGACGTAAGCTTTTCAGTCTCTAGGAAACTTATTATATCGAAACACAGAATATGCTCAAGAAATTCGCAGCAAACCGATTCAAGAATATTGGCCTGGAATTATGCGGATCCGTTCTTTTAATCTTCTTACATACAAAAGTAACCTGCACAGCTTTCCAGTCCTACGGGACACTGTACGATGGTCAAATGACGATTGTCATGCGTGAACGATTTCTTATACACGACATTTAAATCTTCTGCTTTCGTTTTGCTATCCTCTATTGCCCCACGAGACTGATCAACAAGGGACTGGTTGGATGTCTTAGATCCGCTTGGCGGTTTTACATAGGACCACAGTTTTCTCGTGTTCTTGGCCTGATCATTTGGCGGTTACATCATCAGAGGTCAATTATTTGCTTGTAAATCGGCTTGTGATTTTACTTATCTACGCTAGAGCTTGAAACATTAATTCATATGCAACTAAATCAGAAATAGATCTTAGTAAAACATCAAAATGAGAATTATTATGAACCGATGTATGCAAATGAGAAGCTTACACTTTTATAAGATGTGACACTGAAAATAAATGCCATGCATTAACTTTTGAGGAACTATGTCTCTAACAAAGAAACATATGGTTTAACCCTTGTGTCAACATTGGGTTACTCGCGTAACCTTTTCAACTATAGCAGACAATTTTACAGATGTACTGAAACTAGTGAACAAATGCCTCAGGTTATCCTCATTTGCATCTTTAGTAATGGTCTATTAGAAGCAAAATTTAAATACTCTCAAAGAATACAATTTAAATGGGAAGAACATAATGCACTCTGTAATCTATATTCAGGCTATCCGGGTAACCACATTTCTCAATTAGAACAACTGTGAAGCTCTGAAATAAAATACTTTATCTTACACAACATATTAATAGTTTTATTGAAGAATGAAATCTTCACTCTGCAGCGGAGTGTGCGCTGATATGAAACTTCCTGGCAGATTACAACTGTATGTCGGACCGAGAGTCGAACTCGGCACCTTGCCTTTCGCGGGCAAGTGCTCTACCAACTGAGCTACCCACGCCCGACTCACGCCCCGTCCTCACAGCCTTACTTCTGCCAGTACCTCGCGTCCTACCTTCCAAACTTTACAGAAGCTCTCCTGCGAACCTTGCGGAACTAGCACTCCTGAAAGAAAGGATATTGCGGAGACATGGCTTAGCCACAATCTGTTGGATGTTTCCAGAATGAGATTTTCACTCTGTAGCGGAGTGTGCGCTGATATGAAACTTCCTCGCAGATTAAAACTGTGTGCCGGAGCGAGAGTCGAACACGGGACGTTTGGCTTTCGCAGGCAAGTGCTCTACCAACTGAGCTACACAAACAGGAGACGAGGTACTGGCAGAATTATGGCTGTGCAGACGGGGCGTGAGTCGCGCTTGGGTAGTTCAGTTGGTAGAGCATTTGCCCGCGAAAGTCAAAGGTCCCGAGTTCGACTTTCGGTCCGGCACACAGTTTTAATCTGCCAGGAAGTTTCAATAGTTTTATTATTTATTCGGCAACTGACTAATAATCTACATTTACATCTACATCTATACTCCGCGAGCCACCTTACGGTGTGTGGCGGAGGGTACTTATTGTACCACTATCTGATCCCCCCTTCCCTGTTCCATTCACGAATTGTGCGTGGGAAGAACGACTGCTTGTAACTCTCCGTATTTGCTCTAATTTCTCGGATCTTTTCGTTGTGATCATTACGCGAGATATATGTGGGCGGTAGTAATATGTTGCCCATCTCTTCCCGGAATGTGCTCTCTCGTAATTTCGATAATAAACCTCTCCGTATTGCGTAACGACTTTCTTGAAGTGTCCGCCACTGGAGCTTGTTCAGCATCTCCGTAACGCTCTCGCGCTGACTAAATGTCCCCATGACGAATCGCGCTGCTTTTCGCTGGATCATGTCTATCTCTTCTATTAATCCAACCTGGTAAGGGTCCCATACTGATGAGCAATACTCAAGAATCGGACGAACAAGCGTTTTGTAAGCTACTTCTTTCGTCGATGAGTCACATTTTCTTAGAATTCTTCCTATGAATCTCAACCTGGCGCCTGCTTTTCCCACTATTTGTTTTATGTGATCATTCCACTTCAGATCGCTCCGGATAGTAACTCCTAAGTATTTTACGGTCGTTACCGCTTCCAATGATTTACCACCTATGGCATAATCGTACTGGAATGGATTTCTGCCCCTATGTATGCGCATTATATTACATTTATCTACGTTTAGGGAAAGCTGCCAGCTGTCGCACCATGCATTAATCCTCTGCAGGTCTTCCTGGAGTACGTACGAGTCTTCTGATGTTGCTACTTTCTTGTAGACAACCGTGTCATCTGCAAATAGCCTCACGGAGCTACCGATGTTGTCAACTAAGTCATTTATGTATATTGTAAACAATAAAGGTCCTATCACGCTTCCTTGCGGTACTCCCGAAATTACCTCTACATCTGCAGATTTTGAACCGTTAAGAATGACATGTTGAGTTCTTTCTTCTAGGAAATCCTGAATCCAATCACAAACCTGGTCCGATATTCCGTAAGCTCGTATTTTTTTCATTAAACGTAAGTGCGGAACCGTATCAAATGCCTTCCTGAAGTCCAGGAATACGGCATCAATCTGCTCGCCAGTGTCTACGGCACTGTGAATTTCTTGGGCAAATAGGGCGAGCTGAGTTTCACATGATCTCTGTTTGCGGAATCCATGTTGGTTATGATGAAGGAGATTTGTATTATCTAAGAACGTCATAATACGAGAACACAAAACATGTTCCATTATTCTACAACAGATTGACGTAAGCGAAATAGGCCTATAATTATTCGCATCTGATTTATGACCCTTCTTGAAAATGGGAACGACCTGCGCTTTCTTCCAGTCGCTAGGTACTTTACGTTCTTCCAGCGATCTACGATAAATTGCTGATAGAAAGGGGGCAAGTTCTTTAGCATAATCACTGTAGAATCTTAAGGGTATCTCGTCTGGTCCGGATGCTTTTCCGCTACTAAGTGATAGCAGTTGTTTTTCAATTCCGATATCGTTTATTTCAATATTTTCTATTTTGGCGTCCGTGCGACGGCTGAAGTCAGGGACCGTGTTACGATTTTCCGCAGTGAAACAGTTTCGGAACACTGAATTCAGTATTTCTGCCTTTCTTCGGTCGTCCTCTGTTTCGGTGCCATCGTGGTCAACGAGTGACTGAATAGGGGATTTAGATCCGCTTACCGATTTTACATATGACCAAAACTTTTTAGGGTTCTTGTTTAGATTGTTTGCCAATGTTTTATGTTCGAATTCGTTGAATGCTTCTCTCATTGCTCTCTTTACGCTCTTTTTCGCTTCGTTCAGCTTTTCCTTATCAGCTATGATTCGACTACTCTTAAACCTATGATGAAGCTTTCTTTGTTTCCGTAGTACCTTTCGTACATGATTGTTATACCACGGTGGATCTTTCCCCTCGCTTTGGACCTTAGTCGGTACGAACTTATCTAAGGCGTACTGGACGATGTTTCTGAATTTTTTCCATTTTTGTTCCACATCCTCTTCCTCAGAAATGAACGTTTGATGGTGGTCACTCAGATATTCTGCGATTTGTGCCCTATCACTCTTGTTAAGCAAATATATTTTCCTTCCTTTCTTGGCATTTCTTATTACACTTGTAGTCATTGATGCAACCACTGACTTATGATCACTGATACCCTCTTCTACATTCACGGAGTCGAAAAGTTCCGGTCTATTTGTTGCTATGAGGTCTAAAACGTTAGCTTCACGAGTTGGTTCTCTAACTATCTGCTCGAAGTAATTCTCGGACAAGGCAGTCAGGATAATGTCACAAGAGTCTCTGTCCCTGGCTCCAGTTCTGATTGTGTGACTATCCCATTCTATACCTGGTAGATTGAAGTCTCCCCCTATTACAATAGTATGATCACGAAACTTCTTCACGACGTTCTGCAGGTTCTCTCTGAGGCGCTCAACTACTACGGTTGCTGATGCAGGTGGTCTATAGAAGCATCCGACTATCATATCTGACCCACCTTTGATACTTAGCTTAACCCAGATTATTTCACATTCGCATTCGCTAGTAACTTCACTGGATATTATTGAATTCTTTACTGCTATAAATACTCCTCCACCATTGGCGTTTATCCTATCCTTGCGGTATCTATTCCATTCTGTGTCTAGGATTTCGTTACTGTTCACTTCCGGTTTTAACCAACTTTCCGTTCCTAATACTATATGCGCACTATTTCCTTCAATAAGAGATACTAATTCAGGAACCTTGCCCTGGATACTCCTGCAGTTTACCAATATTACGTTAACTTTTCCTGTTTTTGGTCTCTGAGGACGGACGTTCTTTATCAACGATGATAATGTCCTCTCTGGTAAGCCGTCAGGTATTTTATCGTTTCGCCCAAGGGGGGGGTCCCTCTAACCTAAAAAACCCCCGTGTGCACGCCACACGTACTCTGCTACCCTAGCAGCTGCTTCCGGTGTGTAGTGCACGCCTGACCTGTCTAGGGGGGCCCTACAGTTCTCCACCCAATAACGGAGGTCGATGAATTTGCAACCATTATAGTCGCAGAGTCGTCTGAGCCTCTGGTTTAGACCCTCCACACGGCTCCAAACCAGAGGACCGCGATCGACAGACATATCCATAAAACAGTGCAAAATATCAATTTTTACTACATGTGAGAAGGTAAATTACACAACATTATATACCTATTAAATTTAGCTGCTCTTTACAATGGAAAGATAGACTTGGACTATTATTTACCGACAAAGTCCACTGTGTCACTCAAAGAGAAACATATGGTTTAAACCTTGAGTACACACTAGGGTTCATGGGTAAGCTTCTGGGTTACCTTTATATCTACAACGGTGCAATGCTCATAACATATTGGTTAATTAAATTTCTTGCAACTTTTTCTTGTTTTTCCCTTGCTTTTGTTTGGTTGGGATTTGCAAACAAAACAGTCACCAACGATGTTCAGCCGACCAGAAACAAGAATTAGAGTTCCCCCCATCATCCATTCAATACCTGATTACGTGGAAAATTTTCTCAAGTGATTATGATTTTATGATCTAGCGACAAAGGAAGGCATTGCAAAATGTTTTTCTAGATGCAGACAAATAGTCTGCATCTATGAGTCACATTTTTCGCTTGAGGATAGTTGTCTGTGTAAATAATGTATGTCGCTAACCAAGCAATATACAGAATTTTGTAAAAAGAATAAGGCGGCAATCTCTGCGTCCTCCTTTTTAATGAGAGCACAACTTGCCTATGTTATCAACGCCTCCTTTCTGCTGTTGTTGTAAGGTATAACATTTGTCATTGGAAGAGGGCCAAAAGTGGATGCATCATAATACATTGACGAGAACATTGGAACGGCTTTCTTCTTCTTTGGAATATATGAACGAAGAGAAACGTTATCTTCACTGAATCCAAACATAGACGACAGTTTTTGGTGTGAAGAGCAAGGAAGGCTGCATTTGTGGCAGTATATAGACAAATTCCAAGATACCAACTTTATTCTTAATAGTAGAGCTGTGAAGAAATTGTGACGGGCTATATTTCTGCCAGTACCTCTGAAACGATAACATAAATCTACTGCCCCGCTTCCCGTGATTAGTTACTCTTTTGGAAGCAGATTTATATGTACATTTACTGGATAAGAATTTCGCGAATCACAGGTGATACGCCCTGCTAAACCCGCAGGGCAGGACAAGTAGTAGGAATTGTGGAAGTGGGCCAAAATGAGCGGCTGTCAGTTGCACTCCAAACATAACACATTATTTAATTGTCCAAACGTTAAAGCGCAACTTCTAAGCTTGACTATTATCAGAAAACGTCTTTAATTCTCAAACAGCTGAAGGCCCATGAATTAAATACAACATCTATAATTTTTTTTATTTTATTCATTTATTTATTTATTTATGCTTTGAGACAGAAGGCTCTAAGCTTTAAGATTAAATAGTATTTAAGGCCAAGCGATGTAAGATTTGATAAGTAAGAATCCAAAATTTTAAAGCGACTGAAGACCCACCGTTTTAAGAACAATACAATTAAGATAAATTTTCAAGAGTCAGAAGGCCCACAGATTTATCTTGAAAGAATGTAATACTACTAAGTAAGATCCTTAAAAGTTAAAGAGGCTGAAGACCGATTCTATTAAAAAAACAATATAAAAAAATTTTCAACAGGCAGAAAGCCTTTGATTTTAAAAACACAATTACAAGCATACAAATTCAAAGCGTCAGCTATGAGCCATTCAAAACACACAATTAAACGCCAATAATAAAGGCAGCGTAGACAACGGCGCTCAGAGGTTTCTAGTGGGCTCGATCTGCCCTCGAAATCTTAACGTTCGCTTAGGTGAGACAAGAAGTCGTCCAAACTATACTCGATCCGCCGGAAACACAACCAAGAGACTTTCAGGGACCCACCGACAAGACGACTTGCTAACCACCGACCAGTGTACGAGAATAGCAAAGCCAAAACTTCACAGTCACAGCCGCCCACAACCAAATACGCATTAAGCTGTCAAAAACTACACACCATGTTGGACAGCGAAAACATGTGAGGAAAGGACACTGCCTGAATTTACGTCAGCGACTAGGGCAGGTAACCGGAACACTAAAGGCCACAAGTCAGAAAATACCGCTGGTGTACTTGAACTTCAGATCGACAAATACACTCCTGGAAATTGAAATAAGAACACCGTGAATTCATTGTCCCAGGAAGGGGAAACTTTATTGACACATTCCTGGGGTCAGATACATCACATGATCACACTGACAGAACCACAGGCACATAGACACAGGCAACAGAGCATGCACAATGTCGGCACTAGTACAGTGTATATCCACCTTTCGCAGCAATGCAGGCGGCTATTGTCCCATGGAGACGATCGTAGAGATGCTGGATGTAGTCCTGTGGAACGGCTTGCCATGCCATTTCCACCTGGCGCCTCAGTTGGACCAGCGTTCGTGCTGGACGTGCAGACCGCGTGAGACGACGCTTCATCCAGTCCCAAACATGCTCAATGGGGGACAGATCCGGAGATCTTGCTGACCAGGGTAGTTGACTTACACCTTCTAGAGCACGTTGGGTGGCACGGGATACATGCGGACGTGCATTGTCCTGTTGGAACAGCAAGATCCCTTGCCGGTCTAGGAATGGTAGAACGATGGGTTCGATGACGGTTTGGATGTACCGTGCACTATTCAGTGTCCCATCGACGATCACCAGTGGTGTACGGCCAGTGTAGGAGATCGCTCCCCACACCATGATGCCGGGTGTTGGCCCTGTGTGCCTCGGTCGTATGCAGTCCTGGTTGTGGCGCTCACCTGCACGGCGCCAAACACGCATACGACCATCATTGGCACCAAGGCAGAAGCGACTCTCATCGCTGAAGACGACACGTCTCCATTCGTCCCTCCATTCACGCCTGTCGCGACACCACTGGAGGTGGGCTGCACGATGTTGGGGCGTGAGCGGGAGACGGCCTAACGGTGTGCGGGACCGTAGCCCAGCTTCATGGAGGCGGTTGCGAATGTTGCTCACCGATACCCCAGGAGCAACAGTGTCCCTAATTTGCTGGGAAGTGTCGGTGCGGTCCCCTACGGCACTGCGTAGGATCCTACGGTCTTGGCGTGCATCCGTGCGTCGCTGCGGTCCGGTCCCAGGTCGACGGGCACGTGCACCTTCCGCCGACCACTGGCGATGTACTGTGGAGACCTCACGCCCCACGTGTTGAGCAATTCGGCGGTACGTCCACCCGACCTCCCGCATGCCCACTATACGCCCTCGCTCAAAGTCCGTCAACTGCACATACGGTTCACGTCCACGCTGTCGCTGCATGCTACCAGTGTTAAAGACTGCGATGGAGCTCCGTATGCCACGGCAAACTGGCTGACACTGACGGTGGCGGTGCACAAATGCTGCGCAGCTAGCGCCATTCGACGGCCAACACCGCGGTTCCTGGTGTGTCCGCTGTGCCGTGCGTGTGATCATTGCTTGTACAGCCCTCTCGCAGTGTCCGGAGCAAGTATGGTGGGTCTCACACACCGGTGTCAATGTGTTCTTTTTTCCATTTCCAGGAGTGTATAGTCAATTCCACCACATGGCGGCTAAATCTTCACTAACTCGAAGACTCGATGTTGCTCCCAGGAATATCGCCAACAGCGAACCACCAACCAAGGGGACAACGTAAACAGACGTGGCTTCGGTAATTAAATCACCACTCAGCTTTCATGTCCTGGATCAGTGAACCACGAACCTCGTAGCACTCAGAGCAGCCCCCACACGCTCCAACACTGTGTAGAGACCGCCTGCCGGCCCGGCCGACTGCGCCACACACAGACTTGCTTGCTGATCCGCTCCAACCGACCAACTCACTGCCAGTACGCCGACAACATTTAAAATAAGTTATCAGTGGAAATGACACCAACTACACACACAGTTTGACAAACACTTGCACGAAGACACTCAGCAGTGGCTGTGCAATCATGAAGATAAATCAGGAGTCGATAAATACACACAGCCAACACATAACCGATCGGGGAGCCAATTCACGCCTTCCAGCAGGACGACCGACCGACGATCCACGAAGACTGTCCCTGGCTCAAGTGATGCATGGCGGCAACGGTCAGGCAAGCCATGGTCATCCAGGCCGCACTGCTGCCACAACCCGACTGCACTAGTGCTGCATTCCAACTCCACGACTGGCAGGTCCGAACTGCCCTCAGGCATGTTGCAACTCACCCCACGGCAGACGACAACCAGGAAGGAATAGCAGTGCAGCAAAGACAACACGTGAGGGCTAAATCGATATTCGCTGCTGCTGCCACTGACGGGCAGACCAAGCAGCAACTCAGAGACAACAGAAATTGAAACTAACATAACGAGGTGGCAACACGAAAAAAACAGGATGTGAAATAAAAGATGTCACGAGCGCGAGCCATGCACGGCTCAACAGACCCACCAAACTTTCAAGACATATTTGAAAAGCTTTGAGTGCTTGCACTGAGTAAATTTTGTTTTTCCCTCTTTCCATTAGAAGGAAAAGTTGCTCATCAACAGTGAGGCAATCACAGGGCACATAGTTTTCAAGAAGATTTGATTTAGCATTTCAAATATGTCAGATATTGCAGCCGCTTTGTCACTTTTCAAACGCTCAGCCCTAGTATTCACATTGTCAAATTTTATAAGTCTGCTTGTATACCAAAACCTTTCATGAAAGAAGAGCTTCAACAATTCAGTGGGAATGCTTTTGATTCCCACACACGCTCAGTGTTAGAGAATCTTACTCCAGCTTTAAACCAGTACACCAAGATATGCATTACATTCTTCAGTTGTCAATGTTTTCCACACTTTCACTGCTCCTTCTAAATTGTCGTTATAGTTTTTGAATACCTAACTCGCGTACTTTTATAGGATATGTTTCATCTTCCGTAAATGAACTTTTAAAGGTGTCTTTTATAGAAGGAACTTCTGTTGTACGTGTTGGACCCACCCTTTCCCAAAAATATATTCTTGGCCCAAAAAGTTCTTATGCCATTTAGGTCCATCTTTACCAAGTTAAATTCTTGCAGCAGACAGAATGGTGTCTCTGTTTTCGTCAGTTGTATCATTTCCATCGGTTTTGTTATCACTCGTCTCTCTTCCAACTTCAATATCACTACCAGCATATATAACATCTTCAGTACCTGAAGCAGCAGCATCTTCTTTACTCGAAATCTGTTCGTCTGCCGAATCTTCGTCGCTAAAATTTGGAACGCCATTCTCTTTCTATCAAGAGTAGAAAATAACTTTCTAATATACTTCTCGTTGACTACGTAGCTTAATCTGCTCTACTTAGATTTAGAGAGTTCCAGTTTAACAGCCATGACAATCCAAAAGTAAGGTTCACAGTAGCCAGTTCATAATGTTGGGCAACAGTTGCAACAGTAGCCACCAACAATTACACTTCTGACCATTAAAACTGCTACACCAAGATGATGTGCAGATAATAAACGGGTATTCATTGGACAAATATATTATACTAGAACTGACATGTGATTACATTACAATTTCGGTGCATACATCCTGGGAAATCAGTACCCAGAACAACCACCTCTGGCCGTAATAACGGCCTTGATACGCCTGGGCATTGCGTCATGCAGAGCGTACAGGTACAGCTGCCCATGCAGCTTCAACACGATACCACAGATCATCAAGTGACTGGCGTATTGTGACGAGCCAGTTGCTCAGCCACCATTGACTAGACGTATTCAGTTGGTGAGAGATCTGGAGAATTTGCTGGCCAGGGCAGCAGTCGAACATTTTCTGTATCCACAAAGGTCGTGCAATATCCTGCTGAAATGTAGGGGTTCGCAGGGATCGAATGAAGGGTAGAGCCACAGGTCGTAACACATCTTAAATGTAGCGTCCACTGTTCAAAGTGCCGCCAATGCGAACAAGAGGTGACCGAGACGTGTAACCAATGGTACCCCATACCATCACGATGGCTAACACGCCAGTATGGCGACGACGAATACACGCTTTCAATGTGCGTTCACCGCGATATCTCCAAACACGGATGCGACCATCATGATGCTGTAAACAGAACTTGGGTTCATCCACAGTTGACATTTTGCTATTCGTGCACCCAGGTTCGCCTTTGAGTACACCATCGCAGGCGCTTCTGACTGTGATGCAGCATCAAGGGTAACCGCAGCCATGGTCTCCGAGCTGGTAGTCCATGCTGCTGCAAACGTCGTCGAACTGTTCGTGCAGATAGTTGTTGTCTTGCAAACGTCCCCATCTGTTGACTCAGGGATCGAGACGTGTCTGCACGATCCGTTACAGCCATGTGGATAAGATCGCTGTCATCTCGTCTGCTAGTTATACGAGGCCGTTGGGATCCAGCACGGCGTTCCATACTACTCTCCTGAACCCACCGATTCCATATTTTGCTAACAGTCATTGGATCTCGACCAACGCGAGCAGCAATGTCGCGATACGATAAACCACAATAGCGATAGCCTACAATCCGACCTTTATCAAAGTCGGAAACGTGATGGTACGCATTTCTCCTGCTTACGCGAGGTATCACAACAACATTTCACGCCGGTCAACTGCTGTTTGTGTATGAGAAATCGGTTGGAAACTTTCCTCATGTCAGCACGTTGTAGGTGTCGACACCGGCGCCAAACGTGTATGAATGCTCTGAAAAGCTAATCATTCGCATGTCATAGCATCTTCTTCCTGTCGGTTATATTTAGCGTCTGTAGCATGTCATGTTCGGGGGGTAGCAATTTTAATGGTCAGTAGTGTAGAATGTTCTGTTGCAACGATTTTGTACGTACCCAGAACTGAATGTTGCTAACCGTGACTGTACGACGGTACATTCATTTGATTACCATGGTAACCTTGTTATAGAACAAAGTACAATTTTTTTAGTGTGAACACAATGATTAAATGAAGTTTATGCCAGAGATTAGGTACTTGACATTAGGGAAATTATTGCGCATACATAACTGCACATAATCTCCCCTTTGTAAAATTCATTAGTGTACTGAATGCCAACCATCTGTAGGCAAAGCCTGTAAACGTTTTGGCACGAATGTTTAAACTCGGCTAGATTTATTCCTTTGAGGCTTGTATGAACATCAAAATGAATGAAGAAGGATTTCTGGAGCATTAATTTCTGTGAGTTTCCTGAAGGAGGACAGTTCATCTAGCAACAAAGACTCCTTGATAGAACAATTGAAGATGTCAATCACCTATATCCTAGACATGATCGAAATGTGACACGTTATAGAAACCTGGATGTTATGAGATCACAGGGGCAATTACGTCTAGTTGACCGCTCTGCAATGGATCCTTAAGCATTTGGCAGAGCGTTCGTAGAACCACTTTTGGACTACTTACATCTTTCCACACTCAAATAGCATATGAGAAAAATGAACACGTACGTCATTTCGAGCGAGCTCTAATTTTCCTTAATATGTTACAATGGTCACTTCTCACTGTTAAGGTATCTTTGAACCAAAAAGTTTCGCATTAGGAGGAGAAACTTAGTGATTACAATTTAGTGAAAAGATAATATTCCTGACACTCTTTCCTATATGTCTTGATGTTAGAAAACGAGCTGTCCTTTTGCGAAGTTTTTCGATTTCGTCTGTCCTACCTAGCAGGATTCCCACACTACACAGCAATATTCCAGATGACAGTGGAAAAGCGTAGAGTAAGCTGTTTATTTATTAGATTTGCTGCAGCTTCTCAGTGTTCTACCAGTGAAACCTTGTCCCTCTTTCACCTTCTTTACAACATTTCCTCGCCGGCCAGAGTGATCGAGCGGCTCTAGGCTCTACAGTCTGGAACCGCGCGACCGCTACGGTCGCACGTTCGAATCCTGCCTCGGGCATGGATGTGTGTGATGTCCTCAGGTTAGTTAGGTTTAATTAGTTCTAAGTTCTAGGCGACTGAAGACCTCAGAAGTTAACTCGCATAGTGCTCAGAGAAATTTGACCCATTTTTAAGTTCTATGGGACTGATGACCTCAGCAGTTAAGTCCCATAGTGCTCAGAGCCATTTAACCATTTGAACAACATTTCCTTACTGATAGTTTCAATTTGTCGTCCATAGTTCTACGCCCTGAGTATTTGGTTAAACTGTCAAAATTTAGTGAATTTTTCAGTACTCTTGTATGGAACCACACACATTTTATTATTTAGGATATCTATAAAGTGCGTTTGTCAAAAATTGTGAGCGCTTGTTCATATTCGCTACTGTAAAACACTTCTAATTTTTTCTTTTTTCATTTTTCCCTGGTTCCTACTACAACACCTGAAAGTTTGTCAGTGGAGTTTCGGTTCGCCCTGTGTGAAGAACAGCAGGGGTCAGTAACAATTCCTTGAAAAATATTGGATATCACTTTTGTTTCATTACATGACTTCTCTTCAATTACAGCGAAATACGAATCCATTAGCATAACTGAGACGATAGTCCATACACACGCAATTTGATCAGAGGATGCTTGTGAGGAATGGTGTGAAAATCATTCTGAAAATCTAGAAATATGTAATCGAATTGAGATCTCCACTTGATAGCACTCATTACTGTTTCAAAATGTAGAGACTGTTGTGTTCCAGTAAAGTTTTACTTTCTGAATCCATGCTAGTTATGTCAATAGATCATTTTATTGGATATATTTCGTAATATTTTAAGCAAATTTTCGCATGAGTTGCAGTTTGTTCTTTACCGGTTTTGACCACCAAGGCCATTATTTAGTGCTACATGCCAGGCGTCATCACAGGACAGCTTTCAGTTTACGAGTTATTAAAGAAAATATCGGTTTAAGGCGTCTTACATACGATTTTCCTCAATAAATGGAAAAATTTAGCGAAAGTGTATCCCAGTACAAAACTTAACAAAAGACAATTTCCTATATAAAGGTCCTGTTCGTTTTTGCTGTAGATCTAATTGTACATAGCAAGTGAGGGAATGTGAAAATTTTACTTGTATGACTTGAAGGCGTTGAGGGTTGCATAAAACCCTTGACAGAGGCAGCACAATCACACACTACGTTAGGCAACCGGAGAGGCCGCTTCATACGTAGCATAAGCGGCCGAAAATGGACTTGGTAGTAAATACGGAGCGAAGTGCCAATAATGTGATTATTTTCTTCCGAACCATTACCTTAGTTGCAGATTCATCAGCTAGATGTTCCACATGCTGTAAAACACAGTATTTCATAATGTTCAAACATACGCGTCATTTCAAAAAGCCAGTGCACTTATTTTTTACACTTATAGCAATGCATGGCATCAAATATTTGACTAGAAATCTATAAAAATCCTACCCTATATAATGCTGTCTTTTAGCATGCTTGTCTACAGGATTTTTCATAAGCACTTCCAGTATTTCAGAAGTCACCAGCCCTAAAACTTCGAGACATGTAGGAAAATGAGACATGCCATTCGGTAGAGCATCACTCCAACTTTTTACTGGCTTTGATGTTGTCACAGACAGCTTACTAGGGGATAAGCCTGTCAGAAAACGCATACAAATAAACTACTCTGTAATAACTCGTCGAGTAAGTTCGCTCCTGCAGATGGACACTTCAATGAAGAAACATCCACTGTGGACTGCTGTCAATCCTTGCAGCAGTGACCTCAATGAACTGGTTGATTTAAGTTTGCTACGTCATGAACAGTAGCCACGTAGAATAAGTGTACCGTGAGTTACGAACTTGAGGAGACTCTCTCTCCACTGACGTATGTCTATTTTAAGTATATTTTTGCTAGTATTCATACTTCCGTCTTCTGAAGCACAACAGGTACGTATGAATAACCCAGTTTACACAATTCCATGAGTTTGTCAATAACGTTTTCTTACTTGCTTGTTTGTAGTTGGCCTTTCTGGCCACTAGAAGAGTGTGGATGGTCTCTTATAGTTCTATTGCCACTGTGGAATTATTGATCTCAGTCTAACATAGTATGTTCCTTAAATCTTATGTTGAAAATACATCCCACGTGACCTATAAGCAGTTGTATTAAAATCGTTGGCGAGTATAAAATGTTATTCTCATTCTAGTCTGCTATCGTGGCAGTTAGGTAATAGGTATTTGCTGTATACAACCACACAAGGCGAGTGCGTAAAATTACGAGAACATGAGTAGACATTTGAAACTCACACCTTGTTATAATCAGCTTACTGTGAGAACTACGTGACTGATCATAATAAAGCCAAGGGGGGAAATGGAATTTATTTTCAATAAATTTCTTCCTGTGCCACCCGATATGGAATAAAAAGAACAGGAAAGATATGGACGTGCATTAAATAGGACATAAAATAATTGGGTACTGACCTGAATTCTGGTTTCGTCAAATGCTTCTCCCTAATCAGAACTTTTACCAATAAATAATCTGAAGCTAAACAATACCGAGCAAGTTAATAATTCGCCAAAATATTTTTTAGTTTTTTTCGCTAAAATATGAGGAATAAGATAAGTAATGATATTGTTTTTAAAATAATAAGTCAGCTGAGCAAACTAGAAGGAATACGTTACACTAGGGTATTTGGTTTAAGATTGGGCTATTATTCCTATTTACCGCCATCTAACAGGTACAGAACTTGGTTGCTTCGTTACGAGGTTCGTAGGAACAGACCACTTCCTACGGATACCGGATTGCAACGTGTTATCTAGTCATTTATGCTAACACATAGTATATTTATTGCAGATTGAAAGACCATAGCGGCGTAATCGCAAAGAAAAGGTGGTTCTAAGAACGTACTTGAACACTTACACTTAAATGGTAGCCTACAATCATTCTAAAAGATCACTTGATACAGGCAAATGAATCAAAAACTGCTCTAAAAATAAATGTTTCAGGAAAATTACTTCTCCATAAAAAGGTAGACGTAATCAACATCTTTAGTACTCATAGTAAGAAATCTTACACAAACGTCTCCCGAAATGAAACACAGATCTTACTTTTCTGTGAAGGTAGTGCTTCGTGTTAAAAAAAACGGCTTTTATTCTGCATGATTCACGGACATCTCATTAATCTCTTGTAAAGAAAGCTATCGGTAGAAACATGTTTCTGACAGAAAGCAATTACGGATATTAATATACAAGCAAAATAATGAATCAGCAAGTAAAAAGTTTGCAAGAGATATTTAAGAGATGAAGAAAAAGCGGGCTACCGTGTTCTTTCCATTCGTCTGTAGAGTCAAGGTCCTGTCACTGCTGCTCGTTACCGACGACAGTTTGTCACTGTTTCAAGACCAGGCTGCGTAGCTTTTCACTGACGCTCAGGAGGCGTACATCTCGTTTCTCATAAGCCGGGAGCACCATAAATAAAAAAAGGAATGTCAAGAATCGCCGACAGTACACGAGTACCGCTCAGCACAGGATAATGCGCACCCATGAAAAACACATCCGAGGTCAGGTACTTTCGTGGCTGACAAGCTAACTTTAAGACTGTTTATGAACCTAGGAGTCAATAAAGCCCTTCCCGTAGGTGGAGAGCAATATATCACAGTTTCTCGCGGAAGTAATAAATTCCGCAGGATAGACCGCTAAGTGAGAGCCCTTAAAATATTGGTACCCAACTCCTTTAATGAAATTAGTTTCCTCTCAGACATATTTCGATCACCCTTAATAAAGTTGAAGATGCAGTCAGGTAGGGCGTTGCTCGTCTTTCACAAGTACTTTTTGAAGTGAGCGTGAAGGAGCAGACAGCGGTTCCTTGTATTTCAGCAGGCCGGCGACTTAAACTATGGTATGATACGGAGGCAAGGTCATGGTCTTACGATGCGTCGACGACTGCATTAGTGACGATGCAGAAGCTAAGCTGTGAGAAAAATTGGGAGTGAAAACTGCTGTGTTAGTTTCAGAAGTATTATTCTAGCATCTGGATTAAGCGAATTAAAGTTCAGTCCTCCGACATCCCGACTGACATATCAATGCACCATCTCCCTCGATTTCAAAAGTGAGATGACGAGTCAAGGGTTACATGGTTCAGTTCAGATACGTCTGATGTACCATTTTGTTTTTGGCAAGTGGGGAAGGAGGATGAGGTCTATGAGATATTTCATGCAACCCGCCCCAACTTTCTCTTTCTGCTCTGCCTTCCTCTACACTTTCTAACCTTTACAGCTTCCCCGAGTACCATGTCATATCAGAGTATACCTTCTTCCTCTCAGTGTTTACCAAATATTTCTATCCTCACCGATTTTGTAGAGAACGTCATATTTGATCGCCAATTTTAGTTGAAGCGTCTTTCTATAGCACCACATCTTAAACGGTTTGATCCTCCCCTTTTCTCGTTCCCCCAGAGCCCCTAATTCCGTACAATGCTGTATTTGCAGTACATTCACGAAAATTTTTTCACAAATTAAGGCAGTTGTTTGATAGTACTAGACTTCTTTTGGTTAGGAATGATCACATTTTCTGTGTTATATTGCTTTCTAAATCATCATTCCTTCGTCAGTGATTTGTTATTTTGTTTCCAAGTTAGCAGAACTCCGAAATTTGTGTGTTAAGTTTATCACTAGATCCATCTCAGCTCATCGTCATTACACTCGTCTTTCTTCTGTTTATTCTCACTGTACACTCTTGCTCATTAAACAATTCCATGCAGTATATCTTGTAATTCTTCCTCGTTTATGCTGATGATAATAACGTCATCATCGAATCTTATCAATGATTTTCTTTCTCCCTGAATTTTAATCCCACTCTTGAATCTGTCTTTCATTTCTGTCAGTACCTCTTCGATGTACAGACTAAACAGTAGAGGAGAAGGCTACATCCGTTTCTTACACCGTTTTAATCCGAGAGCTTTGTTCTTGGATTCCTATTCTAACTCTTCCTGGTCGGTTCCCTCATTTTCTGAGATGAGATATAACTGAAGAGAGACAATGCTGATAATGGAGAATAAAGCACGGAGGCATGTAACGCTTCCAAAGAGAACGTACTAAACGTTTAAACACTACACACGCTTTTAAAAATTGAATAATGAATAACGATTCAGTTGAAGATATCCAATGAAGGCTGCTCGCCAGTAGCAGTTAACTCCCTCAGCAAAAGACGGGATGGGAGAAGTGCGAGTGGTGATCGAAAGTCTGACTCGTTCCCAGATATAGAAACGCTTGAACATCCTATACGTAAATGTACTTGCGTTATGGGATGAAAAAATTTGGCCGCAAGAAAGATATCAAATACCCTCTTTAACAAGCACACTGATGAGCCAGAACATTATGTAACTTTGACAAAAGCCAAGTTATTGTGGCCCAGTGCCTGAGAGCGAGCATTTAGAAAACTGAAACTGGTCGGCTGTTTGCGTGCTAACGTCGTGGAGAATGGAAAATGATTGAAGAATGCTGAAACAACGAGTAGACGACAAGACACTGTACGTCCATACCTCGACACAGAACATAGTGATCGGACGCTTGCCACTCTCTAAAGCAGGATGGTCGGCAATCTGTTACAGATCTGGTGACGGTGTACAGTGCTGGCCCAGGAACAAATGTTTTGGAGTATACATTTGAGAGCACGGCGTTAAATATGATGTTCCGCAGTAAAGGACCCCTACGAATTCCCATGTTGACTCAACAACGTTGTCAGTTATTTTTACAGTGAGTACAGGATCATCGAGATAGGAACGCAAGTTAATGGGATCTTACCGCCTGGTTGTATCCCGTTGGTATTCCGATTATTTTTAAACCAGGTCAATGGTCGTGTCCATATTGGCCATCATCCAGGATAACACCTGCTCGAAACATGCAGCGCGCCACGGACTAAGGCACGTGGGAGCAGTATTGTGTTATGGGGGACATCCATTTGGGCTGCCATGGGACCTGTGATGGCAGTCGAAGGCACCATCATAGGTGTTGGAGACATGTGAACAGTACTAGGGACCACATTTTGCTTGATGTCTTCCAACAGGGTAGCTGTACGTGGTACATGGCCAAAATCGTGCTACAATGGTCTGAGAAGACTTACGCTGAGGTCTTGACCACACAAATTTTGGGTTATCTGAATCCGATGAAAACCAGCTGGGACGCTATCGGGCGCCAAGTCCACGCTCACAGAACAACTGCCCGTAATTTGTAGTGTGTCATCTGTGCGTAGGCATCTGGTGCCGGAAACCACTGGAAACCTTCCATGCTTTTATCGAATCCTTAGCACGCAGGAACACTACAGTACTGCAATCCAGAGGTGAAACCACATGATTTTAAATAGGTGGTCAAAATGTTTGGCTCATCAGTGTCTACAGCTGATTGTGTGCTCGCAATAGAAAACAACCATGAGAAGCTACGACAGGCATCCACACATACCGGTGAGTATGTGTTCCCGATGGTGGCTTCAGAAATGAATCTACAAAACAAATACACAATATAATTTTTCCATTGGTTTTTCCGCTGGCTCCATGCCCAATATTTCTCATTTTGCAACCTAAGTTGGTTTCCGTAAGGAACACGTTTTGTATGCTCGCACCATAGTCCACATGACCACATCCATTCCTTTCCACCGAGCGAGGTGGCGCAGTAGTCAGCACACTGGACTCGCATTCGGGAGGACGACGGTTCAATCCCGCGTCCGGCCATCCTGATTCAGGTTTTCCGTGATTTCCCTAAATCGCTCCAGGCAAATGCCGGTATGGATCCTTTGACAGGGCACGGCCGATATCCTTCCCCATCCTTCCCTAATCCGATGAGACCGATGACCTCGCTGTCTGGTCTCCTTCCCCAAAACAACCCAACCACTCCTTTCCAAATAAAATCTCCTCTATTTTGGTGCATGTATTGTACGATCCCATCCTTTGGTGATTCGTGTAAATACGCAAATAGCATCGTAACCACTTCATGGGGGACCACTACCAAAGGTTGTGTTTCGCTCCAGGTAAGTCCCCCCCTCTCGAATTATTCTTGGGACCGAGAACGGGTGGAAACCGAGGGGGGAAGCTCTGAGATTTTTAGCGGGTCCTGGAACATATACTGGAAAGACAGATTACAGGCCATGTGAGTGGGGAGTGTTCATCGCAGTTGACAAAAATATTGTTTCTATTGAGGTCGAAGTTGCGTGTAACAGTGATGTTATCTGGTGGCGTATAATTAATTGCTGGATGTGTTTATCAGCCATTCGATTCCGCTGTGACACTTCTAGAGTCATTCAAACGAAGTCTACGGTCGATAGCGCGTAAATACCTAGTTCATGAAATACACGCTACAGGCAAATTTTACATACCAAGTTTAGATTGGGATGTCTATGGATTCATTGCTGGGAGTACAGTCAGACTGTCGTTTTTTCAAAACGTTTTCTGAAAACTGTCTTCAACAGCCTTTTGGCAGCTGACTCGCAGTGGAAATATCTCAGACCTTGTAGCTACAGATAGGTCGGATCTTATCAACAATCTCATTAAAAAAGAGGGAATTAGCGATCGTGATGATATTATAGCAACTATTGTTAAGAAAGTTACTAAATCGATCAAGAAATCTAGGAGAATGTTTCTGCTAGAAAGAGCAGAGAAGCAGTTGTTAGCGTAGACAGTGACTTGATATCACTTGCTTCCAGTAAGGTGGACGTAGAGTAATTATGGGCAAATTTTATTATTGCCAGGAAAGTGAATTGAGATTGGTAATGACCCACCATGGTTTAATAACGAAATATGGAAAATACTGAGGAAGCAGAGGGTGTCGCACTCTCGGTTCAGAAGAGAACGCGTAAATGAGAACAAGCAAAGGTTAGTAGAGACTTGTGCTTCTGTGAAAAGATCTGTGCGCGAAGTATACAACAGCCACCACAGTCGTACCTTAGTGAAAGATATGGCAGAGAGCCCGAGAAAATTATGGCCCTATGTAAAATCGATAAGCGGGTCTAAGGCTTCTGTCCGTCCCTTCTTACTTCTCTGATGTGTCAGTTGATAGTGGCGAACGGACCCACAAAATTAGATACAAATGTCCGTTACTTCTGTTTGCTGCAGAATCGTTGCACATACTCTCAGATCAAACATAATAATCTTTCTTGAGACCACGAAGCCTAATTCCACGTATGAGCATAGTTTTAGAAACAATCGCACATGCGAAACTCAGCTTGCCTTCTCCTCAGAGGATATACTGCGAACTATGAATAAAGGGCAGCAAGCAAAGTACATATTTCTACGTTTCCGCAAAGCATTTACACAGTGCAACAATACAGGCTGTTAACGAAGGTATGAGCATATGAAGTAAGCTGCCAGATATGTGAGTGGCTCTAAGACTTGTTATGTTGCAGAACCCAGTATGTTGTCCTCGACGGCGGATGTCCATCAGACACAACGGTATCTTCAGGTGTGTCCCACAGGAGTGTGACAGGACGGCTGTTGTTCTCTATATAAATAAATGATACGGCAGACAGGATGTGCTGCAATCTGCGGTTGTTTGCTGATGATATGTGGTGTACGGTAAGCTGTCGAAGTTGAGAGACTGCTGGAGGGTACAAGATGACATATACAAAATTTCTAGTCGGACTGATGAATGGCAGCTAGCTCTAAATGTAAAAGCATGCGAGTTAATGAGGATGAGTAGCAAAACCAAGGCCGTAATGTTCAGATACAGCATCAGAAGTGTCCTGTTTGACACATTCACTTCGTTGAAACATCTAGGCGTAACGCTGAAAAGCAGTATAATATGTAATGAGCTGCTGCCACTAGCATTACAGCAAACTGTCTCGTTTTTGACGGTGTATGGCCTAATCACCTCTCCTTTTTCTGTCTTCTGATTTATGGACCTTAATGCTTCATCCGTCTCCTGTTTTCTGGCAGTCCCTTTAAATGGAACTGGGAAATACCCTGATAGTGGACTTACTCCCTGTGATCTACTCCTTCGCCCATTCGCATCTGCCTCATTCTCTTCCGAATCGCCTTGAAACATACAACTTAAACAGTACGAGATGACAGTAACGGTATGTCGACATGTCTCACACGTAAAGTGCCCTCCGCCACACACCGTTGGGTGGCTTGCGGAGTATAAATGTAGATGAATGTAGATGTAGATGTTGCCCACCTGGCAATTCAGCGTTTGAGCCTATGACGTGCCAGGACCCAGACCCCGATTATCTGCCACCAACTGAAATTGTTTGTACTCTAAGCAGAACCTGAATTTCTCAAATGTGAACAAAACTTCAGGAGTCTCGAGTTCATAGACTGAACAGTTCTTTTGTATCAGGGACAATCCTCTCGGTACATATATGACTGGGCGCCTCCATTCCGGATACTCTTGAAGCAATTTCCGGCATGGAGGTATCAGTTTGGAATATAAACACTCGTCCGATCTCCTTATGGCTAACGGGGATGCTCCTTCAACAGCCTCCTTCAATCACTTAACCTACGTTGTGAGATGCTCCTTGCTGGATCTTATCAAGAGGCCATCAAACGAAAATGAAGAGATGTAAAAATATGAGAAAACTGTTCATTATTTCAAAAGTAATCGTCATAATAGTCAGTATATATATTCCATTGCGGGACAAGACGGTCAATGCGCTCATTGAAAAGTGCTTGCGGTTGCCTACTGAACCATGACTGTATGCAAGGGTGCATCTCTTCTTCCGAAGAAAATCGATTGCCAGGACTCCAAAGAGATGAATATCGCATGAGAAGAGACGAGACTGTGTGGCGGAAGTGTAAGGGGCTCCCCGCGAAGCCTCTTTGCTGCGTACTCGAAACAACCTTGATAACAAGAGGGTTGGCACTATCCAGCAACTGAATGTTGTTTTCCCGAAACG
Source organism: Schistocerca cancellata (assembly GCF_023864275.1). NCBI lineage: Eukaryota > Metazoa > Arthropoda > Insecta > Orthoptera > Acrididae > Schistocerca > Schistocerca cancellata. The sequence continues at coordinate 387,731,036 of NC_064633.1, read as the reverse complement.
CTGTAGAAATCTATGATGGTCGTCTTCTTGGCGTAGTATTCGTCAAGTAAGACCGATACTGGAACAAGTTGGTGAGCGCCAGACTTTCAACGTACCCATAATGGATTTACTTTTCCTCTGAGACTCGGCAGTAAGTGATTCAACTGACCTACATCACCACAAGTTTCCCTCTGTTTCACCTCATAACGTAACAAAACGAAGACGTTCTCTCTCCACTAAAGTGGAATTTCACGTGGTTTTGTACTGATTATGTCGTATGCTAGCATCAAATCAGGGAAAGTCCGTTCTGCTACCTTTAATTTAATCTGTCGCACGAGCGCACAGATCCTTAAATCCGCGTAAACCCGTCCCACAATATGCAGTGAACTCGAATCAGCGGTAACCAAAGACTTCTTATCCTAATCCAAACCTGACCAACTGCACACCACCTGTTTGCCTCGGAGCCCACTTCCACCACCGTCACCGAACTGCCAACTGAAGAAGCTGAGAATCATTGTTAATTTCACAAGATATGATGGAGTTACAGTCTCTCCCACGCAGGCTTGGAAATAATCTCTATACGACTAGGAACACGACCGAGTTCACAGCACCCCGCTGTACGTATATGAAATTATTTCTGTGGACTGTGTTGCAAAAAATGTCCTGTATCGCCGGCCCCGGTGGCCCAGCGGTTCTAGGTGATTCAGTCCGAAACCAAGCGGCTGCTACGGTCGCAGGTTCGAATACTACCTCTGGCATAAATGTGTGTGATGTCCTTAGGTTAGTTAGGTTTACGTAGTTCTAAGTCAAGGGGATTGATTACCACAGATTTTGAGTACCAAAGTGATTAGAGCCATTTTAACGATTTTTTTTTATCCTGTAGCAACGTAGAGAAAAATGTGCATTCCACTTTGCTCATTGGTTTTACTGAACGTTCCAATCATGTCCCACAGTTTCCAACCTTTCCACCTTTCTGTTGACAAACATGTAGAAACCTTCAATCTTGTATGCTAGTTTTACGAAGTCCTTAAACGCCTGAGAAGGCTTTGGAAACGTCACTCATGGCCGATCTGCGGGTTTGATCCCTTCCACAATTTTGGCTACAGCTTCAGCCTCAGCTCGCGCAAGACAAAATGTTCGAGCAACTGTACTTCCTAATTTATGTACTCAGCAAATGACCAAAATGCTGGTCGACTAATTTCCTGCTGGCCGTGGTGGCCAAGAGGTTAAAGGCGCTACAGTCTGGAACCGCGCGGCCGCTACGGTCGCAGGTTCGAATCCTGCCTCGGGCATGGATGTGTGTGATGTCCTTCGGTTAGTTAGGTTTAAGTAGTTCTAAGTTCTAGGGGACTGATGATCTTAGAAGTTAAGTCCCATAGTGCTCAGAGCCATTTGAACAATTTGAGTAATTTCCTCGTTACACGAGATCATATCACTTTTACGTAGTTGTTGGTGGAAACCCACTATTGTTTCCCCTACTATGATGGTGTTTGCTGTTTTTATTGGTATTAGACTGTTTCTGGCATGGGAGTAGCATGATTATAATACTTGACCATCACATAACCCAAGCACCTATTTCTGTTTTATATAGCTGCACAACATAGTATATCCAGGTTATAGTTTCTCGTACAGAATCTGCAGAAAACAGTCGATTACTCATCACACCAGTCAATGGATGGGGAAAATACGAAAAGTATATTCCATATTCTGCCTTCTTGTATTGATGGTTCTACCAGCTTGGCCTCCTTGAGATTGGAATCCCTTCAGCTACCCTGCAAGGATGAGACGGACAACAAATCGGTGAAAGCCACCTCTGCCCATGCAGCCCTACCTTGCAATTCATCTAATACTCCGCCCACTCTCCTACTTTACTAAAAATAGTAAATCATTTATCCTGTTTACTTAATGTATGCCTCACTCTGCGGTGTACGTATCTGCACGTCTGATGGTGTCTGAGTGTTACGGAAGTTGAAGATCAATTCAGTCTCTGTGAGGGCCAGCTGAATTCGTTGAATCTTTTTACTCGCTTCCACTCATTCCCCAAATGCCAAATTGCCAAAGCTGTTCTAATTTGGCCACAATGCTGGCAGATAGTCACCCTCGGGTGTACACCTCATATTCGAATTCTTCCTTGCAAAACCACACAGAATCTGGCAGTTACATGGCGGCCGCATCTGCAACACAAAATAGTTATGCAACACACAATTTCCAAAGAAGTAACTGCTAAAGATACGGGCAGCACACATGCGCAATACACGACCATGCTCTTCTGCCATTTGTAGTGAAAGATTTCGTGGATTCAGATTTCAGCTGGCGGCAGAAAATAGTCTTATTTTAAATTCTTCACAATAAAGGATGTCAGCCAAAACCAGTTGCAGGATAAAATTTATTAAAATTCTTGACCAAGGTTTCGGTACATATAAATATACCTTCATCAGAAGTAAAACTACCTGAACAGAGAGACACATTCATTAGAAAAGCCATATCAACGAAAGTGAGAAACAGAAGCTTAAGTAACAGTGAAATTACTATAGTAATGTAGGCACAAAATCATTAGTACTTACTAAAATTACATCATGTAATGGAGAATAATAAAAACAATTATGCCAAAGGCGTCGTCAGTAATTAAAACCTCATCTCCATTTGTACAACATGTGTAATGAGCACAGGGTCAAAGCGAACAGTATTAGCAGCATTACTTCACTTATGAACTATTGAGACATGAGTGTGACAGCACTAGGGCAGATGGTTTCGCCGAGAGATGGCACTTGCATGTGCCAGACTCGCGCATATTAAAATTAATAAATACATACATAAGCGCATCAAAAAATTTATTAAAGGTTGTGTTAATTCAAACTCTGTCTTAATAAGTAAAACATATCAGGCCAATTAAAGACATTTATGTAAAATAGAAATATAGAACCAATTTATCTGTATCCTAGTGTCAAACGGATAAAACTTGCGCTTGGAACATCTGACGAGAGAGGGCACTAGTGTAATGCGCGAGAGTCTCGCGTAACGTAGGCAGTAAAATACATACTAGCGAAACAACAAAAAAATGTTATAATAAAACGAAAACATCTGTCATGATGAATAAAACATAGTAGTCATTTAACCATACATACACATTGAAATTCATAACAAACATACATCACAATATGTAGAATCCCAACAAGACAGGAAAAGCGCATTTCACCGGCATTAACAAGCAAGAAAATAACTACTAGTCAGCCAGACTATGTTACATTAAGGCAATGAGGGGTTTGAAACTGTCTAAAAAATTTTTGTTTCGAAGCTGCACCTGTTCATTAAGAACAAAACCGTCTTTTAGAGACAGATGCTTGAAAATCTCTAATTCTTCGAGCAAGTCTAGTTTGTAACCTTTATTAGCTTCATGAAGCAGCTCTACGTCGTCCAGTTCACTTGGCGTGTGCCGTAAGAGCCATAGATGTTCAGCAAAGGTGGAATTATATACGTTTTCCCCGTTTTTACCTAACAAGTGTTCTTTATACCTAATTTTAATGGGTCTACCTGTCTGCCCTATGTAATAGTTTGGGCAGTCGTTACACGTAATTTTGTATACCCCGGACTTAGTGCTGAGTTCTTCTCGTGTTCCAATATTATGAATTACTCTACGTTTCAGGCTATTATTTACGGAAAAGGCAACTCTATAACCGTACTGTTTCTGTAAAAGTCTTCTTATCTTATATTAAACGTTCCCTAAAAATGGAATAGAAATAAAGTTATTACTCTCATACTTTTTTTCCCTGTTATCTCCTAAAGTAGAAAATTTTACAGCTGTTTTTTTCTTAGCAATTTGGTCAATTAATTTAGGGTCGTATCCATTGTTAGTAACTATTGATTTTAATAAAGATATTTCATTTTCAAAACAATTCTGTGCTAAAGGTGTGTTCACAGCGCGATGAACTGCGGAATGAAAAAAAAAAAAAAAAAAAAGGCGATCTTGTGAGTTTGAGGATGACAGGAATCTGCTGGAATAATATTATCAGAAAAACTTTCTTTACGAAAAATGTCGAAGCTAATAGTGTTACCCGATAACTTGAGGTTCAAATCAAGAAAATGGAGTTCTCTCTCGTTATTTTGAATCGCTTTTGTGAATTTCATTTTCTCATGGAAACTGTTGAAAACATGAAACAGTTGTTGTAGATCTTGGTCACACCCTTGAAACAGTATGAGTGTATCATCAACATAACGAGCATAAAAAGAAATCTTATTGCCTAACGTAGGATTGTTTTTGAAGAAATTTTCTTCTAGTGCATTCACAAAGATGTCAGCTAAGATGCCAGCTAACGGGCAACCCATGGCTAAACCGAATGGTTGTTCATACATTTTACCATTAAACTGGAAGTAATTGTAATCTAGTACAACATGCACTAGTGACATAAGTTCCAACAACTGTAGCTCACTTAGAGTTTTATGTTGTCGAATGTTATCTTCAATAATCTTAAGAGTGATATCCACTGGAACATTAGTGTACAAACTTACGACGTCAAAAGAAACCAAACGAGAGGAAGAAGTGATCTCTATCGATTTTATCTTGTTTATTACCTCAGCACTATTTTTAACAGAGTAGTTGTTTCCAAAAACAAAGGCTTCTTTAATTTTAGTGTGTAAAAATCTCGCTAGTTTATGATGTGGGCTCTTTATTCCGTTAACGATGGGACGAACTGAGTGTTGACTTTTGTGTACCTTAAACTGACTTCTAAGCATAGGTGCTCTAGGGTTCATATTAATTAAGGTTTTCTTTTGAAACTCTTTCATAAGATGTTTACTTCTTCTTAACGTATCCCTAATTTGCTTTTGTAACATGAGGGTATGATCCTGCTCAATTTCAAATATACCATTTTCTTCGAAAAAAGCCAAAGTTTTAGCAATATATTCACTTTTATAGGCAACAACAAGCGAATTACCTTTATCTGATTTAGTGATGAGAGCCTCATTATTTTTTAGTTTACGGTTAATACTAGTAGTAATGTTACCCCCTCGCTGTTTTAAATCACTGTTTTTTACCGACTTGACCTCTCTTTCTATAATTGCGCTACATTCATGAGCAATCCTATTTTGTTGGGATTTTTCAGTTTTTACGGAATCAAGACCAACTTTAAGGTCAACAATAAAATTATCTACCACTTTAGGATCGTTAATATTAGGCATGAAATTATATTTAAAACCTCTCGCTAGCATGGCGCTTTCTTGAGGGGTAAAGCTTATAGAAGTTTTGTTTATTACTCTGTCGAAAAATTGGTGTTCGCAATTGACAATTCTTTTTGCATGAACAACATTAGATTTTGGGGTAACATTTTCCAGTTTATGAAGTTTAAAATCATGCCTACACTGAATTTCAACCTTACGATTGTGTAACCACTCATTAACACTTTGCCAAATACTGTCTACATGAAAGTTAAAATAATCTTTAAAAGTTCTAGTAATATAGAGATACAAAGAGTAAGCTTCTTCATTTAGTTTATCTTTCTTCTTATAAAGGTCACTGATTCTGTCACTCATAATTTGTTTCACCAGTTTAGCTTTAGTAGATGGAAACTTCTTACACTGTTTCACATTGATAAAGGCCTTCACGTAATTCGGTGTCAAATGGCGTCTCTCACACTGTTTAGTGAAGTCAATAGCCATACCTGTTTTCAGGATTTTAAATGAGATGTCCATGTATTTAGAAACAGCCTTTGAAACCTGGGCAGGTACATATTTCATGATTTTAAACATGGCTGTGGCAGCAACTGTTAAAATTCTTCACAATAAAGGATGACAGCCAAAACCAGTTGCAGGATAAAATTTATTAAAATTCTTGACCAAGGTTTCGGTACATATAAATATACCTTCATCAGAAGTAAAACTACCTGAACAGAGAGACGCATTCATTAGAAAAGCCATATCAACGAAAGTGAGAAACAGAAGCTTAAGTAACAGTGAAATTACTATAGTAATGTAGGCACAAAATCATTAGTACTTACTAAAATTACATCATGTAATGGAGAATAATAAAAACAATTATGCCAAAGGCGTCGTCAGTAATTAAAACCTCATCTCCATTTGTACAACATGTGTAATGAGCACAGGGTCAAAGCGAACAGTATTAGCAGCATTACTTCACTTATGAACTATTGAGACATGAGTGTGACAGCACTAGGGCAGATGGTTTCGCCGAGAGATGGCACTTGCATGTGACATACTAGCGAAACAACCAAAAAAATGTTATAATAAAACGAAAACATCTGTCATGATGAATAAAACATAGTAGTCATTTAACCATACATACACATTGAAATTCATAACAAACAAACATCACATATTTATTTTAAATATTCCTCTTATTAACAATCATAAATGGAAACACAGAAGCACATAGAATTGTAAACCTTTTGGTTGATCAGTGAAATGGCTTCCAAATAATAATAAGAGGAATAATTTTCTACATCGATGTAACGGGAGTCAAAAAGTTCCTGTCTGAAAACCGTAAAGTCTAGAATCGGTATGCTAATCAGAGAAAATCACCGTCAACATTGAGACAATCATCGCACCGAGCCACCACCTTTCGTAAGACACCATGTCCTGCTGCATGAAGAAGTCCATAGTTGCCTGCCGCATATTATAATTCGACAGAAGCCGTCCACTTTTCAAGACCTTTTTTCTGACCGAAATCAGAACTGTAGGGTGGGTGCTCGACTGTCACCATCCTGAGTTGGCACACTTGTGATACGGGTGGATGTCGACTGGTGTTTATCCTTCGGCAGCTAAGAAATAAAAAGCAGCGCGTTGGTCGTATTTGCAAGCATTTGGTAATGACGTCGCCATAGTTCTCCTTTCCTTATTTACCGCAAAACGTCGGAAAGACATGAATGCAACACTACGCCCTTGCTTATGTATCGACATACATATGCTGCAGCAACACTCTAAATTGAATAATTTTTCATCGCTCCTTTTACATATACAGGAAAATTCTTACTTTAAGTGTGTACAGTATTATGATAGCAAAAATAATAATATTTGGCAAATCTAAATATTTCTCAGACAATAATTTAACTAAGCCCAGATCATTTTATAAGTGGAGACCCATTAAGGAGGACCAGTTTTGGAAGAAGACACACAGAATCGTAATGAATAACTGAGACAAACAGTGGCCACTGGAAAAGTACACAAAGCTAGTTACTAACTAGACAAAGAACTACATCAAAATAACGAATGACGTATGACTACTACGCAGTGCTGAAACCACCATCTCTGCATGGGCAGGATGATCACAATACAAAGAGACGTAACACTCTTCTGCACCACGGGCACCGTAATTCACTTCAAGCAATTTGTAAGTTTTTCATCGTGCCTCAAAACACCACTACAGGCATCAGCCTATGTCACAACTTTCGGCGTGCACCTCAACTATCTGCTTTGCTCAGTCAAAACTATCAGTTTCACATAAACGCTCTCCACGAGGGTTTCCATCATTACGTTTACTCGTCTTTGCCGTTTGCTTTTGGATAGCGGCAGAAGACACTTTCCGCTCGCCAACTAGATAATGTCCATGCAGAGCTGCATTTGCACACAGCGCTGCCCAATTCCACGATGCTTTTCGTTCCGGCTCCTGTTGCTTGCTCCGGCATGGCACCAGAGGTCTGCTACAGGCGCGGTAGCATCCAACGTGATATCACCGGACCAGCCTAGCATTGCAAGTTCCCTCTCGTGGACAGCATCACGGGCCATGCCCATTACCCTACACAACTGCACTGCTTTGGCCTTATCCAAGGTGATATGTGGGCAACATGGAACCCCCGAACACGTAAAACTAAAATGTAACATATTGACATACATAAAGCTGACGTCAGAAATCGAAGACATACGGCAAGCGTTACGAGACCCAGGTAAAGGAGCAGGCTTAATCGCATCCCTGATGAAATATCAAGAGCGCTACACCATACTTATAAGCAACAACGTCCATATACTACCTCACGACCCGAAATACACCCTACACCACCGTATGCTAAATGAGATAACTGATATTTAAATAGTGATACGAAAACAGATGAATATATAGATACAGAATTATGAACAATCTAGTGTCATCAGATACGGCATAGTAGCAGATCACACGGTTACAATAATACCATAAGTAACACATACACTACTGGCTTTCTACACAACGAATATGACGTGCTACAGACACGAAATTTAACCGACAGGAAGAAGATGCTGTATTATGCAAATGATTTGCCTTTCAGAGCATTAACACAAGGTTGGCGCCGGTGGCGGTGCCTACAGCATGCTGACATGAGGAAAGTTTCCATCCGTTTTCTCATACACAAACAGCAGTTGACCGGCTTTGCCTGGTGCAACGTTGTTGTGATGCCTCGTGTAACGAGGAGAAATGCGTACCATCACGTTTCCGACTTTGATAAAGATCGGATTTTAGCCTATCGCGATTGCGGTTTATCGTATCGCGACATTGCTGCCCCCGTTGGTCGAGATCCAATGACTGTTAGTAGAATATGGAATCAGTGGGTTCAGGAGGGTAATACCGAACGCCGTGCTGGATCCCAACGGCCTCGTAATACTAGCAGTCGAGATGACAGGCATCTTATCCGCATGGCTGTAACGGATCGTGCAGCCACGTCTCGATCCCTGAGTCAACAGATGGGGACGTTTGCAAGACAACAACCATCTGCACGAACAGTTCGACGACGTTTGCAGCAGCATGGACTATCAGCTCGGAGACCATGTCTGCGGTTATCCTTGACGCTGCATCACAGACAGGAGCGCCTGCGATGGTGTACTCAACAACGAACCTGGGTGCACGAATGGCAAAACGTCATTCTCTCGGATGATTCAGATTCTGTTTACAGCATCATGATGGTCGCATCCGTGTTTCGCAATACCGCGGTGAATGCACATTGGAAGCGTGCATTCGTCATCGCCATACTGGCGTATCACCCGACGTGATGGTATGGGGTGCCACTGGTTACACGTCTCGGTCACCTGTTGTTCGCATTGACGTCACTTCGAACAGCGGACGTCTACCCTTCATTCGATTCCTGCGAAACCCCACATTTCAGCAGGATAAAGCACGACCGCATGTTGCCGGTCCTGTACGGGCCTTTCTGGATACAGAAAATGTTCGACTGCTGCCCTGGCCAGGACATTCTTCAGATCTCTCCCCAATTGAAAACGTCTCGTCAATGGTGATCGAGCAAATGGCTCTGACAATACGCCAATCACTACTCTTGATGAACTGTGGTATCGTGATAAAGCTGCATGGGCATCTGTACCTGTACACGCCATCCAAGATCTGTTCGACTCAATTGCCAGACGTATCATGGTCGTTATTGGTGGTTGTCCAGGGTACTGATTTCTTAGGATCTATGCACCCAAATTGCGTGAAAGTATATTCACATGTCAGTTCTAGTACAATATATTTGCCCATTGAATACCCGTTTATCATCTGCATATCTTCTTGGTGTAGCAATTTTAATGGCGAGTAGTGTACACGGACTTCAGAAATAAGTTTGTAATAGAAATAAACTTTCTCGTTTGTACAAGTAATACAAGTAGTTGCTTAGATATTTGGCTTATTATTTTAAAACATGTAATTGTGTAATTTGTGAACTGTATAAGATGCAAACTGTAAACATGTGAACTTTATAAAATTGTGCATAAACATTCATATGCAGTATAATAGGCAGTAAACACACAAACATGGACGCCTTTGGGCAGACGAGTCTCTGTGTCACCTCCAGAAGCTCTTCTCCCGCTTGCGGTGCGGTTAAGTGGTGGAAGATATTGTAGTAACAAATAGTACTGACATACCTTATACACAAATCACCTAGAGTTAATATCACAACAAACATTCATATGGTAGTAGTTATACAAGAATAGAATATCCTAACTCCTGTCAGACTGGCTCCAGGTGTTTACCGAGGCCATCCCATTTGAAATAGCTTGGTAAAGGGACCTCTTTCCTATCTGAAACGTTGCTCTCGTGTATTATTTTCTGCTAAAAAAAAGTAGTAATTTTTTCTCCGGATTGTACCTTATATATTTTCGTTTCGTTTTTCTTTTATAATTAAGAATTTAATTATATAAAAACCAAAAAACGTACTACAATATCGAAAATTGACTAGTTTCTAGTAGGAAACGACCTTTACAGTTACCAAGGCGGTTGGTCCCTCTGTAATGTTAATAAGTAAATATGAAGTGTATCACTCCAAACCGGCAGAAAACTGGGCAACAGTGGCAGGGAGTATAAATGTGCCGCAACGACACGCACGAGATAGTTCACTTCTGGTATCATATAGCTATGGAAGTTTAGACGTACACCAGGTCTACTGTGAAATATGGTCCAGTCCCCCGAGCTCAAGTTAGCTTCTAGGGGTATATTTATGACTCAATACTTGATAGTACAACATGAGACATGTAACACACGGTAACGATATTTATATGGTCTGAAGATGATCGTCCGTACAGTCGAAAGCGATCGTAACATATGGGTCAAACTCTACGATAGAAAGAGAGGAGGTAAGGTCGTTAAATAAGGCCAACTTTTTTATTATCACTTCTAAATCCAACAAATTGCTAGAAGAAACACAAATGAATGTGTCTTTATAAACCCAAGTATGTGTAATAGATTTTACAAGGTTAGCTTTTGTAATAACTTTACGAAGAATGTAAGAAATAAAGATAATACAAAAAAGTGGCATTCCTTTATTTACAAGAAAGGTGATCCAAATATGTCCCCTACATATCAAAGGAATACATAACATTGACAGTTGATAATAAAATAGCGATACACAAAAGAACTTACGGATATTAGTTAGTACTAGAAAACTCTCGAGTATTAAAATTTAAGTTTCAAACAAAGAGCGCAAATACATGTAGTTTTACGTGACATTCGTCCCTTGCATTTTTCATGGCTCCACCTTAAACACTGTACGCACCATATCAATTTTTGTCCTTTGTTGTACTGAGAATATAGTTTGTTGCACACTAGGCGTTTTCCATCTTCACCGCCGCCAAAAAAAAAACAAAAAAAGGTTCAAATGGCTCTGAGCACTATGGGACTTAAGAGCTGAGGTCATCTGTCCCCTATAATTAGAACTACTTAAACTTAACGAACCTAAGGACATCACACACATCCATGCCCGAGGCAGGATTCGAACCTGCTTCCGTAGCAGGCGCGCGGTTCCAGACTGAAGCGCCTAGAGCTGCATGGCCATCGCGGCCTGCTCACCGCCGTCACTTCCATTACTAACATCAACTTCATCAGTATCTCGATCGAAAACTTCTTCAGCAACAGAATCTTCAGAGGATTCAGAGGAAGCAACTTTTCCTTCCGTCCTTTAGTTTGCACTACGTGTCTTCTTTCTTGCAGTTTATTGCTCCTTCTCTTGATTCCTCTGATGTGATTCCACAATAATATTTTTGTGAGATTGGCCTATGATAAGGGTAGCGGTACCTCGCCGGGTGCAAGCCCTTGTTTCAATGGCAGGCACAGATCGAATATCTTTAGGTCATATGGTACGATTATCAACTTCTAGAGCAGGGTATGGTTGCATAAAATGTGAGTCGAAGATATTTTCAACCATGAGGAAAATTCCTGTGGGTTAAACCCACTGACAGCCGTTGAAATATTTGCAGCTCTTATGTAAGTACCACTCATCAGAGCACCTATCTGATAATGAGTAGCGACTCTATTTTCGTGACTCTCCAACCATTTTCCAATTTATTGTGCATGGTATGATTTAAATGGGAACATAAAAGAAACGTCCAACGGGTGCATTTTATCAATGCAGTGCGGAGGCAGTCAAGCTATGGAAACACCGTTATCTCGGCCAAGCTGAACAACGTCAATGTTACGAGTGTGTGTCATCTAGCCATCTAAAATCTGGACCACCTCGAGATATCCTAAGCTATTTAACTAAATATGAACCTGGGGCCCTAATTAGATCCAGCATGGGGGCCGTATCAGGAGAATGGCAAGAATTGCATGGTTTTCTAATATTTGCATTTCAAAGTGAAACACATTCTGTAACTAAAACGTAGCTAAAATTTACCTTTGCTCCGAAAAGAAAACTCAAGATTCCGGACTATCATAGAGAAAACTTTTTGTTTCACACATTATTCGTAGCTCACCAGATCCCTCTGAAGCATTTTACAGTAATACTGCATTATTGCGCCACTTTCTGGAGAGTTTGTGTAGGGTAGGCGTATTTGGATAAGGGGTCATATTCGGGCACTTTACCTTAAGTAGATTGTACCATGACAGACAAGTGACTATCACTGGTCACAAGGTACATCATGAAGATTCGTCCAGTTTCTTAAGGTTATACATTCCACAAGAATGAAGATAGAAACTTCGCGCAAATTTTACATTATGAATTGGACTGTTAAGTAAAACACATTCAGTAAACCAGATCGCTTAAATTTTTATTTTTGGTTACCGTTTTCGACAGATATAGCTCTCATCTTTTGGTCTACAAAATTTTTTTGTTACTTAACCTGTTATCTGTGAATTACAGCCTTGTGTCATGTTATGCAGTGACTATAGCAACATGGTATGAGGTTCTCTCACAGTGAACACGTTTAGTAAGAAAATTTTTAGGAGATCAGATATGGCAGTTAAATCTATCGAAACTGCTTGTCAAAAGTAAAGTCGCACTTATTGGATATTGGTTACAGAAAGTTTTTTTTATCTAGTAAAACATATCGCTCCTTCTAATTTCTCAACAAGACAAAATTCGATCAGAACTGAGAAATTTTTCTTTCAAAGAGCTCTATATGATTTTGTAATGCCATTTCTCTTACATGCATCTACAAATATTCGTGGCATATATTTTACAGTTACGTTCATGATAAAAATTTCCAATTACCCTTTAAAAATGTTCAGCGTCTCGTCCTCCGGCCGCACACCTAATATCCAGACGGCAACAATTCGCCACATAATCGTGAGGAGAGGTGCTTCATTCACCGCGCTGGTTGTACGGTGGCGCAGTTCACCAAAATTGGAGGAAGGGGTGACACATAGATAGAATCACCTACACCAGATTATAAAGTCATTACCAAAGGGATATTCGAATTGAGATAAGTGTTCAGTTAAGATACCAACAAATTCTGCTACTTATAGAGCCTCTATAGCGGCCCTGGGTACCCCTATAAACCGGCAGATATTGCACAAATAATCAAATCTTCGACAAAAGAGCAAAAAACCCATTTTATAGAGAGGTTACTACACCTTTAGCATAAAAACCGCTTTGTGGTTGTCCTCTATGGCATTTATGTTTGCGGGAAAGTCTGTGACTGTGTGAAACTTAGACAGTCTTTCCACTAAAGCCAGATATTCGTGTTAGAATCCAAGTCCGTTAAAACATTCCAACACTGTTAAAATAATGATTTTGTTCATCATCATACTCTTTGCAAGATACTTAACATCCATTAGTGGATAAGGTTATCCGCTGAAGTTTTCCATGCTTTAGAATCGCCAGTTACAAACACTTTTGTGGATCTTACGTGATTTATTATGCCACTATCCAGCATCCATTAGGTCGTCCTTTCTTATTCATAGGATTGTAGTCAGGAAGTATCTTAGTTCATCTACGAACATTTCGCCCCTAAACGCGTACAGAACACCTCGTCTCATATTCATTAAAGCTATTTTACGTTGTGGCTCCAAATTATACCTTCTTTCAATATCTTGTTGTCCAATTGAAAAAAGCTCTAGGGCCTGAGAGAATCCATTCTTCTATGGGTTACCGTAGGTTCCTTGAACAGTAAATAGATCCCAGTAGCTGGAAGAAAGGACGTGTCACGCTTGTCTTCAAGAAGGTTAGCAGAATTGACCCACAAAAACTACAGTCGAAAATCCTTGATATAAATTTCTTGTAAAATCTTACAACGTATTTTGAGCTCAAAAATTAACAGGTATCTCGAACATAATGTCCTTCTCCGTGCCTATCGCCATGGATTCAGATAACACAGATCACGTGAAATCCACTTTGAACTTTTCTTACCTGTCGTACTGAAAACATTGCAAATAAAACAGTTTCTCCATCAGTCACCGGCTTATTTTGCCACAACGCGTTTCGGTGTTCCACGCCATCATCTCCGGATGGAGAATTCTTTATTTAAGTTGCTGGTATTGGTGAAGAGTACAAACGTCTTTCCACAGTCGCACGCCAAGGACAGTATGGGTTTTACGTGTCTTCGGCTAATAATAAAAATTATTTGTTTAGAAAATGTTGATTTATAAAAAAATATTGTGTAACCACTCCCACTTATCCCTCAATAAGCCCAACCTGGAATGCAGATGCATGATGTTTTTGTATATAAGAAATTAATACAATGAAACTTCCTGGCAGATTAAAACTATGTGCCGGTCCAGTCCGGCACACAGTTTTAATCTGCCAGGAAGTTTCATATCAGCGCACACTCCGCTGCAGACTATAAATCTCATTCTGGAAATTAATACAATAACTGAAGTGTGCAGTTGTTAGCTTAGCTGGTAGAAGAATGGAATGACTTACCATTAGAACTTTTCCTTGTCTTTTGGTTGGCAAGAGAGCACGTCTTGACCACACACCTATTAAGGACCATGTCATGTTTTTCGTAATGTGCCGGGCACGATTGTAATTCATCTTGACTTCAGGGTAATTAATGCCTTTCAATAGGATTGTCGTTTTTCTTCGCCTTATGGAGTATTTCTTTCAGTTACATTCTGTACTATGCTGTGCCAATTTTTTCTATGTATGGTCGAAGTTTCGTCGAAGTATGTTGCTTGGCGTTGAAACGTCATGTGAAAGTTACTTTCGCCTTTAATTTTTGATTCCTGTGTAAGGACACTAGTGTGTGAATAAGTGTCAAAAAGTCGATATTTTTAAGTTTTGTCTTGCAAAATTCGCTATAGTTTTCTGAACAAGAAATAGTTTACTTCGAGAAAATTGTACCGAAGAAATCCCTAAAATTATAGGAATTTAAAACTGACTGCACACTTGACGACGCCACTACGTCAAGAAGACAGTTCTGTTAAAAGCAGACATTTTTTCTCAATTATTTGTTTTTATATTACTTTTTAGACTCTTAAGTTTTAGAGACACAGGGCTATTAGAGAAGTAATTACATGGTAGGACTTGAAACCTAAATGAGCATTTTAAAAGCTGCATATAGGAGCCGATGCCAAAACTTATATGGTACAATGAAATACATCGAAAGTAAATGTGTTGCATGCTCTGCTACGTTTCAGTGATGATGCAGTGTCAAAGTTTAAGATTATGGAATAGATGGGAGGGCCTGTTGGACTAAATATGCTGAGAACTTTGAAGCAGGAAGGAGAAGAAGTCTGGTAAAGAGAAGCGAGGGATAACAACACCAGATACAAAATGAATACGGACAAGGGACGCATCAGCGCTATACACGGTATGTAGAGAAATGAGCATTAACTTTAACTTGAATATCCCGAAAAATCACTTTTTTATTATTTAAACTATTAAAGATAGAGGACAGAAACTATGTGCATTGCCTTATAATGGACTTAACTAAAAATTACAATATTCTTGCGAAAAATTAGAAAACAGAAGAATTTTTTGAAGAAAAACTATGAGTTACTTAGCGAAATTTTGGTTAATTATTACTAAAATTAGTTTAAAGCACACTTTGTGACAGTGACACCTTTTTAAAAGACTATTTATGGTAACATTGTAAAGAAGCTCCAGAAAGAAGTCATCCGCTACTTCGTTTTCAATTCGAGATAAGTGTACCTATGCTGTACGTAAATAATTAACATGTTTTATATCACTTGCAACACGGAATATAATTTAGAAAAAATGTGTGAGACCAAATGGTTCATATGTCATCACGAACCACCCCCTACTGTACCGTTTACACAAACGTTGGTAAAGACTTATATTAACCTGACCAATACTGTTAACATAATTTCAAGTCCCTAAATGAAAAGCAGCAAAATGAATAGGTTTTAAGGCCCGTGGTATTGCGAGAGATCTTTATGTAGTGAATTGCGAGAGTAGAAGGATGTCGGGTAAGTTTCATTGATCTTTCACCTTGGTCTGTGTACCACATTATAGGAATTTGCACGTGGCAACAGCTGCTACTACAGTTCTGCCCGTGGGCTTGGAAAACCAAAAAATAAATGAAATAATAGAAAATAAAAATAAACACGTGAGTGAAAGATGCCCTGAGAGCTGTTACTAACCCAAATATGATTTATTAACGAAAGTTTTCGATTTGCCTGGAAATGACAGTATGCAATCAGCGTGTGTTCCCAGATTTGATTAACGACAATGAAACACTGACTTTTTCTGAAGTGATTCAAAAGCACTGACGTTTGCTCATCCAAAAGTGGTGAAAGGCAAGTAGAGAATTACTAGAAGAGACGTCTACATGGATCGCGGTTAGAAAGATATATGAAATTCCTCCGTGTATGCTGTAGTTAGCCTATCCTTGTCGTCGCGATCCCTATGGGAGCGATGAGTACCGGGGTGTGATTTGTTACTCGATTCAGCACTCAGAGATTGGTTCTAGAAATTTTCTAAGTGGGCTTGCACAGGGCAGTTTGCTTGCATCTTGTAGATTTTTTGAGCTCACCATCTTCATGAACTCTCCCATGCCTCGAACTAACCTGTACATTCGTGCTGCACATACTTTTAGCCGTTCAGCTCCCTGTTAGACCTATTCGGTACGGTTCTTATTCTACAAATGAACCGCAGTCTGGCATCTACTTGACCTACTACTCAGAAAACTTTTTTTCCGCTTCCTGTCTCTACATATTATTACGTCGATTGCCTGTATGAGTTAACCCACCCCAGTTGCATTTTATTCATAGGAAACTACTTGTTTCAGTTTAGTGAACTGCATTTTATGAATATTTATAGTAAGTTTCGAATCTTCGCACTACTTTTGAAACCTTATCAAGATCTTACTAAATTTTTGCACAGATTCTGTCAGACAGTACTTTGTAATACATAACTCCATCGTCTCCGAAGAGTCTGAGATTATGGTTAATATTGTCCTCAAGGCCATGAATATATGAAAGGAACAACTATTTCCAGTACATTTCCCTGGAACACAACCGAAGTCATTTCTACATCTCTCTATGACGACCCATCCAAGATAACTTCCTGTGTCCTTTCTAGCACAAATTCCTCACTGTAGTAACATACACTACGTGATCAAAGGTATTAGGACACCTGGCTCAAAATGGCTTACACGTTCGTGGCGCCCTCCACCGGTAATGCTGGAATTCAATATGGTGCTGGCCCAGCCTTTGCGTTATTGACAGCTTCCACTCTCGCAGGCATACGCTTAGTCAGGTGCTGGAAGGTTTCTTGGGGAATGGCAGCCCATTCTTCACGGAGTGCTGCACTGAGGAGAGGTATCGATGTCGGTCGGTGAGGCCTGGCAGGAACTCGGTGATCCAAAACATCCCAAAGGTGTTTTATAGGATTCAGGTCAGGATTCTGTGCGGGTAAGTCCATTACAGGGATATTATTGTCATGTAACCACCCCGCCATAGGCCGTGAATCATGAATAGGTGCTCGATCGTGTTGAAGATCTAATTGCCAACCCCGAATTGCTCTTCAGCAGTGGGAAGCAAGAAGGTGCTTAAAACATCAACGAAGATCTGTGTTGTGATAGTGCCACGCAAAACAACTAGGGTTGCAAGCCCCTCCATGAAAAACACGACCACACATCATAATACCACCGTCTCTGAATTTTACTGTTGGCGCTATATCCGCTAGCAGATGCCACACCCACAGCGTGTCATTGGATCACCACACTGTGTAAAGTGATTCGTCACTCCACACAACGTTTTTTCACAGTGCAATCGTCCAGAGTTTTTTACTGCACCAAGCGAGGCGTCGTTTGTCATTTACCGGCATGATGTGTGGCTATGAGCAGCCGCTCGACCAAGAAATCCAAGTTTTCTCTCTTCCCACCTGTCATAGTACTTGCAGTGGATCCTGATGCCATTCAGAATACCTGTGTGATGGTCTAGATAGATGTCTGCCTATTACACATTACGACCCTCTTCAAGAGTCGGCGGTCTCTGTCAGTCAACGGACGACGTTTGCCCGTACGCTTTTGTGCTGTATGTGTCCCTTCACGTTTGCACTTCACTATCACATCGGAAACAATGGACCTAGGGCTGTCTCGCGTACAGACATATGACACAAGTGACACCTAATCATCTGACCACGTTCGAAGTCCGTGAGTTCCGCGGAGCACCCCATTCTGCTCTTGTGGTGGTGGTGGTTAGTGTTTAACGTCCCGTCGACAACGAGGTCATTAGAGACGGAGCGCAAGCTCGGGTTAGGGAAGGATTGGGAAGGAAATCAGCCGTGCCCTTTCAAAGGAACCATCCCGGCATTTGCCTGAAACGATTTAGGGAAATCACGGAAAACCTAAATCAGAACGGCCGGAGACGGGATTGAACCGTCGTCCTCCCGAATGCGAGTCCAGTGTGCTAATCACTGCGCCACCTCGCTCGGTCCCATTCTGCTCTCTCACGATGTCTGTTGACCACTGGAGTACCTGGCAGTAGATGCCAGCACAATGCACCTAATGTGAGAAACGTGTGTGTTTGGGCGTGTCCAGATACTTTTGATCACATAGCGTATCTCGCTTGATCCCACTTACGATAGTGTTTTTGATAATAAGCGTAGATTTACTGAGCTGAATGTTTTCGATTATTGAGGAGTACTGCATCTACCTTACTTCCTTTATGCATGGGTTTCAGTTATTATTTAGTCCTCATGCGACGGAATTTGAGGCTGCTACTGCTGATCAATAGAAATAGTATCTATGTGAGTCACTTGTTTATTTTGCCACTATGAGTTTCGATGTTTCTCACCATCATCTTTCGTTGGAGAAATGTTTATGCACATAGCTGGTGTCCGTGAAAGGTACAGACGACTTTCCACCGTCCCAGACCAAGGTTATTTTGCTACTTTTGCAAACGATAAAACTTGTTTAGAAAAGACACTTTGGAGAAAAGGAATGCATACTGTTGCCTGATGTATGTCCTCTCCAGTGAAGGTGACATTTGCACTGTCATTTCTAAGATGTTTTGTATGTTACAGGTTCGTCTGTTTACAGTGAAAAGATTACATAACAGATTAAATGGTTTCTATAAAGACTGGTTTCTCTTTTTTAAATATATGTGCTGGCTGCACCAGAATACTGACATGTGCACAGTTCACTTATTGAAGTAGGTAGTTATATGCACTTTATTTTAATGCGAATGTGCTGCAGAATTGAACACAGAGATAATGGTTAAATTGTTGCGAACATCAATACGTTTCCATCTTGTTTTAAAAATGTGAATGGGCTACACTTGAATGTAGACATGTGAACATTTCTATTATTATATTAATTTGTTATGTGTAAAAAAGATCATGCATGTACCGACGGGGTGTTAAATACCTGAGCTGAGTACCTTTTCTGTCAATATTCACCAGAAGACTCTACGCCGAAAGCAGCAAGTTGTCGACATCTGGTAGTTCTTCCGAAATTTTGTGGAATAATCTGTACAACGGGAAAATTATAAATCCCATGTCCACATGTCGTCTCTGCTCCCTTTTATAACGAAGAATGCCATCACAGTGCACCGTAACTGCTAGCTGATTGAACACTACATCTTTTCGCTTTTGGCCTGCCGGGGTGGCCGAGCGGTTCTTGGCGCTACAGTGTGGAACCGCGAGACCGCCACGGTCGCAGGTCCGAATCCTGCGTCGGGCATGGATGTGTGTGATGTCCTTAGGTTACTTAGGTGTACGTAGTTCTGAGTTCTAGGGGACAGATGACCTCAGAAGTTAAGTCCCATAGTGCTCAGAGCCACTTTTCCCTTTTCTTCAACTGCGTCGCTTTTCCATGCCAGTCGCATTTGGCTGCATGTGTCATGACACTTCCTATGCACAACTGCGAGACCTCTGTCAACATGCTCCTGCATTTTCATTCATTTCCACCCAGTAGTTAATGTGCTACGTTGCTTTATCCGTTTAGTCCTTAAGTTTTACAGAGCAATGTATCATTCAAAATTTGGGAGTGTGGGCAGAGGATGTGGTCTCGTATTCGGTAAATGGTGTACCGGCGGAGGTTGCGGTCGACAAGCGCCGTTGTAGAGTAAACAGGGGCACGAACGCGGCGTGCATGCTCCGGATAATATCCGCGGGATGCGGTAGCGCCCGGGAGGAGCAGCAGTGTCGCCGGAGATCGGATGCGCGCTCGTAAAAGCGGCCGTTAACTCCGTTCGCTGGCGCCAGGGCGAAGATTCGCGTCGCCACTAACTCACGCCGGGAAATGGCTTCGCGAGGAAGAGTGCGTGTGAGACGGCTGATGGCGCAGTGGTGGGGTGGGCGGGGCGCCGGCGCTTCTGCATCCCCGGCGTCTCCAGGGAGAGAGGCGGCGCCGCCACAGCAGCCACCGCCGCCGCCGCCGCCGCCTACCACTGCTACTGCTTCAGCTGGTGCTGAGACGCGCCAGTCGGGCTTCGTTGCGTGGGCGAGGCGTCGCTGCGACGTAGTGGTGTCGCCCAGCTACCGAAGGCACTAGGCGTGGCGCCGACAGCCACTGTGTACACCGGGTTGGAACATTTATGCAGAGGGAAGCTTCTGCGGAGAGACGTTTCTGAGGAGTGTGGGACTCTCGCTGCGATGAGCGGTTTTCCGCAGGTAGTCTGTCTGTGAGTTGGAGAAGGCAACGAATATGAAATTAAAAAACCTGGTTGTGGGGACCTACTGATATGCAGCTTATCATGAGGTCTAGCTTAGGCTCGAAAGTGCTAATTTACTTGTCAGTTGATGAAGTCGACGAAGGGGAAAGCAAAAAAAAACCACGTGAAGTGTCTTGGGTTCTGCAGAAATGCCAACAAAATCCATGTCCGCTCAAGTCACAAAGGCATGTACGGAGCTTCGGACGCCAGAAGCAGCTACGATCGAAACAGTTGTTTCAGTGTTTGTTATTTCTTCAACCACAACTCCTTCTTCTCCTCGTTCATGTTTCAGAAAATTAGCCTATTACCAGAGACAAATCTATGGGGAAGGGGGTGGTTATGGGACTGCAGGCCCGATGAACCACTATTATTTCTCAAAAGAAAAATAAATAAATAAATAAAGTAAAATAAAATGAATTGCAGTTGATTAGCGAGTTGCAAAGCATGTGTGGTTACACTGACTTAGAAGCTTACGTGTATTCCACCGCAAACGGGCTGTAGACTCAAGTGTCTGGCATAAATTTCAACTTGATAAATCTACCGGTTGCAGAAAAGGATTCTTAACGGTCGAAAAGACACAAAGACTTACAAGGAAGTGATCCTATAAGTTGTTACCGATTGATGCACGGAATACTAAAAAGGAGTACAAGACTCTTTGCAACACAGCTTCCAGACTTGACAGTCTGGGAAACTTTCTCGCTGTTGTAGCAGGAATTACAGTAAATTAAGAAAATGGTCCAAACTGCTCTGAGCGCTATGGGACTTAACTTCTGAGGTCATCAGTCCCCTAGAACTTAGAACTACTTAAACTTAACTAACCCAAAGACATCACACACATCTCTGCCCGAGGCAGGATTCGAACTTGCGGCCGTAGCGGTCGCGCGGTTCCATACTGTTGCGACTAGTACTGCACAGCCATCCCGGCCGGCCAGTAAATTAAGAAAACACTTTTGTTTATTATGGAGAATTTGGAGACGGCACGATGATACAAGAATTCTATGAGCTCACCTACTCCCAGACTTAAAAAATGGATTCCACTCTGTCTATTTCGGTACTCCGTCTGTTGGATAGTCTTCCTAACTTTCTTCTTCCAATTTATGTATAACTGAGAGCTGTGTATGCAAAAGAAAACCGCGACTGACACGCCACGAAGGATTTAACCTCTGATGTGTTGGTGTAATAGCACTGTCAGCCATGAAGTCAAATTGACGTGGGTCATTGTAGAAACATCACACATTCCTCACTGGAGCGTAAGTGCAAAAGAACCAGCTCTGAGCAGTCAACGCTGAAGCGACGATCAGCCATGCCCGCCGGTATCCAATATAAGACCATGTAATTTACTGAATAATGTTTCAAGTAAGTAACTACAAAGACAGGTAGCAAGTGCTTTTAGTAGTTAGAGACAGTTACATACTAGAATGGTTATAGATAGTTTCACAAGTCACCAAGTAAAATTTGAGAGACTGTTGTGAACAGAAAATGGACTGTGAATACTTCTACCAGATAAGATTTGTGAGGAACTGATTCGTCTCAGTCCATACGATTTAATTAGTGTTAGATTAGGACAAATACAAGTTTCTAAGGGAGATCGTACCTCTGCCTCTTATTTAATAAGGAATCATTGTTCACCATGGAGCTAGTATAACTATGTGGTTTTGATTCCTGTATGCACTTCTCCCATGTGTTGCTGCCTTCTGACGTAGGATGGTAAGTCTACAAACAATATCTTCAGCCTTACCGAGAGTCAGAAGAAGTGTCTGGCCCCATACTACCTCGCCTAGAATTCTGAGAAGGTATTACATCCTACAGCTTCAGATATCATCCAAAGGAGTAATATTCAACTTATCTCATTTGTTAAGAAAGAGAAATTTCTGCAAATCACACTTGTAAAAACAGTTCGTCGGTATAGCAAACGATAAAACGAACAACGTCTGTAAAAATATATGGTAAGAAGAGTTATACACTACTGGCCATTAAAATTGCTTCACCAAGAGAAAATGCAGATGATAAACGGGTATTCATTGGACACCCATTTTATACTAGAACTGAGATGTTATTACATTTTCACTTAATTTGGGTGCATAGATCCTGAGAAATCAGTACCCACAGCAACCACCTCTGGCTGTGATAACGGCCTTGATACGCCTGGGTAGTGAGTCAAACAGAGCTTGGTTGGCGTGTACAGGTACAGCTGCCCATGCAGCTTCAGCACGATACCACAGTTCATCAAGAATAGTGACTGGCCTATTGTGACGAGCCAGTTGCTAGGCCACCACTGACCAGACGCTTTCATTAGGTGAGATACCTGGAGAATGTGGTGACCAAGGCAGCAGTCGGACATTTTCTGTATCCAGAAAGGCCCGTACAGGACCTGCAACATGCGGTCGTGCATTAACCTGCTGAAATGTATGGTTTCGCAGGGATCGAATGAAGGGTAGAGCCACGGGTCATAACACATCTGAAATTTAACGTCCACAGTTCAAAGAGCGGCAAATGCGAACAAGAGGTGACCTAGAAGTTTAACCAGTGGCACCCCATACCATCACTCCGGGTGATACGCCAGTATGGCGATGACGAATACACGCTTCTAATGTGCGATCACCGCATGTCGCCAATCACGGATGCGACCATCATCATGCTGTAAACAGAATCTGGATTCATCCGAAAAAATGACGGTTTGCCATTCGTGCACCCTGGTTCGTCGTTGAGTACACCATCGCAGGCGCTCCTGTCTGTGACGTAGCGTCAAGGGTAATCGCACACATGGTCTCCGAGCTGATAGTCCATGCTGCTGCAAACGTCGTAGAACTGTTCGTGCAGATTGTTGTTGTCTTGCAAACGTCCCCATCTGTTAACTCAGGGATTGAGACGTGTCTGTAAGATCCGTTACAGTCATGCGGATAAGATGCCTGTCATCTCGACTGCTAGTGACACGAGGCCTTTGGGATCCAGCACGGCGTTCCGTATTACTCTCCTGAACCCATCGATTTCATATTCTGCTAACAGTCATTGGATCTCGACCAACGCGAGCAGCAACGTCCCGATACGATAAACCGCAATCGCGATAGGCTACAATCCGACCTTTATCAAAGTCGGAAACGTGATGGTACGCATTTCTCCTCCTTACACGAGGCAGCCCAACAACGTTTCACCAGGAAACGCCGGTCATCTGCTGTTTGTGTATGAGAAATATGTTGGAAACTTTCCTCATATCAGCACGTTGTAGGTGTCACCACTGGCGCCAACCTTGTGTGAATGCTCTGAAAAGCTTATCATCTGCATATCATAGCATCTTCTTCATGTCGGTTAAATTTCGCGTCTGTAGCACTTCGTCTTCGTGGTGTACCATTTTTTAGGCCTTTTCAAGGTTTAGCACGGTTTTACGTCAAACTTGATAAATTGATGATGTAATACTCTAGCAGATCGTGTTTATATCACTAATAACAGTGAAACTCCCACAACCCGTGACTATGTTTCTGCTGTACGTTATTTGCTGATATTATGTGTTATTTTAATTGTAACCAAATGACGATTTATTATGTAGTGTTAACACATATATTAGTCCGTAAAACATGTAAAATCTGTTGTTCAATATTAAAATTGAAAAAAGTTATATTAACAAACAATGCTCGCACATATGCAATGCAATATGACAGAAAAAGATCTTTATCGAACGATAAGCAATTCCCGACCTTCCTTTATCAAACTAAGACGAAATCCTGCCCAATCATATAGATAATATGAAGCGTACATTCAAAAATACATAAAATGATTTTTTGTAAATGCGAGTACAATCAGGAAGGTGCCAGTCTTGTTTACTGCGGTTAATAAAACTTGTCTCCGTTAGAATCGTTGAAATATATCATATCGTGGTGGATCATTTTGCAGTTTTCTTATCTCTGCTGATATGGTGCCATATGCAAGTGAGTACTTTGAAGGTCTGTGTGGTTTTTCTGTTCTACTTGCTGGTGTGAAGAAATAACGAAAATGACGAACAACTGTTTCTGATCGCCATTTTGTCCCTTTCCTTCGGCTTGATTGGTAACTATGAGAACGTAATGCTATTGTACATCGCTTGAGGCACCACATGAGTTACTTAGTTGAAACAGTTGAGAAGGTGTTCGTAATTTAAATTAAACCTTTGGACATTAATAGGCGACTCATCTGCAATATTTAAGAAATAATTTTTGTTGATCAGAAAGATATTTCAGCAAGAAGTGAATACTACAGTGTGATTTCATACTACCACTTGTTCTGCTTGCGGAATGCATTACGCATTACCAGTCTATTGTTGCTCAATGTATAGTTCGGTGTACAGTGGTTGGTGCCATCATTTTGTATCCACATAAGAATAAGTGTTCTCAGCAACTTAACTTCATGAAAGTTTAAGAGTACATATGCAAGGACATTTTGTTTAAGACTTCATTAAGTTTAGCGGAAAGTGTGCAGGGGCCAATGATATAATCTTAGGCGGAACCATCTCGTGTTTTCACAGCGATTGGCTATTCTTACTGAGAACATTCTCTTTCTTATAAGTATGGCGGCATCTATAAAGAACTCGCAACTACGGAAGATGTAGTTTCCAAAACATTTCTGTAAGGTCCAGTTTGCGAACTCGATATGGAAACATCGTTGGCTCAACGTTCTGTGATTGGTTTGGTACGATTTTTCCTCAAGTGACATTTTCCAAACAATAGTTCGACTGTTTCTCAGAGCTCGTTCCACGAGCCGAATGATAGTGCCACGATTGTCACCCATCACGTGTAGCGTTTTCTCTTGCATGTCTTTTGGAGAAATGCTATTGACAAAGGTTTCTTGAAGTTATCCCGATAGATCGAATTCTCCTTCAGTTTTGGGGAGGACATTCGGGATACTATTGACTTTTGTACCGATCTTTAGACTTACAACGCTCCATACATTCTCAAATTGAGTCACTTGCAAAATTTCTAAGGCATTTTACGCTGTGGAGTAAAAGTGCCTGCCTCAAATCTTACAATGTCACTAACAAGAGCGTTAGTAAGAGACAGAGTGATCATAGATTCAGCGAATTGTCACTGCTTACGAAGTATTTCACAGATTGCTATTGATAGTATATGTTGGAATGTCAGGAAGTGAAGAGCAAAAGCAGTACTGCCTTCGAGAGTGCAGACTTGAAATGAGGGATTTTCATGATTTTTTGAGCAGAAAACCTTCGTCTCAGTTGAGGGGTTGGCTGTTAAATGTATGTTCACAGTGTCCTTGACCATTGAATCCCACTAGGATGAGTCTGTGCCCAGTATCTCAATTTTTCCGTTATAGAAGTAATAGCTAGGGGAAGTACAATGCTCAGCCACAGCAGATTCGCTGGACTGCAGTAAGCGACTGTTTCGCTCTTGTTCAATGCAACTTTCTTTTGCAGCATGTATTGTTTGTCCTGTGTAACGTTCACCACACTCAGAAACGAATTTTGTATAAATCCGCCTATCATGAAAGCAGATCATCCTTCACACATCCCAGAAGAACTGCTGTCTTGGTCGATTGAAGGAAGATGACATCCACTTCATTCTCCTTCAGTATTCCTTCAATTTCTAAAGAAATATTTCCATTGTGTGATGAAAAGGATGTAAACTTTACATCTCATAAAATGGTTCAAATGGCTCTGAGCACTATGGGACTCAACTGCTGTGGTCATAAGTCCCCTAGAACTTAGAACTACTTAAACCTAACTAACCTAAGGACAGCACACAAGACCCAGCCAGCACGAGGCAGAGAAAATCCCTGACCCCGCCGGGAATCGAACCCGGGAACCCGGGCGTGGGAAGCGAGAACGCTACCGCACGACCACGAGATGCGGGCAAACTTTACATCTCCTCCTTCCTGCTTTTCTTTTGGTTGGTCTGGAGTTTTCTCTTGCAGAGTTATGTTAAATTGATTGCTTGTACATCCATTCTCATCGAATTCCTCTTACAGGTGTACCAGTTCACTCTGCAGGCTGTCAGCGCCCGGGTGCTACATGAGCCCTGTGTATGAAAGTTTTAAGTACACACCTAATTTACAAAGGATGGTGACTGCTATAGACCTGAAAATAAAAATCAGTACGTTTGTGCTTACGGTAAATGCAGTATCCTAAAATAGCTTTTAGCTAAAATAGCTTTCTTTGAACTAATACATCCAGGATGGGTAAACAGCCATTCATTTCCTCAAAAACTGGAAGAATATTGAAGAAAAATAAATTGAATACGATGCTCCTTCCACTGACCAAGACAGTAATTCTCTAGTATGTGTAGAATAATATGTTTTGCGAAAGGCGGAATATACGAAATTCCTTGTTAGTGTGGTTAACAGCACATAGCACAAACTATATGCTCTGTAAAAGAACATTGTATTGAAAATCAACTATTCCCACGCCTACTACAGCTCA
Organism: Schistocerca cancellata; assembly: GCF_023864275.1. Taxonomy (NCBI): domain Eukaryota; kingdom Metazoa; phylum Arthropoda; class Insecta; order Orthoptera; family Acrididae; genus Schistocerca; species Schistocerca cancellata. The sequence continues at coordinate 387,703,917 of NC_064633.1, read as the reverse complement.
ACAAACCTGCAGTGGCTGGACATTGTGCTTCAAAAGGCCATTCCATGGGTTACGGGGAAGTTAAGACACTGGACACAGCCTACTCCTTCTAGAATGGAAGCTGTGGAAATACAGTTAGCAAACAACTGGCTTAGATGATAAGAGGATTAAACGCTCGACAAATCAAAGAAGCCCCTCACTTGAAGTCAGCGCTCTCTCGGACAATATTGTTATCGGTCTTCACTACCTGGAATTACCGTATGTTACCCACAATAATCAAACAAATACTTGTTAAGTTCTGTGGATTAGCTGACTCTGTGCATGCTTTCTTTTACTCTTAGAAGCTCAAGGTTTTATCTGTGTTAGTAACTCTTGTTACTAACAGTGTTATCTTTGAAGCACGCTCAGTCTAAAGTGGTGGCAAAATATTGCTAGCGACTAATCTTGAGGATTGCTATAATGCTGTCAGACTAAATATCGGACAAGAGTTAATTATATCCTGGATGCACTTCTGAAAAATTATGGAACAACTACTGAGAATGTTTAAAGTAGTGGTGTATACGACAGGCTGTGGAATGGTCCTACTGCGACAAAAGTACATCTCGCGTAAGAGCCGCGAAGACATAATGTCAGAAATCAGGATTCGTTCTGAAGCATATAGACTGTCGTCTTTTCGTCGCTCCATTTTCGAGTGGAACAGAAATGGGAATTGTTGGCAGTAGTAAAAGGTACCCTCACCCAGGCACCATATATTGGCTGGCTGAGTATGTATTTAGATAGCGGGACAGAATTCTGTGACTGACATTTTTGTGTATGTCTTTCGGCGAGTTCGAAAATGTGTCTCGCCCTAGGAACTAAATTTGACGAGAAGCACAAAAAAAATTTATTGTAGTACAAACAAGTGAAATTCGTAATAAATTTCTGAGCTATATTACTTTGTTATCCAAACAGGAAGTATAGTCAAATGTAAGAGTATACGCAAAGCACATCTTTTCTAGTAATTGATATAAATATCGATTCCAACATTTTGATTCATCTGTTTAAATTTTCATCCTCATATGATTAAATTCCGTGTATCCTAGAAGTAATGAAATAAAGTTAAAAAACATTTACGATTAAATTCGTTTTTAGCTCCGCAGTGTGGCTTTAGAAGAAAATTAAAAATCTGTAGTAGAAAACAATTAGAAAAATATAGAAAATGCTACTGGACATCAATAAAAAGTATCGACAAAAATATTCCTAGAAGTGAAGGAACAGTATGCAAACTCTGAAAAAAGGCTTATAAAAACAGATGTCATCAACAACGTTTTCATTGCGTACAAATCACGTATGATCACGTCAGTGGATGTGTTTCAACAGTTTCATACTTTCCGTTTTTAAATGTTGACAAGATAAACTAGAATCAATGAAGTGTTTTTTGAAATCTGTATTTTTGGGGAGGTTATGTGAAATGTAAACCAGGATCCGTAACCGAGAAGATCAACATGACAAACCTTTAACCATCCTCAACGTGATCGCCAGGAATGCGTTTTAACCACCGAGCAGTCATCTCTTCAATTACTCACACGACTGTCCAACTATACTAATTGGACTGCTGAGTTCGTACCTCTATGTCTTCATGTGAAACTGTGCTATCTCACAAAGTTGAGAGTTTACCAATTCCTGCTGGGGACATCTTTTGGACCATGAAATTCTTTACCCTTTTCCCTTTCTTTCAGGGCATTAATTGGAATTCTCGGTTTAGACTGAGGCATTTCGGCTAGTAGATAAAGTACTGAGGACTATGTTCTTCAGTGTCTACTGCACTAGCTCTGCCGTGTAAATCTGGATATACAACTTCCAAGCCATGAGGGGTCTTCCTGAGATTCCATTATGCAGCAAAGAGAGGAGCGTTCCTGAGGAAATTGTCGACGGATGGCAGTCACGGATACTGCTGCCGTGCTTATGTGGTGCTGGAATCCGCGCTTCGGGTCGTTGGATCTATCCCTTTCAGTAACTTGAAACGGGTGAGAACAGACGACAGGGAGAAGATCGGTGACACTATTCCACCACTGAACTGTAAAAGTCTGCATCAATCTTGAGTGCATTAAAGTGCATAAATTACCACCGCACAAAGATATTACCTTAATTTCTCATGAAGAACATGAAAAAAAAGTCACATATTTACCGTCACGCTAGTGAGAAAACCGCGGCAAGCGCCATCACCTGATGTCCCAGGAACATAGCTCACAGGAAGAGGGATAAAAAAAAGGAGAACATGTGTCTCGGTTTATCGGTAGTTCGACAGTTTTGAGGACTCAACGGTCACATTTTGCGAGGTATCTTATCTGCCTTTTAGGGAGCGAGCAGCAGAATTGAAGCACTAGCGCAGTGGGTAGCGTCGCCGTCCAAAAGTTATGTGCCCCTGTTCGAATCCCGGTTACCATCTTTGTTCTCTTTTTTTTTAATCTACCAATGATCTTAGAAGATTACTATAAAAATGTTTTCCATTGTGCAATGAAATAACGTTGTCCTTAGTCATCTACTAATTGCAAATCAGCTGAATGAAGATGAACAAAGTAAAAAGAGAAAAAAAGAAAAGATTAAAGGAAAAATTATTTGTAATTTTTGTGGATGAAATTCCTGTAGCATACACTCATCAAAATCAATTGTAGGCGCCAGTTTCTGAAAAGATCGTTTATGCGTGGTTTGCTGCGAAATTATCGCCAATGCTTGAAATATTCAGCAGTATTAACAAAGTTTCTCTCCCGAGTGAAACTCATACTAATAAATCGCTGTGGTAAACCTGTTTTCGTATGATGCTCGTGGTGGTCGAAATTTATATGTTTCGAATGTTTCTACGATCAGTAGCATCCAAGAGAATGAACTAAATTTCTCTGAAGAATGAACATAAGAATAAAACATAAAAATTAAGAATTTATATTACATTAAATTACAGGAATTTAAAAATTTCAGAATTTTGTAGCCCGTGAAAATACCATAAACACATGTATCGGTATTACACATAATAAATGTGTGACAATTTCCTTTAATTGAACGCTGTCGTACCCCCTACTTCGATAAGAAACATTTGTGTATGCAACCCTCTACGGGCTTGGGTAGATAAATAAAAAGAGAAGATGATAAAATAAAATAGGAAAACAATAATCGGATTTCGAACATGGGACGCAGAGGTGAGAAACAGTGCTTGGCGCTATATCAGCAGTTGGGTTGAGCTAAGTGCGAGCTAAAAAGCATTTAAAGTATGTCAAACTTTTTACGGCTATTTTCTCAGAAACAGTCCAGTATCTACCTTTGGGCAGAGGCACGTACGTATTTCCTTATGTCGGCTCATTTTCCTAAGTTTCTACAAAATCGTGTTGTGGCACTTGCCGTGTTGGATCAAATGGTTCAAGTGGTTCAAATGGTTCTAAGCACTATGCGACTTAACTTCTGAGGTCATCAGTCGCCTAGAACTTAGAACTAATTAAACCTAACTAACCTAAGGACATCACACACATCCATGTCCGAGGCAGGATTCGAACCTGCGACCGTAGCGGTCTCTCGGCTCCAGACTGCAGCGCCTAGAACCGCAAGGCCACTCCGACCGGCCTTACCGTGTTCTCCTCGTCAGCGTTGTTGTATCAGCCGTTTTGGAGAGTTGCAGGAAATAATACTAGAAATTCTTGAGAATTCTGATATGAGAGAAAAGTCCTTGCCCCGGTATTCACGATGGGTGAGTACGAACTCTTGCCTGTCCTCTAAGCCCCGTTCCCACCCCCCACACCCCTTTCAGACGCCTATGTCCTATGAGAAATGTTCATCAAGAGATGGACAATCCTACACTGCAGGTCATTAAAATTGCTACACCAAGAAGAAATGCAGATGATAAATGAGTATTCATTGGACAAATATATTATACTTGAACTGACATGTTATTACATTTTAACGCAATTTGGGTGCATAGATCCCGAGAAACCAGTACCCAGAAGAACCACCTCTGGCCGTAATAACGGCGTTGATACGCCTGGGCATTGAGTTAAACAGAGCTTGGATGGCGTTTACAGGTACAGCTGCCCATGCAGCTTTCTCACGATACCACAATTCATCAGGAGTAGTGAGTGGCGTATTGTGACAAACCAGTTTCTCGGCCACAATTTACCAGACGTTTTCAATTGGTGAGAGATCTGGAGAATGTCCTGGCCAGGGCAGCAGTCGAACATTTTCTGTGTCTAGAAAGGCCCGTACAGGACCTGCAACATGCCGTCGTGCATTATCCTCCTGAAATGTAGGGTTTCTCAGGGATCGAATGAAGGGTAGAGCCACGGGTCGTAACACATCTAAAGTGTAACGTCCACTGTTCAAAGTGCCGTCAATGCGAACAAGAAGTGACCGAGACGTGTAACCAATGGCACACCATACCATCACGCTGGGTGATACGCAAGTATGGCCATGACAAATACTCGCTTCCAATGTGCGTTCACCGCGATGTCGCCAAACACGGATGCGACCATCATGATGCTGTAAACAGAACCGGGATTCATCCGAAAAAATTAAATTTTGTCTTTCGTACACCCAGATTCGTCGTTGAGCACAACATCGCAGGCGCTCCTGTGTGTGATGCAGCGTCAAGGGCAACTGCAGCCATGGTCTCCGAGCTGGTAGTCCATGCTGCTGCAAACGTCGTCAAACTGTTCGAGCAGATAATTGTTGTCTTGCAAACTTCCCTATCTGTTGACTCATGGATCGAGACGTGGCTGCACGTTCTGTTACAGCCATGCAGATAAGATGCCTGTCATCTCGACTGCTTGTCATACGAGGCCGTTGGGATCCAGCACGTCGTTCCGTATTACCCTTATGAATCCACCGACGTGGCTACACGACCCGTTACTGTCATGCGGATGAGATGTCTGTCATCTCGACTGCTAGCGATACGAGGTCGTTGGGATCCAGCACGGCATTCCGTATTACCCTCGTGAACCCACCGATTCCATATTCTGCTAACAGTCATTGGATCTAGAACAACGCGAGCAGCAATGTCGCGACACGATGAACCGCAATCGTGGTAGGCTACAATCCGAGCTTTATCAAAGTCGGAAACGTGATGGTACGCATTTCTCCTCCTTATACGAGGCGTCAGAACAACGTTTCACCAGGCAACGCCGGTCAACTGCTGTTTGTGTATAAGAAATCGGTTGGAAAATTTCCTCATTTCAGCATGTTGTAGGTGTCTTCACCGACGCCAACGTGTGAATTCTCTGGAAAGCACCTCTTTTGCATATCACAGCATCTTCTTCCTGTCGGTTAAATTTCGCATCAGTAGCACGTCATCTTCGTGGTGTAGCAATTTCAATGGCCTGTTGCGTATATCTCTTTAAGATGGTGCTGCTCTGCTGTGATACAAGCCAGTGGGCTGACCCTCCAGCCGAGTGCAGTCACCTCGCTGGCCCGAATTCCACCGCTGGTCGTTTGGTGCGCCACTCCGCTGTAACGAAACTGGCGGCTGCCGCGAGTGAGTGTCAACGTAGACGAGCCAATCGATACAGTTTGTCCCCGGCCGCCCCTGCACTTCAACCCTCCAGCCAGGCGAGCGGAAGTGGCGGCGCCCTCTTCCGCCGCACCTTGTTAGAACTTGCTGCCTGCCGCCCCGAGCCGCATTCGTTACGGGGGCGGCCTCTCCTGATTGCCGCCCACAGAATAAACACTTAACAGCGGCGTCACTGTTGACACACTTCCAGGGCCGGATACGCATCTGACCCAGAAATTGTGTGCATTAGAAAAAAAATACGCGCTCGCCGCGAGGTTTTCCGAGAAGAATGAGCGGCGGCGGAAAAATGGAGGAAGATGGCGAGCCCGCGGTTTCCACCGTCAGCAAAGTGCTTGTCCTTGTGTGTGTGTGTGTGTGTGTGTGTGTTAGTGGGCTCTCATTCGCCGAGCAGACATCGTTATTCGGTCGAACGATCTCATTACTCCGATATCCGCCTCGTTCGGCTGAACAATCCTTTTGCCGTCCGCTGGATTTCGGCGCTTGTCCCTTCTCCCTAGGGCGTCCCGTTCTGCCTTTAATATCGCCATTCCCTTTCACTTTCACGTTCATCCTCGAATCTTCCACATTTGTCACACCCCGTTGGGCATGAATGCTGGAAAGACATTCTCGGATACCCATTTTCTCCTGTGGTCTGTATGCAGCCGCCTACTGCTTTTGGGAGCGAATATTACATATTGCAGGCGTCATCCTGATGCTTAAATTACGGTCTAATTCTTCTTGTTGTTTCAGATTGTTTAATTTGACATACGAGAATTTAAAGCCACTAAGTATCCACCTAATCTGAACGTCTTCGAACCTTGAAACAAAAGGAAGAAAATTGTTGACACTAAGTAACTGTCATCGAATTACGTCGATTCCTTACACTTGTACATCTTATTAAAAGCAATATTTGGTTGTAGCGTTGGTTAAATCATTTCATTGTGTGAATGCATACCCACGGATTTCGGAATTAAGGCTATTTGTTGCTAACGTTACCGAATCGTAATGAGGAAACATCTACAACTCACGGCCAAAAGCAGAAGTGGCGATTCCTGAACTACAATATTATCGATAACTAATTATTAACCCTCGCGATACCAAGGGGGAATGGAGGATACTTTGTCCCCACCTTTTGCAACTGTTGCAACTAAGTCAGTTGGTTTACATTTTTAAATATTGTAATCACTTAACCGTAACTCAAAAGTTGTAAGTTAAGCCTCTACAATGAAAGTCATAGTAAATTTTTCAGGTTCAGGAACTTACCCACACATCAGTAACTCTTTAAATATTACGTTGCATTTTGAGACTTTTTTGTCGTTGTCGAAAAGTACCCCAGCTAGGTAGTAAATGTTGTTGAAAATGTGTTAATACTGGTTTGAGTCTGCTAGATGAAATTTTCAGGTTATGGACCATACCTACTTCTCCATTTATTGATATATGTGAACAACAGTTAACGAATATCCTTTTTTAACTATATTTAGGATATGCATAAATTACACCCCCCATCCCTTGGTAATAAGCGTTATGGAAAAAGCCTTGGCATTTTGCGAGAGTTAATAACGAGCACAATTACAGTCAGTACTGATCTTTCACGGAAATGAGTATTTTCACTGGCTGAATAATTCATTTCCTTGAAAAGAAGTGAGATAATCTGGGAATAATACCGTCGCCCGTCGAAATGAATGAATTTCACTGGACAATCTTTTGATTACAGCAGCAACGTACGTAATTTAAGATAGCGCTTGTAGCTCAATTGAATAATTTTGTATCATACATGGAGGTACAAATATTCTCTGCTATTCTGACTGTAGTAAGCCTGAACAATAGTGTTCAATAATTTGACTGGATGTACGTAAAACGGTTAAACGTACTGTAATTGCGTACTACAACACTGAAACGATCTTGAACTTAATAGTAAATGGACGCTTCAGTACATTAAGACTTACATTGAGACATTTGTTTTTAGATTTAGAACAGGAAAATAAAGCCTCCAAACGAATGTTAAATCAATTTTGAAACAATACTGAAATCCTACGCACCAAACGATTAATATATTACAATATAGAACCAAAACAATTTTATTTCAGTATTTAAGTTGCTCACTGCTAACATTGAAATGAAGTAAAATAATTCCTTTCAGACGAATGAATACTAAGCTGATGGACTGTCACTGTGTAAAGTGAGGGTTAGTTACTATATATTCTCTTATTAATTTTTCCCAGGAACCATATTTGATATTATTCTATTAAATTGTGCTACATATTTGTCATACCCGATCATGTCAATTGGAATCTTGGGATCAGGTATATATCCCAGATTATAATTACCTACGAGTATGTTAATAATGTGGTCTATCGTATACAGTCTAAAGTGATACAAAATACTACACTGTAAAAATATTCTGTTTTTAAGCCTCCGGGAATTGTAACTTAAATTAATGATCACTTTAACTATCAATCTTACCCTCGTCAAGCTGTCGTTTGTCGAGCTTCGTGGACAGACTGGTCAGCAGCATCTCTGGTACAGAACAGCTCCAGTTCCGAAGTCTAATACAGCTAATTAACATTGCGCAGCGGCATATATTTTCTCAGTTTTTCTGCCACTGCCCACTGCAACCGTGACTGTCAGGCTCGCTACGAACTCACGTACTGAAGACTCTCACCTTGCAAAATGCACCCGATCGCATTACGCTGTTTATGAACCTGCCTCGTGGCTCGACCCCTGCAACGGATGCTTACAGCCATCCGTAAACGATCAAGAACTGACGCCGCAAACTTCAGTGCATTGGAACTGCTACTAAGAGCGAAAACGACGGCCGGTGTGGCCGTGCGGTTAAAGGCGCTTCAGTCTGGAACCGCGTGACCGCTACGGTCGCAGGTTCGAATCCTGCCTCGGGCATGGATGTGTGTGATGTCCTTAGGTTAGTTAGGTTTAATTAGTTCTAAGTTCTAGGCGACTGATGACCTCAGAAGTTAAGTCGCATAGTGCTCAGAGCCATTTGAACCATTTCTTAAGAGCGAAAACGGTTTTTTTCAATAACATTTACAGACTTCTTCCATGTTTTCCAGTGTGTTAATATCCAACGGCAGCACCTTAATGACTAGCGAATTAAGTACATATGAGACCCGTACCGTGGCCACAATGTCAAAATTTGTAGGTTGAAGTTCACATATCATTTAAAGTAGTTGAACAGTGGAATCATGCCTAATATCGAACTAACTTCAGTACTGAAGTCTGCCTATTGATCCCTCAGCTGTTCATAGGCCGTGGTGGCCGAGCGGTTCTAGGCGCTACAGTCTGGAACCGCGCGATCGCTACGGTCGCAGGTTCGAATCCTGCCTTGGGCATGGATGTGTGTGATGTCCTTAGGGTAGTTAAGTTTAAGTAGTTCTAAGTTCTAGGGGACTGAAGACCTCAGAAGTTAAGTCCCATAGTGCTCAGAGCCATTTGTTCATAGTTATTTGTCTGACACAAGCTTCAGTCACACTGTTTCTTGAGAGTCATCGTCTAACACCCCATTACGCATAATTTTTTATAACTCACATATGAAGCAATATACTTTATGTGCTGCCCTAAGCTGGCGCCAGCACACCAGGCGGCAAAGAGGTTGCGAGAAGGTCGTTGGAGGCCAACGACAGACTCGTAGGAAATGCGCCGTCAACGCCCTCTCGGCCGCCACTGTTTAGATCGGACACGCGGACTGGCCGGCCAGTCTGTCGCAGTCGCTCGCACCCAGTGAGTTCCAGTCTGTCATCAGTCGCAGCCCAAAGGGACTAGCAGTAGCAGTTAGCTCCACCTCTAGCTTAGAATCAGGCACCACATAGCAACCAGAACAGTTTGCAGTGCGTACTTGTACTCAGCAGCAGTGATACTACTATGGACCATTACTGAGAGCTTGTACGACAGCGACTATCTTGAGTTAAGTAACTTTCTAATCTAATGAAAAAAGAACCCAGTTAATATATCCTTGCAGTTTCTGTTACAGAATGAGAATACTAGCCACCAAACAACATCCTCTCGTGGCCCACTTGGTACAAGCCTACAGAGAGAACGAGAAGACATAAAAGTTTATATAATTTCCTGCGTGTTTTGTATAGAACACACTTCAATAGAAACTGATGTTTATAATTGTTCTTGCAATTATTGAGGAATGATAGTATTTAGAGCATTGTAAGGACCGAGACTACCATATAATCATAAAAATTACTTTGAAGCTTATTTGAAACCAGTATCAAGTATTGGCGCCTATTGCTGTACCCACACAATATTTATAAAGATTAGTGTCTTCTCGATTCAGCCATTCACTTCTATTAGTGAATTTTCTTTTCAGATTCACGTAACTGTCACATACTATCCTTATTTCTATGTCTTCCCTATATGCCATCCAAGGATATCCTCTTCCTTCCTTTCCCAGAACTTTCATCTTAAGAATGTTAATAATGAAGGTGTTTGAGGACATGTCCAGAATTTTCTTCCAGTTTTCATTTCCTTTAATAACTTACTATTTTTATTATTCCCTGTAAGTCTTCTAGGTTGGTTTTGTCTTTCTATCTAGCCTCCACCTTCTTGTTGTCATTTTTCTCCATATGCACATTTCAGCAACTTCTGCTCGATTCCTTTCCAAATTCTGCAGAGTACTTCACTTCCATACGGAAATGCTCTCCACATATAAGATTTTGCAAAGAATTTTCTTACTTATGTGGTCATATGTTTGCATGATAAAATATTTTTCTTAGTTATGAATACCTGTTTCTCCAGTAAAATGTTTCTTTTCGCTTCCGTTAAGCATCTGTTGTCCTCTGTGAATACAAAACAATTTTTAAATCAGTTTTTGTGCTGGGGGTAGTATCTTCAGTTCTTTCTTGTACTGCCATTCCTTTTGTTCTCCGATTGTTCACTTATAATTTCCATGGTTTAAGAGTATCTCATAGAACAAAACTTTCAAGTCCTGGAACAGTAGGTATTTCTGTACCTCCACGTACAATGGCTACAGTAAGCCAACCATTACCGTGTGAGAAAGTATCATTAATGTCAATACTAAAATTAAGTCTACAGCCACAGAAAACACAACGTCCGTCGACAAGTGCAAGGGCAGCAACACTCTTCACTGGAATGCGATTCTTCTTGTTCCCAGCTGTTGTGGCGAACTCGATGTTCTCGATCGTTTTATACACTGTCTGTTTAGAACGGCGACGAATTCTCCTGTAAGGCATCGTGGCGGCGTTCAATGCAGTTGCCTGTGCAGCAGCAGCAGCGTGAATGAGCCTCTGCGCGGCTTTCGCTCGCTTATATACACTCCTGGAAATGGAAAAAAGAACACATTGACACCGGTGTGTCAGACCCACCATACTTGCTCCGGACACTGCGAGAGGGCTGTACAAGCAATGATCACACGCACGGCACAGCGGACACACCAGGAACCGCGGTGTTGGCCGTCGAATGGCGCTAGCAGCGCAGCATTTGTGCACCGCCGCCGTCAGTGTCAGCCAGTTTGCCGTGGCATACGGAGCTCCATCGCAGTCTTTAACACTGGTAGCATGCCGCGACAGCGTGGACGTGAACCGTGTGTGCAGTTGACGGACTTTGAGCGAGGGCGTATAGTGGGCATGCGGGAGGCCGGGTGGACGTACCGCCGAATTACTCAACACGTGGGGCGTGAGGTCTCCACAGTACATTGATGTTGTCGCCAGTGGTCGGCGGAAGGTGCACGTGCCCGTCGACCTGGGACCGGACCGCAGCGACGCACGGATGCACGCCAAGACCGTAGGATCCTACGCAGTGCCGTAGGGGACCGCACCGCCACTTCCCAGCAAATTAGGGACACTGTTGCTCCTGGGGTATCGGCGAGGACCATTCGCAACCGTCTCCATGAAGCTGGGCTACGGTCCCGCACCCCGTTAGGCCGTCTTCCGCTCACGCCCCAACATCGTGCAGCCCGCCTCCAGTGGTGTCGCGACAGGCGTGAATGGAGGGACGAATGGAGACGTGTCGTCTTCAGCGATGAGAGTCGCTTCTGCCTTGGTGCCAATGATGGTCGTATGCGTGTTTGGCGCCGTGCAGGTGAGCGCCACAATCAGGACTGCATACGACCGAGGCACACAGGGCCAACACCCGGCATCATGGTGTGGGGAGCGATCTCCCACACTGGCCGTACACCACTGGTGATCGTCGAGGGGACACTGAATAGTGCACGGTACATCCAAACCGTCATCGAACCCATCGTTCTACCATTCCTAGACCGGCAAGGGAACTTGCTGTTCCAACAGGACAATGCACGTCCGCATGTATCCCGTGCCACCCAACGTGCTCTCGAAGGTGTAAGTCAACTACCCTGGCCAGCAAGATCTCCGGATCTGTCCCCCATTGAGCATGTTTGGGACTGGATGAAGCGTCGTCTCACGCGGTCTGCACGTCCAGCACGAACGCTGGTCCAACTGAGGCGCCAGGTGGAAATGGCATGGCAAGCCGTTCCACAGGACTACATCCAGCATCTCTACGATCGTCTCCATGGGAGAATAGCAGCCTGCATTGCTGCGAAAGGTGGATATACACTGTACTAGTGCCGACATTGTGCATGCTCTGTTGCCTGTGTCTATGTGCCTGTGGTTCTGTCAGTGTGATCATGTGATGTATCTGACCCCAGGAATGTGTCAATAAAGTTTCCCCTTCCTGGGACAATGAATTCACGGTGTTCTTATTTCAATTTCCAGGAGTGTAGTATATGCAGTAGCTTGGACTTAGAAAATTTTCACAGTGCCAACGGAACATTATACCGGACTGGCATACTGGGTGTTTTAGAGTATGCGCGTCCGCTGGCGCGCCACCACGATTGAGTCAGCCGGCTGCAGATGCGAGAGGTCAACAAGGTCAAGCGATAAGTCTATTAATGGAACAAGGCTGTTTCATCCTTGAGCCCTCGGTTCGTGATGTACCCATGTCAGGTTGATCCTTTCACGAGGTCATCATCAAATGTCATGCATTGTAACGTTTCGCAACTGGATTTTACTCTCTCTGTTTTCTACTTCATAATTTGAGTAGCTTCCTCAGCAGACACATCAAATGAATATTAACATATGTGGCAACCTTATCTGACTCCAGGTCAAATCCTGATTTTTTCTTCCACCTTACCGATGCTTATTATTGTGTTTTAGTTCTGATACATTTGATTAATCATTCTTCTGTCCTTCCAGTCCTATTTTCTCATAGCTGTCCGGAGTATCGCAACTTCACCTTGTCAACAGTTTTCTCCAAGTCAGTGAAGGTAAGCTAAGATCATCTACTCAGATTCATCATTCTTTATAATAGCGTTCTCAAGGCAAAATTTCTTCTTTTGTTCTGCTGCTTTCTCTGAGCCCACATTGGTCTTCTGAAGAACTACTACGGTTCCTTTAATCCTGCTCTTTACTATATTCATGAATATTTTGGAGGTATGTGATATGATTTATATTCCACTGTAACTGGAACAGTTAACTGCCATTCCTGTTTTTGCATTGTATGAAATCATGTGGCAAGATGCCTCTTTTGTAACAGTCATTTATTACTATGAATAATCATTGCACAAGAACTGGAATGGAAGTGGAACTGTTTGTTGTACCAGAACGAAACGTATATCTAATTATAGCAATGACTATCATGAGAAAAGTTTTGTTAATTTATATTGTGGTTGTAATTTTGTGAGTGTAGACAGAACAGTTCACAATATCTGTAAAGAAATTTAAAAAAAGGGAAGGCTTGAGAAGAAAAATGCTGAGAGAAATTCAAAAGGAAAGAATGCCAGAGGAGATGGAAACGTTTTAGTGGAGTTGGAGGACTTGTCCAGTTATTTGCAAACCACTGGTTTATTACAGTCCTTGACCTAGGTTTCGATCATTACAAAATTATCTTCTTAAGAAAAAGATCACACACTGGTTACAAAACGTACAAGCAAAACGGAAATAGCAAATGCTAGACAAACTACTAGAATCCCAGAGAAGAGCGTTACCTATTACTTAATAGGTTGAAAAAGTGTATTTGAATTAACGCATTTTTCTCGTTTCGAGTAAAAGTTCTCCTTAAAAACCATTAAATAATAAAACACGGTCATCAGATTAAAAAGTGTGAACTTCATGAATATATCTTATAAGCTTCACTTATATCGTATTTATGTAGTTATATACTTATTTATTTATTCATATGAAGTTCTACATTACAAGATCAGAACGGCTTTATTCTAATATACGTGTTTAACGCAACATGTAACAAGTCAAACCCTGCTCTTAAATTCCAGTAGTCTAGCCTCCATTTGTTATTTTTCTTTAACTTGAACATTTCGCAACTGTTATAACAAGGAATAACACAATAAATACATCACTGTTCTACGGTTTACTGACACAACACTGGTACAAATAATTCTCTTATCAAGCGTCAAGTAGTAGATGACCATTTCATGGAAAATTATGTAAACTAATGTTGTTTATAGCAAGTCTAGGATGAGCAAGTAAAATGCATAATTCCAGCGAAATCACTAATCGTTGACATACTAAGCCTATTGAACGCTGAAGTCCTTCATCGAATATACATTCAAGATCAAAAGAAACTGGTACACCTACCTAATAACATGTAGGGCCCCCACGACATCTCCATAAACCAGTAAGAGTACAAGGGGTTGGAGATCTCTTCTGAACAGCATGTTGCAAGGCATCTCAGATACGTTCATGTCTCGGGTGTTTGTCAGCCAGTGTTTAAACTCAGAGGAGTGTTCCAGGAGCCACTCTCTAGCAATTCTGAATGGTAGGCTGTGGCACCGTCCTGTTCAGATTGGCCAAGTCCGTCGTAATGCACAATGGACATGAATGGATAAGGTGATCAGACAGGATGCTTACGTACGTGACAACTATCATAGTCGCCTCTAGACGTACCATCAACTGCACACTCACCACATCATTACAGAGCCTCCACCAGCCTTAACAGTGTCCTGCTGACATGCAATGTCCATCGATTCATGAGGTTGTCTCCATAACCGTACACATCCATCCACTCGATGCAATTTTAAACGAGACTCTTCCGACCAGGCACCATGTTTCCAGTGGTCGACAGTCCAATGTCTGCCTTGACTGGATTAGGTGGGGTGTAAAGCTTTGTGTTGTGCAGTCATCAAGGGTACACGAGTGGGCCTTCGGCTCCGATAGCCCATATCGATGTTGTTTCGTTGAATGGTTCGCACACTGGCACATGTTCATGGCTGAGCACTGCAGCAATTACGGAAGGGTTGCCCTTCTGTCAAGTTGAACGTTTCTTTACAGTTGCCGTTGGTCCCGTTCTTATAGGACCTTTTTTCGGCCGCAGCGATGTCGGAGATCTGATGTTTTACCAGATTCCTGATACTCACGGCACGCTAGTGAAATAGTCGTAAGGGAAACTTCCCTATTCGTGGCTACCTCTTAGATGCTATGTCCACTTGCCCGTGCGCCTACTATAACACAATGTCCAAACCCAGTTAAAGGTTGATAACACTGTCATTGCAGCAGCAGCCACCGAACTAACTACTGCACCACACACTTGCTGCCTTATGCAGGCGTTGCCGACCGCAGTTCCGTATTCTGCCTGTTTACATATCTTTGTATTTGAATACTCATGCTTATACCAGTTTGTTTGGCGCTTCAGTGTAGCATTCTGGGACTAAGTCC
Source organism: Schistocerca cancellata (assembly GCF_023864275.1). Classification (NCBI taxonomy): domain Eukaryota; kingdom Metazoa; phylum Arthropoda; class Insecta; order Orthoptera; family Acrididae; genus Schistocerca; species Schistocerca cancellata. The sequence goes on along the minus strand of NC_064633.1, from coordinate 387,688,767 downwards.
AGAGCGCAGCCAAATCAACATCGAACAGCTGGTCCGCCAAAGATTAGCACTCCCGAGTTGTGGAGCAGAACAAAGCACGATGAGAAATGGCTTGTAGACATCAGTGGAGGCGTAAGATAAGGCTCCAAAGTTAATGGAACCGGTGACCGGGGTTGCCATATATTCTCGGATGCCACTTTCGGAGTGTTACGCATGGCCAATCTCTTTGGTTAGAAGCGAGCGAGCGCGAACGTGGCCTGCGCACGGAGAGGTGCAGCCAACGATGCATGTCTCGGCTCCGCGTAATGGAGCACGCCTCTTCCCGGAGCGGAGATTTGATAGTACTGGGTAACACACCCCTTCCCCTTGGAGAAGCAGACAAGCATATTCTGCGAATTAACGACACGTCCATGGGGTCCTGTCTGAGTCCTCAGCGGCGTTAGTTACTCGGGGCACAGGAGCATATGGACCAAAACGAAGATCGTACAGTTTTGTCCTTGTCAGCGCAGCAGGTGGAACAGGAGGACACAGCGGCATGCTATTAATGCTTTTTTAAGAGACAGTCTTAACTCCTTCCAATCTGATCATGTAAGGGTAGAAAAGTTGTGGAATGTTTTCAAAGAGATAGTATCGACAACGATTGAGAGATATATACCACATAAATTAATAAGTGATGGTACTAATCCCCCATGGTACACAAAACGGGTCAGATCGTTGTTGCAGAAGCAACAAAAAAAGCAAGCCAAATTTAAAATAACGCAAAAATCTCCAAGATTGGCGAAGTTTTACAGAAGTTCGAAATATGGCGCGTACTTCAATACGAGATGCTTTTAGTAATTTCCACAACGAAATTCTGTCTCGATATCTGGCAGAAAACCCAAAGAGATTCTGGTCATACATAAGGCACACCAGTGGCTAGACGCAATCAATACGTTAACTGTGCGATAACAACGGTGAAGTCACTGATGACAGTGCCACTGAAGCAGTGCTATTAAACAAGGTTTTCATAAAATCCTTTACCAAGGAAGAAGAAGTAAGTGTTCCTGAATTCCAATCAAGAACAGCTACGAAGATGAGAAACATAAAAGCAGATATGCTCGGAGTAACGAAGCAGCTCAAATCACTTAATAAAGGCAAGGCCTCCGGCCCATATTGTATACCAGTCAGGTTCCTCTCAGAGTATGCTGATAAGATAACTCCATATATAGCAATTTTATACAACCACTCGCTCACAGAAAGACTGGAAAACTGCTCAAGTCACACAAATACCCAAAAACTAGAAGTAGGATTAATCGTCTGCATTACAGGCCTATATCACTAACGTCGATTTGCAGTAGTGTTTTGGGACATATATGAGTTCAGACATTATGAAGTACCTCGAAGAAAACGATTTATTGACACATAGTCAGCAGGGTTTCAGAAAATATCGTTGTTGTGAAACACAACTAGCTCTTTATATTCACGACGTAATGAGTGCTATCGAAAGGGGATGTCAAATTGATTTCATATTTTTAGATTTCCAGAAGGACTTCGACACCGTTCCTCACAAGCGTCTTCTAAGCAAACTGCGTGCCTACGGAGTATCGTCTCAGTTGTGCGACTCGATTCGTGATTTCCTATCAGAAAGGTCACAGTTCGTAGTAATAGACGGAAAGTCATCGAGTAAAACAGAAGTAATATCCGGCGTTCCCCAAGGAAGTGTTATGGGCTCTCTGTTGTTACTGAGCTATGTTAACAACATAGGATACAGTCTAAGTAGACGTCTTAAATTGTTTGCAGATGATGCTGTCATTTACCGTCTTGTAAAGTCTTCAGATGATCAAAACGACTTGCAAAATTATTTAGATAAGATATCTGCATGGTGCGAGAAGTGGCAATTGATCCTAAATAAGGGCCGGCCGGAGTGGCAGTGCGGTTCTAGGCGCTACAGTCTGAAGCCGAGCGACCGCTACGGTCGCAGGTTCGAATCCTGCCTCGGGCATGGATGTGTGTGATGTCCTTAGGTTAGTAAGGTTAATTAGTTCTAAGTTCTAGGCGACTGATGACCTCAGAAGTTAAGTCGCATAGTGCTCAGAGCCATTTGAACCATTTGATCCTGAATAAGGAAAAGTGTGAAGTTATTCACATGAGTACTAAAAGAAGTCAGCTACATTACGATTACGCGATAAGTCACACAAATCTGAGGGCTGTAAAATCAACTAAATACTTAGGGATTACAATTACAAATAACCTAAATTTGAACGATCAGATAGATAATATTGTGGGTAGAGCAAACCAAAGATTGAAACACATTGGCAGAACTCTTAGAAGATGCAACAGGTCTACCAAAGAGACTGTTTACACTACGCTTGTCTGCCCTATTCTGGATTATTGCTGTGCGGTGAGGGATCCGCATCAGGTGGGACTGACGGATGACATCGGAAAAGTACAAAGAAGGGCAGCTCGTTTTGTATTATCGCGAAACAGGGGAGATAGTGTCACAGACAAGAGACGTGGAGAGGCAATCATTAAAACAAAGGCGTGTTTCGCTGCGACGGGATCTTCTCATGGTATTTCAATCACGAACTTTCTCCACCATTCGTGAACACATTGTGTCGCCACCCACCTACACAGGGAGAAATGATCATCACGATAAAATAAGAGAAATTAAGGCTCACACAGGAAAAATTAAGTGCTCGTTTTTCCCGCGAACCGTTCAAGAGTGGAACGGTGGTTAATTGAACCCTCTGCCAGGCACTTTATTGTGAATAGCAGTGTAGTCACGTAGATATAGATGTAGATGTATTCACTTTCATCTGGAATTAATCGTGGTTGGTGACAAGGTGATATCTCGTGGTCAGGGAAGGGCAGTGGGGCTTGGCTACGACTGGGATAAGTTGTTCTTGATGGGGTGTACTGTAGGTCTGCTGGTTGAATGCAAAAGTCATGTATAAGTCTGATGACAAACTGTCTGGATGCCTTGGGGTAGGATAGCAATAAGGTGATTCAAAAAAATAGTTGAAATAGCTCTGAGCACTATGGGACTTAACATCTGAGGTCATCAGTCCCCTAGAACTTAGAACTACTTATACCTAACTAACCTAAGGACATTACACACATCCATGCCCGAGGCAGGATTCGAACCTGCGACGTAACGGTCTCGCCGTTCCAGAGTCACGTGCGTAGAACCGCTCGGCCACACCGGCCGGCTAAATTGACTGGTAACGCTGATGCAGCGAGGAGGACAGAAGAAGCTGTTGGGAAAATACACACATCAAAAACAGTTTTTCATCACCCCGTTTCCCAGAACTTCTAAAGACAGACTTTGACTGTGGATACTGTATCAAGGACACAGTCCCTTTGACCGTTCAGAGATGTCACTAAACCCACCCAAAGAAAACAATCATGAATGAGTATCATCTATCAGACGGTGCGGTTCCGACAACCGATCAGTTCCAGTCACTCCGCCAGTAACGAGGTATACGGCTCGTATTGTCTGTAGTTCAACCATGCCTAGACTGTCAATACCGCGATTCAAAAATGGTTCAAATGGCTCTGAGCACTCTGGGACTTAACATCTATGGTCATCAGTCCCCTAGAACTTAGAACTACTTAAACCTAACTAACCTAAGGACAGCACACAACACCCAGCCATGACGAGGCAGAGAAAATCCCTGACCCCGCCAGGAATCGAACCCGGGAACCCGGGCGCGGGAAGCGAGAACGCTACCGCACGACCACGAGATGCGGGCTACCGCGATTCGATCACGTTCACATTGTTACTTTGTGCCAGGAAGAGCTCTCAACAAGGGAAGTGTCCAGGCGTCTCGAAGTGAAAGAAAGCGACGTTTTTCGGACATGGAGGAGATACAGACCCAGAGACAGAAACTGTCGATGGCATGCCTCGCTCAGGACGTCCGAGGGCTACTATGGCAGTGGACGACCGCTACCTACGGATTATGGCTCGCCGGCCGAAGTGGCCGTGCGGTTAAAGGCGCTGCAGACTGGAACCGCAAGACCGCTAAGGTCGCAGGTTTGAATCCTGCCTCGGGCATGGATGTTTGTGATGTCCTTAGGTTAGTTAGGTTTAACTAGTTCTAAGTTCTAGGGGACTAATGACCTCAGAAGTTGAGTCCCATAGTGCTCAGAGCCATTTGAACCATTTTGATTATGGCTCGGAGGAACCCTAACATCGACGCCACAATGTTGAATAATGCTTTTCGTGCAGCCACAGGACGTCGTGTTACGACTCAAACTGTGCGCAGTAGGCTGCATGATGCGCAACTTCACTCCCGATGTTCATGGCGAGGTTCATCTTTGCTACCACGACACCATGCAACGCGGTACAGATGGGCCCACTAACCTGCCGCAGTGACGCTCAGGATTGGCATCACTTTCTCTTCAGCGATTAGTGTCGCATATACCTTCAACCAGACAATCGTCGGAGGCGTGTTTGGAAGCAACCTGGTCAGGCTGAACGCCTTAGACACAGTGTCCAGCGAGTGCAGCAAGTTGGAGGTCCCTGTTACTTTGGTGTGGCACTATGTGGGGCCGACGTATGCCGTTGGTGGCCATGGAAGGCGCCGTAACTGCTATACGATACGTGAATGCCATCCTCCGACCAATTGTAACATGTCAGCAGCATATTGTCTTCTCGGGTCCCCATAGTGTACATCTGGTGAATGACTTCCCTCAGGATAACGACATCGCTCGACTAGAGTGGTCAGCGTGTTCTCCAGACATGCCTGGCATAGATTGAAAAAGGCTGTTCATGGACGACGTGACCCATCAATCCCTCTGAGAGATCTACGCTAAATCACCGTTGTGGAGTGGGACAATCTGGATCAACAGTGCCTTGATGAACTTGTGGATAGTACGCAATGACGAATACAGGGATGCATCAATGCAGGAGGACGTGCTACTGTGTACAGCAATCTGGGCCACCATCTCTGAAGGTATCGCTGTGTGGTGGCACAACATGCAAAGTGCGGTTTTCATGAGCAATAAATAGGGCGGTAATGATATTTATGTTGATATCTATTCTAATTTTCTCTACAGGTTCCGTAACTCTCGGAAATCGAAACGTTTTTGGATTTGAGTAGGTGGGGGCGATGTTGCTTGGCATGACGCAAGTCCAGAATCTGCACCCGTAAAACCTTCTGGCCCTGGCGCTGGATGACTCATCCTGAAATTCAGGCTGTTTGCCATGCTTTCGCCCACAAGGTGGAACGGGGAAGCAGACAATCGTGGTGCTAACCGTGGCGTCGGAATAGGCAGGCGCAGGAGGGCCCGGGTCGCCCGTAGTTGCAGAAGTTCTACAGTACCTTTGTCTCAAATCTGTGTGGACCTGTAACTGTTAAAAAAAAATTTAGTGATGCATCGGTGGAGTGATCAGCTGGTATCTCTTCATCGGAGTTTTGAATGTGCGGACCACCTTCTCGGCTTCTCCCTTAGATTGCGCATGGACTGTGGGAGTTGGAATGTGGATAATACCATGCTGGCCACAGGAACCACAAAACTCCTTCCTATAGAATTGTTAACAGTTGTCACTTACAAGCAACTCCGGTAGACGTATCGTGGTGGTTGGTGGTTGACATGACACTGCAGAGGGCAGTGCCCGGGAATTGGGAGTAGCATTAACCGTATCAAGACTATGGCCTTAAGCACTGACCCAGCAGAATCAATGTGTACCCGCTCCCAAGGGCAAACACATGATGGCCAAGAAGCAAATGAATATCCTGGGCCTGCCTGCTGACTTTGCCAAGATGGACATATTTGGTGAGTCTTTCAATCTCCTGGTTCATACCTGGCCTGTAATGAAACCTGTGCGCCAAGAGTTTAGTTCAGGATAGCCCCCAGTGACCTTGGTGCAATAGTTGCAAGACGTGCTGGCTTGAGGGATAGCGAATGACTACTCGTGAGTGTCTCTCGTCGGAAAAGAGTAGAATTACTCCATGGATCTAAACGAACTGATAGCGGGCAATAAAGAACTGATGGAATGCATCGGAAGTCTTGGTAGGCTGTTGTTCGGGCCACCCATGAAATATTTGACTCCAGACTTAGTAGGGTTGCGTCTGCGATCCGGGAGCATGTAATCAGAAAAGTATCTACCGCAGCTTCTACTTCTTTTCCGATGTGAAATTGTACACTTTCTTCTTTTTCGATCTCTGGATCCGGTGCCCACGGAAATTAGGAGAATGGTTCAGCGTTGACATGCTCAGTCGTGTTACGGAAGTGAATCCCATACTAGTAGAGCGAAAAAATTAAAGCTCCCTGCTGGAGATGGTCAGCAGTCCTATCTGCACTCTTTGCTGCTAGACTGAATGAAGATATCAGTGGTTTATGTTGTGACAAGACGAAACTTTGTGACATAAACAAAAACGTCGAATCTCCTTAATGCAAAGATGATGGCCAGCGTTTCTTTTTCTGTTTGGGTGTACTTGGGCTTGGTGTCAGTCACTGTTTCCGATTCATAGGCCACAGGGTTCTCAGAGCCATCCGCCACCCTGTGTGCTCTTACCGCTCCGACGCCTGTATCAGATACGTCTGTTGCAACTACCTGCTTTTTCACACCAAAACGTCCGAAGCACCAGGCCGTCAACCACTGGGATTTCAACGTGTGAAAGGTGCGCTCGCACACTGCTGTCCACAAGAACAGCACCCCTTTCTGCATAACTGGGATGAGGGGGTTGTCTCTGTTGCAGCTGTGGGAAAAACTTTCGGTAATATGATATCTTCCCCAGAAAGCGTTGTTGGTATGGGAAGTTTGATTAAGGCTTCAACATGTTTATTCAGAGACCGTATGCCCATTCTGGAATTGACGCGGTTGAGGTACTCAATCTTAGGCTGGAAAAAACTAAACTTCTCTTTTCTGCATTTTAGGCCAACCTCCGTTAAAATGATGAATAAAGGTTCAAGAATGCGAAGGTGTTCTTCCGTGGTTTTCCCTGTTACAATGATGTCTAAATAGTTAATGCATCCATCCAATTTCATTACTAATTGTTTAAAAAACCATTGAAAAACAGCGGGGTCCTTGCTGTACCAGACAACAGGCGTTTCAAACGATAAAGTCCGTGCGGCGTGTTAAGTGCAAGAAACTGTAGAGATTATGCATCAATGGGAAGTTGGAGGCACGCATCCGCTAGGTCAACTTTAGATAAGAAGTTTGCACCTTTTAATTTTAACAGTAATACCTCCGACTTCGGAATAGGGTATGTCTCAATGTTGGGGTTCGGCGTTGACAATTACTTTAAAATAGACTCACATGCGGATCTTCCCCCGTGGTTTTCACAGTATGACTAATAAGGTGGCCCATTGACTACTTTCTACAACTCCATTGGTAGATAGGCGATCCAATTCCTTCTTTACATGGGCTCTGAGAGCTAACGGGACGGCGTGGACTCGAAAGCACTGAGGCCGTTCATTTTGTTTCAGTGCGACGTGCGCCTAAAATCCTTTGCGATGCCGAGTTCCAGGATGAACTGGATCTTATAATCCTGGTACAGTGTCTCTAGGTCCGAGTACAGAACGTCTTCGGATACCAAATTCACAGACGTGTCTATTGATAATCCAAATTTCTGAAAAGAGTCTAGTCCAAAGATGTCCTCAGCAAAATCACTGTTAACTACTAAGAAGGCAATGTGGTGGGTGACATTATGATGTGTCGTTGGCTTCTTCGACTTGACCACGTACTGGACGGTATGTTTGTGACACACCATTAGACGTCTGTTTTTTCAACAGGGGAGGTAATTCAAATATCCTATAGCTACCGTAATTCAGAATGCTCACGTCTGCGCCGTTGTCTAGTTGTAATTGAACTGGTTTCTCTGCAATTTGCTCTTGTAGGAAAAGCTTATTGAAGGTCCCTTGATGGTCTGTAGTAGCTACCAAATTAACATATATCGGCTGGTCAGGAGGCAGTCCTGCCCGATGGGACTTACAACATATACAGGCTAAATCGACTTTAGCAGAACAGTTTTGGCAATAGGCCCTGTCAGGACAGTCTTCACGTTGCTGCGTTTTAAAGCAACCCAGACATCACGGAAAACGTTTCAGCAACTAAGAGCGGTTTGATCGTCACCAGCGGCGTAGAGGACGTCGTTAGTTAATGGTACGGCGTCCCGCCTCAACTGTTGCTACGTCCAAATCGCCACTAGTGTGGCCGTTGACTGCTGGCTCGAATGTGTTTACAGTAACGGCTACTATATCGACCCACGATTTCAGTTTCTTGATTTCTTCTCGGGTCGCTTCGAAGCTTTGCGCTAAGTCCAGAACGTTATCTAGTGACGAATCTTTGAGTTGAAGTGCCTTGTACTGGAAACCCCGCCTCGAGTACTCTGGGTGATAATGTCCCTAATCGTTTCCTCTCCAAAGGACTCTTTGCATTTTCGCCCAAAGCCTTGCAACTCTGTGGCACATTCTCTACGATTCTGGTTTGGCTGCTTCTTGCATTGAAAAAATGCTACCTGCGAGGAAATAAAATGTGTACGACGCTGTAAATTTTTAGTCAGTAAAGAACGAATATTTGAAAAGGTCCGCTATGAAGGCTTAGATAAGGGGGCCAACTTGCACAGCAGCCCGTATATCTCAGGTTTTGACCAACACAAAAACAAAGTTTCATGAAGCTGGCGTCAGTTACCTTGAATCGTGGAAAGCTCCAGTAATCTTTATTCGTAGACGTACCAATTCTCTAATACAGCGTTTTTCAACCTTTTTGAATACGTGACCCCGTTCAAAGTAAAAATAATCTGGCGACCCCCAGAAAAACAATAAAAGTATGTCAGCGATTTCAAAGGCAAGGTATTTAATTTTCTTTCTGTTGATATGATGCTGATGGAGAAATCAAGTGCAGTGTGAAAAGAGGTAGCAGTTTACTGCGGGCAGAGATATAATTACATACTTTGCCGCGGTAGAAGCGTTTGGGTGGAAAGGGGTCCGTGGGGCATAGTCGCACGTTTTCGGTCACTGCAATCGGTTGTCCGAGTAGGCCAGCAAGTACGGACGTGATTATAGTCTTCGCGCTTCTCCCTGAGCGAGCATAAAACGGTAAAGTTTCTTAAAAGATCTGTGCAGCCCTAGATGTCTGGTACAAGTGGCAATGGCGGAGGGGAATCAAAATTAAAAAAAAAATAGACTTTATGACGACAATTACCTTAAGTACTGTTTTGCTGTCATGAACAGTAAGCCTCAATGTGCAATTTGCGGCGAAGTATTGTCATGTGCGACCATCAAAGCATCTGCGTCACCTCTTAACTAAACATTCCAACGAATTTGATAAACTGTTGGATTTCTTCCAAAGAAACTGAAAACACTTAACCAGCGGCAAACTACTATGATTCAAGTAATAGAATAGTAATGTTATTTGTTGATTTGAAAGAGCAGTAATGTTTCTGATTTTTCATTCGTTTTCCTGATTTAACAATAAATTTTATCTGATTTTGGGTATCCAGTGTCAACGAGAAAGCGTTACTAGCTGGCTACCGAGTCGCATTCCGAGCCGCTAAAGCAGGGAAGCCACATACAGATACAAATAATCTTATTTTGCCAGTAGCCCTGGATATGGCTGAAATTATGTTAGGTAAGCAAGAAGCAAACAAGCTAAAACACATACCACATTTTGATAATACCACTGAACGCAGAATAAACGATATGGCTGGGGACATTCGAGAACAGTTAGTTGAAAAATTAAAGAAGAATCCACATTATGCTTTGCAGTTTGATGAATCTGCTGATGTTTCAGACTGTGCCCAATTTATAGTATTTATGCGCTTTGAAGTAGATGAAAGTGTAATGGAAGACATTTTATTCTGCAAAGCACTCCATGCGAACACTAATGGCCAGTGTTCGTATTACATGATTTTACAAAGCGCTCGCAACTACGAGACTGATTGGACAAAATGTATCGCCATATCTAATGATGGCGCTATAGCTTTGACTGGCAGTAAAAGTGGGCTCGTCGCGAAATTAAAATGAATAATGCCAAAATATTTGTGGACATACCGCTTTATTAATCGCCAAGCTCTGGCAGCCACGATTTTAACTTCTGATTTAAATGATGTGCTTAGATGGTTGATCAAGGTGAAACGTCCCCTTAGAAAAATTATACAAGACTACGCTTAAACTGACACACAATTTTTTAGCGCAACGCAACCTGACTTTCAAAAATCACTACAAAAGAATGGCCCTGACTAACATTAACCTATACCTATCACAAATCACTTACCTCACCAAAAATCTTCGTTACTCGAACTACTGCAATACAGCGAGCGCCACTACTGCCAGCTAAATAAAAGATTCAAACTACGGAAGGCACTAACTACTGATAGGCATAGTTAGCAAATGAAAGATTTTAATAGAGAACAAACAATGTATTTACCTTAATAATCATAACATATATAGCAGTTCATGCCATCCAGTCTTATAAATTTCAAATTGCGCCATTTCTCTCCCCACATCCACCACTGCTGGCGGCTCACCTCCAACTGCGCAACGCTACACGCTGTTCACAGCCAACTGCCCAACACTACAATGGCAGACAACAATGCAAACTAGCCACAGACTGCACTCAGCACAGCCAGTGATTTTCATACAGAGCGCTACGTGACGTTGCCAATAAGAAAACATAAACAGCCTACTTACATAGCCCCCATGCACCCCACAATAAATTTTACAAATTGTTTTGGGCAGTGGCCAATAATGATTTGATAATATTTTTCATACTTACAATGGCAAAGATATCAAATGCACACACTTATTGATAAAATGTTGGTCAAAAGCTAAAATTTTCTCACAGTCCATAAAGACAGTCCAGATTGTTCATCACAGTAAAATTGCAGTGTTTTCCTCAAAGTCTGAGCAATAAAAGAAAATGCACACGGAAGTAGTGGATTTCCATGCAGCCTTGAAGAAGTAGTGTTGTCCTACCAACAGAAAGACAATGCTGACTCTTGACATGCTGACAGGTAATGGGCCACAACTGAGCAAACTCACAGCAGAGTCATTCGACGTTTTGAAGAATATTGGTAGGTAGGTCATCACAGAGTAGACCCAGTGTAGTCCTGGTAGAGAGTATGGTATTGGTGGGCCACCAGAGGTGCAGACCCACTGTAGTCCTTGTAGAAATAATGGTATTGGTGAGTCATCAAAGGTGTAGACCCACTGTAGTCCTTGTAGAAATAATGGTATTGTTGGGACATCAAAGATGCAGACCCACTGTAGTCCTTGTAGAGATGGCCAGCAGCCTTCTGTTGTGACTGTGCAGGTGCACAATCACCATCGAAGAGTCTTGCGGACAATATAGCAAGTCCATAAACCACCACTTGTGCACTCACAATTTTTTTTTAATAGACAAAGTTAAAAAGCAGATTATCTTTCAATAAACGGTTTTACATGTGAAATGTGGTGTAAATCTTTACTCTTCCTAGTACACAGAGTTTCAACTTGAACGCAATTATGATTCGGTATACGTCGTAAAGAATACTGGAATTTTTCTCAATGTTAGCGTCTATGTTATTTTCCTCTGAGCCAGCCGGCGCACGTGTCTGCCTGCGATGCGGGTCATTGTCTGCTATCTCTTTGTTGGCGTGCGTCGTTATTGGGATTAGGAGACCTAACTTCTACAAATTCACCTTCACGAGAAGGCCCTGCCCTGTTTGAAGCTCGCCAGTTCTGGTGAAATTCAGGTCTGTCATTACGATTATATCGTCTGTCGTCATGTCGGTATATTCCATAGTTTCTTTCTTGCCAGTCACGTGGTGGGGAATTTCTTCCTGAATCGTAACTGCGCGCTGAACTGTTGCGGCCGAAGTTATTCTGTCTCCCTTGATAATAATTGTTTCTGTTCCCATATTGTCTGTTTCTATGGTAATCTCTGTCATATTAGTTACTACGGAAATGCGATCTTTCTCTGTAATTATTACTACTCTGCCAATGGTTGACATACGGGTGGTGTCTGTTTTGGTCACGATTTACGTTGAAAGAATAGCCTTGTCGTGTCCAGTTATTGTTTCTGTCGTCACGGAATTGTGACGGATGTGACCTGTAGTGATTGTTTTCCTGTTTTCACATCCTGCGACTGTCTGTGTCAATTTCTAATTCTTGTAACAGTCCCTGAAAAGCTTCAATATCGTCTTTGCAACGCCATGCCAAAATAATATTTCTTAAATGTTCAGGCAATTTCATTAAGCAAATGCGGATGAGTTCTGAATGGCTGTATGGGTTTGAAAGGTACTGATTCTTGTGCAACATGTCTTCAAAATATTTCACAAGACTGGAAAATTCAGATTGTTCGAAATGTTTCATCATTATGATGCTATGTTTTACTTGGTATTGTGTAGCTTGAGACCAATATGCTGAGCGGAAGGCATGATAAAAGTCTCCTTCACTGTGACAATCGTGAATGACCGATCGCATTCTTACAGCTGGTTCATTCTCCAAGTAGCCACACTTAAATTCTAACCTGTGCTCCGATGACCAGTTGGGAGGAAAACAATGAGAGAATTGATGGAGCCACACTTGTGGATGAATGTCGTTGGCAGAATTCTTAAATGTTTTGAATTTACGTGTAGTAATGAACAGCTTATAGTCAAAATCATCGTGTCGGCGAGTAGCATATCGGTCATTGTTACGTCGTGTCGGCGGTTCCATCTCAAAATTCGGTGCACCTTGCCAATTTCTTTCTTAATTTCCGAAATACCCTGTGTTATTATTTTGTGGCTTTTCCGTATTTCTAAGTTCCTCTTCCCGTGTTGGAGCGCGAGTGTCCTCTGAAATATGAAATTTTTGTATTACTTGTGCCAACTGATCTTGTACTTCCCGGATTTCTCTTTTGTATTGCGTATTAATTTGATTCTGATTTTGTTTGAATTTCTTAATATGTTCATACTCTTCTGTTGTCAGTGAAGGCTACAGGTCTTGTGTCATTCAGATCATCATCTACCTTTGTAGATAAGTTAGTGACCTGATCCGAAAGTTCGGCTACTTTCTCCGTTAGTGAACACATTTCCTCAGTGTGTTTTTCTGAACCAAGTTTCAGAGTGTCCAGTTATGTTGAAATCGTGTTTATTGTGTCCTTTAAGTTTTCCTGAGTTTTTGCGACTTGCGTAACCAAATCGGTTGATGCAACTGAGTCAGTTTTAGTTTGCAAGGTGTCGTGATTTTCATGAACAATAGTTTGCAGTTCTTTTATGGCTGCTTCATGATTCTGTAATGCATTTTCATGACGCGAAAAAATAGGTTGGAAATACTCACAAACTTGTGTTTTTACGTCATTACAGACTTTTTGACATTTCGATTCGATGTTATGTAACTCAATAGTTAAATCTTCACATCTTTGTTCAAGTGTGGTGTCTAACTTTTGAAGATTTTGTTCCATTATGTCTAACTTCTTAAGATTTTGTTCCACTGTGTCTAACTTTTTAAGATTTTGTTCCACTGTGTCTAACTTTTGAAGATTTTGTTCCATTGTGTCTATCTTTTGAAGATTTTATTCCATTGTATCTAACTGTTGCTGTTTTTGTCTCTGGTGTTGTTCCATTGTGTCTAACTTTTGAAGATTTTGTTCCACTGCGTCTAACTTTTGAAGCCTTTGTCCCTTTTGTTGCATTGACTGTAATAACAGTGCACTGGTGTCAGAAACATGTTCCTCACTGCTTTTCGGCAGTGAATTTGCACCGGCAACATTCACATTTTGACAAGCAGAAAATGTGTTTTGACTTATTTGAGAAAACGGTGAGGACCCAAAACCTGAATCTAGAGTATTTGTGAAATTGTAGCCTGTCATTTCGGATTCCTGAGGCGAGCTGTTGCCGACCGGTCGATCGATAATGCTTCCCTGATCACTACCTGTCTCACTGTCTACACCATTATTTGCCACCCGCTCCATTTCCCTATGCACAATTACCAAATTACTACTTTGAATATCTGTTAATTCATTACACAGTGGTGCTGATAAGCTACGCTTGCCATCACTATTATTTCTCAGTTTACTTTGGAGCCTAGTATTACGTTTTTCACACGACATTGTTGTCACAATATTTCACATGATAACACAGAAAAGCACAATTTGAAGAGCAAAAATAAGAGAACACATTAACATAGCTCTGAAAATAATAAGCAGTTAATTGCAAGCACAGCTGCGAAATACTTTGTGCAAATCTACATGCATGCTACAACTGTTTTACTGTACAACAATGAAAGACTGCAACAACAAAGGAGATTCTCTCTACAATTACGCACCAGCAACAAACAATAGCTACACTAATTACACAAACTACAAGAAAAAATCAGAAGATTCCAGTGAGGTATCCTGGCAGGGTCGCCATATGAAATGTCCCCTTAGAATAATTATACAAGACTATGCTTAAACTGACACACAATTTTTTAGCGCAATGCAATCTGACTTTCAAAAATCTCTACAAAAGAATGGGCCTGACTAACATTAACCTATACCTATCACAAATCACTTACCTCACCAAAAATCTTCGATACTCGAACTACTGCAATTCAGCGAGCGCCACTACTGCCATCTAAATAAAAGATTCAAACTACGGAAGGCACTAACTACTGATAGGCATAGTTAGCAAATGAAAGATTTTAATTGAGAACAAACAATGTGTTTACCTTAATAATCATAATATATATAGCAGTTAATTCCGTCCAGTCTTACAAATTTCAAATCTGCGCCATTTCTCTCCCCACATCCACCACTGCTGGCGGCTCACCTCCAACTGCGCAACGCTACACGCTGTTCACAGCCAACTGCCCAACACTACAATGGCAGACAACAATGCAAACTAGCCACAGACTGCACACAGCACAGCCAGTGATTTTCATACAGACCGCTACGTGACGTTGCCAATAAGAAAACATAAACAGCCTACTTACAAAGGTTGTAAACTCAATTAAAGGTAAAGCATGGAAAACTCGACTGTTTAAAATCATTTGTGAAGACATAGGTTCGCTCCATCAGAATCTCCTTTATCTCACAGAAATTAAGTGGCTTTCCAAAGGAAAGGTATTGATATGAGTTCTGGAACTAAAAAGTGAATTGTTAATGTTCTTACAAGATTCTAAATTTGGATATGCGAACTACTTTTGTGACCCTGTCTGGCTGTTAAAACCAGCATTTCTCACGATCTTTTCAACCAACTAAATAATTTAAACAAGAGTCTCCAAGAGAAAGATCAAACATCGTAACAGCTAAGGACAAAATCAAAGGATTTCTCACAATACTTAGATTGTGGTCAACGTTTTCACAAAAGAAGATGTTTAAGTCTTTCCCTTGTGTTCAGATAACTGTCGAAGAAATTGCAACGGAGCAGTCGGTGGTACTAAGTTCTGACATTCCTTGCACGACACAGAGCTTACATAATTTGAAAGAGACACTTGAGACACTTTTAAGTTACTTTCCAGAGCTGAATTCTGACGGTGAGAATGGTCATATATAAATACTAAATCCTTTTCTAGATATGTCAGTGCAGCTGGCTGATCTGAGCACGATGACGAAAGAAACGTGGAATGGAATTTAATTCGCAAAAGACTGACGTTCTCTGGATGAAGAGAATAGAAGAGTATCCACAGCTGGCAAAAGGAAGATTTGAAAATACTGTATTAGTGCTATTCGATGCTCCCTACCTTTGTGAAATACCATTCTCTTCAGTGGTGAACATAAAACCTAAGAAGTGAAATAGACATCAACTAGAAAATGATTTGGAGATTTGTGTCCCTAAAATGGAACAAAAATTTGACAGATTATTGGTAAATAAACAGGCACAGCCTTCTTATTAAAACTGGTGAATTTTAATTGTCCTCTAGGACCTTTAGCTATCTGCTAGCTAAGTAGCACCCATGGCAGATAACGCTAGTGTCGCCCTATGAATAGAAACTGTCGAAAAGAATAAGATGTTAATAAGTGTCAAGTAAGATTTCTAATAATACAAATGAGAGACATTAGTCATCAGGCATCAGACTGCAGTTGCGCCGATAAAGCGCTGTGCATTTGCGTATAATCGCTGGATCGTACCATTATTGTTATTGACTTTACTCTTGACAGTATGGCTTATGCTCAGCGGGAAAGGAACGACAATGAAATAACAGAAAACACGGACGAAAAAGTGCGTCATGCTTACTTCCGTATTAATATTACTATTACGACGAACAAAGTGCATTAGAGGCTCCGACAAGACACCGCCACCGACAACGCAGTATTCAGCTCGACTATTAACGACATTCCTCTCGTTACAATTATTGTAACTGTTACCGCCGCTCGGGTCTCCTCGACGATGTTGCCAAATTCTCTGTGACAGTGTAGAAAGACTCATGTTACTTCAAGGCCTTGAAATAGCTCTACATAAATTGCATTTTACGTATGTCGTCGTTAACCAACACGAGTTCAATAAAGTTGTCCATTAACCATCACGTATGCTGATGTTTCATTTAGCTAGCCGTCTTCTTTGTTTATGACTCATTTTGAAGAGAAGGTGAAAACAAATGTCTTTAGACAGCTTCTTGCAAAAAAGGATGTCAATTTTACAAACTGTTGTAGTATTATTTTCGGAATGGAATGCATTACCCTTTTTATATGTGAATCGCAAGTGAAAAATACGTTTCGCATAACGAGTGTTTTGCAGTGCAGGTAAGACTCAGATGCGAATTATCCTCGTTAAACGAGGTCCCACTGTATAATCAATTTGTAAAATAGAATATTTATTTTAGAATATCTAAGAGTTACTTATTACATCTTCTTCATTTAGTTATCGACGGTTCGTGAAAATAGTCTTCAAATTTTACGTTTATGTACCTCTAACCTGGTATATTTATTATAAGACAATCTACACTACGCTTAACTCAGAATTAATGTCAAACAAGGAATTACGTAACTTTAAAAAATTTAATACTATTCTCCATAGGCCTATGTTTTTGTATTACAGAACCCATAGTTTTGAGACTTGTAGAAGGTTATTTCATTTACTTTCGCTCAGTTTCAAAAGGAGATAACCTTTGTTTTCAATTAATTGCGAGAATATGTAGTATTTATTTTTACAAATGATGGTACTAGATATTTGTAAGATATTTTTCAGCTCTTTTATATAGAAAACAATGATTCACTTCACGACAATTTGCACAATTATTTACACGAAGGAAATGAGAAATTAACCGAATGACCAGCAACGACGATCTTATGGGAATCCCGGTGAAGTCACAGAACTAGGTCACAGTTCATAGTAATAGACGAAAGTCATCGAGTAAAACAGAAGTAATATCCGGCGTTCCCCAAGGAAGTGTTATAGGCTTTCTGTTGTTCCTGATCTATATTAACGACGTAGGAGACAATCTGAGTAGCCGTCTTAGATAGTTTGCAGATGATGTAGTCATTTACCGTCTTGTAAAGTCATCAGATCATCAAAATGACTTGCAAACTGATTTAGATAAGATATATGTTGCGGAAAGTGGCGTTTGACCCTGAATAAGACAACTGTGAAGGTAATCCCATGAGTACTAAAAGAAATCAGCTGAATTTCGATTACGCGATAAGTCACACATCTCTGATGGCTATTAATTCAACTAAATACTTAGGGATTACAGCTACAAATAACCTAAATTGGAACGATCACATAGATAATACTGTGGGTAGAGCAAACCAAGGACTGCGATTCACTGGCAGAACACTTAGAAGGTGCAACAGGTCTACTAAAGAGACTGCTTACACCACGCTTGTCCCCCATATTCTGAAGTATTGCTGTGCGGTGCGGGATCTGCTTCAGATGGGACTGACGGATGACGTCGAAAAAGTACAACGAAGGGTAGCTCGTTTTGCATTATCGCGGAATAGGGGAGATAGTGTCACAGACATGATAGTGAATTGGAGTGGCAATCATTAAAACAAAGGCGATTTTCGTTGCGACGCGATCATCTCTTGAAGTTTCGTTCACCAGTTCTGTCCTCCGATTGCGAAAACATTCGGTTGGCACCCACCTTCATAGCGAGAAATGACCATCACGAGAAATCAGGGCTCGCATAGAAAAAATTAAGTGCTCGTTTTTCCCTCGTGCTGTCCGAGAGTGGAACGGTAGAGAGATAGCTTGAAGGTGGTTCATTGAACCCTCAGCCAGGCACTTTTTGTGAATAGCAGAGTGATCACGTGGATGTAGATATAGATGTAGCAAATAGAAACAATATCGACATTCAGTGTGTGAATTAAAGTCTGAGTTGAGCTGAGACGCCGGCCTCGGTGACCGAGCGGTTCTAGGCGCTTCAATCCGGAACTGCGCTGCTGCTAAGGCCGCAGGTTCGAATCCTGCCTCGGGAATGGATGTGTGTGATTTCCTTAGGTTAGTTATGTTTCAGTAGGTGTAAGTCTAGGGTACTGATGACCTCAGATCTTAAGTCCCATAGCCCTTCGTTTCTGAGCTCAGACGTCATAGATCCGATTGGTAGAAATTGCTGTACTTTGTGCCCTGTCTCACTGCTGCCGATCCCAGCGATGTGTTGTTTGCTTCGTAGCTTGTTACTGAAATGCATTCTAGTAACCGTGGTGCCAAACCTTGCACGTGAGCTGTGTGCGTGTTGTTGCAGCCATTTTGTATCACAATTGAACATAAGCATCTCTTAAAGGCACTTTCATGAATTGTTCTCGTTCGGTATTATATTTTTATCATAGCAGATGATTGGCACCTAAACTAAGTTGTCAATAATAGACAAGACACTGCCACAGCATCGCGGTTCCAGCCCAGACGTAGAGGTGGTCCTTTTCCTCTCCCTGCAAACCTCTCAGCGGTAATACTATCTGTACAAGACGTAGTGACTCTCGCCGCCCTAGTTCCGTTCCATAGAAATGGGAAGAGACCGATAGACATCGTGTTGCTTCTCACTGCTACAATTGTTCGTAGCTGCAGCACGGGGTAGCCTCTTAGTCTAAGGGCGTCTTGTCGCGGTCCTCACAGCTCCACACGTAGGAAGTTCGAGCCCGCCCTCGGACGTGAGTGTGTGTGTGTTTTCCATAGCGTAAGTTAGTTCAAGTTAGGTTAAGTAGTGGGTAAGCTTACGGACAGATGAACTAAGAAGTTTGGTCTCATAACAACTTACATAAATGTACTATTTTTGTAATTGTTTACGTATTTGAACTCTTCAACAGGTTTAAATTAAATTCGTATTCGTTATTATAAATAAGTACTAGATCTGAACGTGAGCGAATTTGCAAAGTGCTTTCACTAAACCTTGTCACTTTCGTGTAACATATATACCACACCGGATGATCGTCATGAAACATACGTTACCAGCGATGATGCAACTCCTTTCTTCTGTGACCGCGACCCCCTGAGCAAGGCTGTGGTCTCGACCCACACGTTGAAAAACGCTTCTCTAAAGCCTCATCAAAATAAGGTAAAGGCGGCACTTGCTGGGTTGCTTGAGTCTGCAATAAGCTTTGAAGAAGTGGGTTGAGTGTGTTTAGTAGCAGTTTCAGGTTCTGGCCCTGTTGATGAGTAGGTTTCGTGAGTAGAGATTTCAATGTAGAAGGTTGCTCGCTCGTCTTAATTTTTATTGTGCTATAACCAGGAATAGCACGATAAATATCTCACTGTTCTAAGGTTTATTGACACAACTCTGACACAAATAAACCTGTTGCCAAGCGCCGGGTTGTAGCTGAACACTTTACAGAAAATTGTATAGACTGACGGATATTCGAAGTCCGGGAAGTGTAAGTGAAATGCCGAATTCCGGCAAAATCATTAGACCGTTGACATACTAGTGAACGTTGTAGTCCAAGTTCCAGTATATCATTCGAGGACTAAGTTCGGAACGCAACCAAATCAACATCGACCATGAGGTCAACTGCAGCGTAGCTTTCCCGAGTTGTAAAATAGAACACAGCATCATGAGAACTTTGCTTGTATACATCAGTAATGGCTTCAAATAAGTCTCCATAGTTAATGGAGCCGGAGACCTGGGTCGCTGAATATTCTGGGCCACCAGTTGCTGAGTGTTATGTGTGGGCCAAACGCTGTAGTTTGATGCGAGTGCGCACGAAGGTGGCCTGCGATGTAAGCAGCGGTCCACGCACGGAGAAGTGCGGTCAGCGATAAGTTTCTCTGCCACTCGTAACTGAAATCGTCACTGCTCAATGCAGAAGTTTAATAGTTATGGACACTTCAAAAACAGATCTGTAATTTGTAGGTGCTACAAGCTCTTTCTGAAGAATATAAATTTATAACTTTTGAAACCTAGGCCAAGGGTTCTACTTTGCTGTGTTATTTAACTAGTTGCCCGATTCATTCATCCTTTTTAAGACTAACACTTTGCAATTGTGGTTTAGAGGGCTGTTCAAGATTTTATAATATATCGCTTCTTGAGGCGTATGACATGGAAAATCAAGAACAAGGGAAAGAAATATGTAACATAGTTTCAGATGTTCAAAGCATTGCTGAGGAATAAAAATTGAAGGTTGGTAAGATAATAAATATGGAGTGTGAAAGTGACTAACTATAAACCATATCATAAGCCAGACAGAGGAGTGCTGATAGGAGCCGCTGGGGATCTTAGACTGGAATACTACCGAAAGAATACTCTTGTTATAGTACTTACGAAGAATGGAAACGTTAGTTTAGTACTAGATGTCAGGAGACTTGGCCACTTTGTCTACATAGAAATGGGATTATGCGGAAGTTTATGACAGTTGAGATCATAATTAGTATTGACTTAATATGTATAAATTTGCAAGATATTGCATTGAAGGAAATCAGGAAATGCAGAACATTTTAATTGTTGGCAAACTATCATCAAAGCAAGATGACTCCATCTGCATTACATACATCAATTTCAATATTTTTCAATGCATTGGAAGTAGTGTTGGGAAGAGAATGAAAGGTGGAGGTTATTACTTATATGGATTACCTATTGATAGTTTTGGGCGGAACACTGTCGAATTGTAAATTGTTTCAAGCCTTAATAAGTGTGCCAATGACATTTAAATGACCAGAAGCTACATTTTATAAGAAAGACGTAAAATTACTGGGACATACAATGTCTGATGGTCAAGTATTATGTGATCGCGAGAAAATAAGGCAAACTGAAGGGTTTCCAAGCCAAATCTACATAAAATAATAACAGTTATTCATACGACAGTGTAAGTTTGATAGAAAACAAGTGGTGAATAAGCATGAACTGCATATATGTGTTGTTAATGAGAAATATTTGATAAGGACAGACAAATTAATGTCAAGAGGCTTTTAACTGACTGAAAGACTCATTTCATTAAAAGAGTAGTTTCATCCAGATATAAATGAAATCTTCTATCTTTCTACAGACGGTATTTTAAAGCGTTTGTATTGGAGTTTATCCAGTTGATTAAAGTAGGTACCAACAGTGGAGTAGAGATAGCAATCATTTCATTTTCCAGCAAGGTTCTCTCCAAATATAGAAAGAATTATGGCATTTAGTACAACAAAATTTTAAATTTTCTGTTTGGTGATAGCAACATTACACAGTACATACCAATACAATTTGTTACCTTCCTTTATTAACGTCAAATACAATTTCGGGCATTTAATAGTGTGATCGTCATTTATTCAGAAATTTGATACAGAAACCCATCTCATCAGATGATTATAAGACATATCATTGCATGCTCTATCGAGAAAAAAAAAGTAGGAAGTACATGAGGATGCGTATTTGAGGAGAGTTAAACACAGAAAGATCATACCACAGATATGTAAACGTTTAAAAGAATTCCAAAATCAAGGTGCATTTCTATGTTTGGCTTATTAAGTTTTATTTAGGAAGGCCATATTATGAGAAAGTTAAAAAAAATTGTACAGGAGTTTTATGTGTGAGCTGATAAGATAATTTAGAGACAGGAATTTCCTGGTTTGAAAAGTTTGCAAAATGATGATGGCTTATTCTTGTTTAAACTATGAGCATGTAGGATCCCGAAAATGTTTAGAGACGTTGATGGAAACTGTAATGCTTCGCATTATGGTGAAGCAAATAAATGAGTGAGTTTGATCCTTTGCGAAATGCCACAAGATAAAAGAGAGCAGCTGTAGCAATAAAGAGCTAATGTTAAGTATTTTATTGAAATATATTTTGAATTATCCATATGTGCACTTATGTGACCCCTAGCCTACTAAAATAAATATTTGGAAGTATTAATTAGTTGCACTAGGTGTGTGTTCCAAGTTGGTGAATGTATATGGTTTAGGAAGAGTTGCTTCTTAGGGCACATGGGGAAATGATGAGTAAAATTATTTTATAATTATTTAGAAACCTACAGCTGTTTTTTCTTACAACGTAGTTCAGTCTATACTAAGGGTCTGGAAACAATAAATGGAAGACTATAGACAGGAAACAAAAATATCTCAGCTTACCAACCAGCTAGTAAGTCATGGGAGGATATATCAGGTAGAGTGGACGTTCTTGCAGTGTTTACTGCAGTACTCAACGCAATTACTGAAATCATTGTTTCACGGAATTATAAGATGCACTGAATTTGTGCTGTATGAAGCACCGAAAAGGACGAAAGACAAAATCGTAAACAAAAATTTCAGAGTCCACCTGCAGCTGATGTCAATGTCGAAGAAATCAAACATCAAATAAGGAAACAGAATAACACTGAAAACAGGCAGAAACAAAAAAGGAAGACTTTTCGTAAAGTAAAACTTCTAGACTTTGAAACTGTAGATTTTGCTCATTTAAGGTCTAAAATTTAAACTGAGCGAGAAATATCAAAAGCTTTTTCTGTCACAAGAGTAAAAAAACTTTTCTATAAAGACACATAGATGATCAGAAAATCTATAAGAATCTTATAAAAACTGCTTGACGTGTAATGTCATATACAATTTGTGTTTTATCCCAATAAGTGTAGGTTGAGATTATTAGCATAAGCTCAGTTTTGAAAGTTACGTCCTGCTAAATGAGTAAATTCATGTAATGGGAAACTGATGATTTATGATTGAGGTATTGCAGATAAGAAAGTATTCCTCTGTATTTGCTTCTTATTTCTTGTGCAGCGCAATATTATTTCAAATGTTTGAAAGTTTATGCTGATATTTTATTTTGTATGAAATTTTGAAGACATTTGATGTGGAAGTACGTTACTTCAGTAATTCTGAACGCTCAATAATGGATCTGTGGTTGCAAAAGGTTGTAAATGAGGATATGAATATTTGGAAACTCAAAGTGTTTTGATAGTATAAGTACCTTTGAGAGGAGCTGTTTAAGAAAATGATTGTGTGAAGATACATATTAATGTGATTAACTTACTCTGTCCGATTTGCAGAAAACATGTTTTTATCATGGTTAGTAACATTATCGTAATAAGAAGCTACTAATAAAAGAAGGAAGTTGTATGATCCTATACATTGCAGAAATATGCACCAGGGAAGCTGCCAATTCATAAATTATTTACTTAAACATAAGCGTACTAGTCGATATTTTGTTTGTATTTACCATTCATGTAACTGGAAAGCTGCGATTTTTTAATTTTTTACTGAAATGTCTTTTTGTGTAAACTTTTCGTCATTGCCTCATTTTTGTGCGTCTCACACACAGTGTGAAGATGGCCAGCACAAGTGGCCTTATTTGCAGTGCCTAGGTGAGATTTGGGATGGGGTATTGGAGATGTTCAAGTAAATAAGTGCCATTGCACTGAGAATTTCCAGAAGTGAACCGGAGTGTGACCAGTGTTAAAATAAAGACAGGTGAAACATAATCAGGTGTTCCTAAGTTGCACATAGATTACTTACATTTTGTCAGTGAATACCAGCACCAGATGGACCATCAAAATTTTCAAGTGGTGGTTATCGAGACGCTGATAGGGAGATGTTCTCATCATGAGAGAAATGGGATGACGTGAGGGTAGTCGATTCGAATGATTTTCCAGAATGTGATATATGCGTTATAATTTGTTTTCATGTATGACTATTTTGCTTAGTTTCGCCAGCAGTAAATTTCCAGAAAATTTATCTGTTGAATACTATGTTTTATCATCAGGTTTACTTTACAGAATAATGACTAATTTATCTATAGACAAATCTTATTTTTATGAAAATTAGATAGTTTTCTCTTATTTTCGGTGATTTATGACCCACTGACTCATGAGGTACCTTTCGTGTAACGTTTACTGGAACATGCAGACTCTGGGACCCCTATATTAAAACGAGATTTAAGCTGCAAAGCTAATGAAAATTATTTCAATTTAGGTAATGTAACATTTATTTTTACAGTTATAATTGCGTGGTTTAAATACTCCTCCATGACACGATTCTACTTAATAAGGCCTGTAGTATTTTACTCTACGTCACACAGAAACCACACGCTTTTGTACAATTCCCTTTTTTTTTAATTGCACATATAAATGAGCAGTCAGAGAACCGACCTTCACATCCTGAAAAATTATGGTGTGTCATTAGGAAGTAAACTTTCACACAAAGCGAAATTCCAGGGTTTAAACTCGTAATGACTATCGACACTGTGATCTACATTTTTATTTACTGACAGTGAAAATAAATTTGATTTCAACTAACATTTTAAGTATTTCATTTGAGAAACAGGAAGGTTCTCGTTACCAATTAGGCTGAAGTTCTTCCTCTGAAAGATTCTCTTGTTAGGTTGCAGAATTGTGATAAACTGATATTGCAACACTGTCGTCTTTCTCGTCTATTTCCTCATCTATATCACTAACATCTTCCTCCACCTAGCAACTAATAACTTCATGAAACTGAGGATCGTTTAAACTGATACAAAATTCACAAACATTTCGTACTATACTAAAGGAAATGTGTGTATTTTGGCAATCTGTGGTCTAGGAAACGCAAACAAGTGTAAAAAGAAGGCGATAAAGCACCTGACAGAAAAATAAATTGTAGGGTTAACGATTTAAGGAGGATAGGAGGGGCATAGATGCATTACGACAGAATTGACCTTGGAGAGCGAAGTCGAAAATTCTCTGTCGGTCTGGAAGACCACACATCACTAGTTAAAAGTTTCACTAACGTAAAATACAATGTTGATTAAACCGAGCATGAAACTTTCTTACAGCTGTATTCCTGTTTTTTCCTTGTTTCGTTCATCAGTTGCTGATTCTTTTGTCTTTTTCGGGCAGCAACGCAAACCAAGGGGAAGATGACACCCTGATCCTATGTCCTTTCCCCTCCTTCTTCGGCAAGGCTTTGCAGAACGAAAATGATCGTTGTACCGGAAGTCTTCATCCGTTACTGCTGATGATTTTTATTCCAAATATAAGTAGTGGCTTGGTTCGAACCCACGTCCCATAACGTTTTGATTCTAATCAAAGACGCTACCATTTGTATTTTTATTTTAAATTTTTTACATTTGATATGCTCCTACCGCTCCTTCGGCCTAGCCTTTAGCTCTCTATTCATGCCTTCCTCGGCTAGATTCATCGCTTTGACCATTGGTGATTGGTTGTCTCGGCTTGGATTATCTGCACTTTCGTTGAATGCGGTTATGTTTTGTTAAAAACTGCTACGAATAAGAAAATAATAATAAAATTTAACTGAACTCTTCATGCTTAGTAAAATACAAGTTTCTTTTCGCTTTGACACCCTTTCATAATTACAAAAGGGATTCATATTAAAAGTAATAAAATCTTCTTTCAATCAAGTATACGAGTTTTCCATCGTGCTAAATATATTTTTTACTTTGAAAACAACGTTGCGTTTTGACAAAATACTTTTCTCTCCTTCTCAAAACATAGTTTTTCGTTAAACTATTGTAGAACCACTTCTTACGTTTTCGTTTATTCTACGGATTTCTGTGTGTACGTTAAGGGATGATAAGCCAAAAAATAATGACCACCTGCTTAATAGCTTGCTTGTCCTTCTTTGGAACTAAATATATCTGTGATTCTGTGCATCAGGGATCCAACAGTTTGTTGGTAGGTTTATGGAGTTTGTGGAGAAGACCATCGACCTACTGTAGCAAAAAGGCGACTCACTCGAAGCGCCGACACGCTAATATTAATCGACGGGCGATTCCCGATGACCCCGTGCCCACTGCAATCGTAAATAACGCTGTCTATGGGTCAACACGTCTACATATAAGGGTGGTCCACTGCGAAGCTCCATGTTGAACAACGTACGATGAACTGTGAGTCCCGAAATATTTTTGCAAGGGCCCGTTTGTGCTCTTTCGACGTAGATGCCACATATCACAACTATCCCACTTCACAGAGCTGACTCCGAACCCCACGTTCTGTGAAGAGTTGTGGACTTCAAACCATTTTGCGCCTTTTGGTAGTTTCATGAACTTCTATCGGTTTCCGTAGATTCCCACAACAGCAGCACGTGAACATTCCACCAGCTTCGGCGTTTTCGAGATACACCTTCACAGGTTATGCGTAGTAACAATCTGCCCTTTTTAATGGTCTCTTATTTCAACGGAGTTCTCCATTTGCAGACCATATTTTCACGAGTGTGATTCCCCGTCCGTATCCGCTTCGCTCACATGCTTTTGATAACGCGCCACTTGCCCACAAGCCCACAACGCCACCATACGGATTCCAACATATCTTTGGGCAGTGGTCATAATGCTTTGAATGATCAGTAACTATACACACACAAACACACACGCACACACACACACACACACACACACACACACACACACATACATATACATACATATATATATATATTGCTTAACGTGGAGAGTCAATAATGATAAAACGATCTTCTTTAAAGCTCCGAAAACCATTTTCATGCCGTGCTCTGTCCAAAGACATTATCCTCACATAAGGCGCAAATGTTTCAGGCAAATAACTTGTCGAACCATGTTCGGAGCTCATTTTTAACAGGAAAGGAAGTTCCTTGAATATTGTTCGGTAGAGAAGAGAAAAGGTGAAATCTGTTGGCACAAGTTCAGGTGAATAAGGTGGATACGGAATGGTTTCCCAACACAACTCCTATGTAGCCTCTGCTGCTCTTAACCCACTGTTACTCAAACAGAAGAATATGTCGGATATGTCCCGATTTCATTACTTGGCACTCCATTTTCTCACGTCCACATTCCCTCTCACTATCTTCTGATCACAAAGTGACAATATGTAAACTGAAGTACAAATTAAAAAAAATGACAGTCGCTAAATAAGTCAGTACCAACGTTACGAACTTATGCTCTAACCTAATAATTTCTGTGTCGTAGTGGCAATATTTATTTTCTCTTCATTAGTTGGCTTCCAATGGGCTCGTTGCAATGGTAAAAGCGGTTCCCTTCAGGTCACCGTGGTATAGCGTTGTCGGGCTAGGGTAGCACTTCGGTGAGTCGCGATCCATGTCTGTGCATTTGGGAAGCGGGATGCACTCAGCCCTTGTGAGGTCTATTGAGGAGCTGCTAGAATAAGAAATAGCGGCTCCGGCCACTAAATACCGAGAACGGGCGGAGAGCAGTGTGATGACCACATCCGCATCCAGTGGACGCCTATGGTCTAACGAGACCTGTTCGGACGGTGAGTTACTAGCAGAGAAGCTGACCACCTCAACATTATTGAGGTATTCATTTGCTCACTTTTCTATTAGAAACGAAAATAAAAATATGAACTGTGTTTCTATTGTAATATTCCCGACAGTTTCTACAAGCTGGGCGCAGCTGCTTCTTATGTCTACAACACTACTTAGTAAACGTCTGTATGGCAACGTCTCTTCATAACTCCATAAATGGCAGCTGTTTTCGTCTACTAACGTGGAAGTTAGTACGAAATATCCATTTTGTACTAGTTAAGTTCAAAAGTGTACTTCCATCCTTGTGTTTGTTTCTGGTCTGTGTTCGAATGAATACCTATTTTTCTACTGATTTGTCGTCTGTGGGCCACAATTAGGGCAGGTGAGTAACTGAACATTGTAGATGTCAATGTAAATATGGTTCAGTTGCAGCTGTCGGCTGTGGTACATCTTCAGGACAACAAGTTACGTATTTAGCTTTTCCTGTGTTTTCTTAATAGTATACGAGGTGTGACAATAAGTAATGAGACTGATGTGAAAAAAAAATGTTGCTTACCGTTTTAGTCCAGTTTAGTGTTGCCTCCTTCAGAGTAGTTCCCTTCTGACTGCACACACTTTTTCCAGCGCTTCTGCCATTGATTGTAACATTTCTGGAACTCGTCTTCTGTAATATCCTCCCAGACCCTCGTCACAGCTTTTTGGACATCTTGTGTTGTTTGAAAATGGTGTCCCTTGACCGCTGTTTTGACTCTTGGAAATAGAAAAAAAAGTCGGAGTGACATCTGGTGGATAAGGTGGCTGTGGCAGTACTGAAATTTGTTTAGAGGTTAAGAGTAGCAGTACTGATAGAGCAATATGGGATGGCGCGTTATCATGATGCAGAATCCAGTTATCAGCAATGTTGGCACAGATACGAACAACTCTTTTACGAAGTCTTTTGAAATATCTTAGTCCAGGAGGCACCCACTCTTTATGAACAATTCCCTAGGAATCAAAGAAGCACGCAACCATCGTTCCACTTTTGACTTTGACATGCGAGCTCTTTTTGGTCTGGGTGATCCCTTTGAGCACCATTGCGAACTTTGGCGCTTTGTCTCTGGATCGTAGTGAAAAAACCAATTTTCATCACCAGTGATAACAAGGCTCAACACTTCTGGATTGATTTCCGTTTGCTCTTACAGATCGGATGCCACATTTTCCCGTGTTTCTCACTCTTGTGGTTTGAGATTCTAGGGGACCATTTTTGCACAAACTTTTCTCATACCAAGATCTTCAGTTATTATTAGATGAACCGTTTCTCGATCGATATTCAGGTCGTCTGCAATCATTTTCACGGATAATCTTCGATCAGATCGTACGAGTTCACGCACCCTCGTCAAGTTGGCATCCGTCCGTGTGGTTCATGGTCGTCCACTGCGGTCTTTATCTTCAATATTCGTTCTGCCTTCACTAAAAATTCTATGTCGACGAAAAACTTGAGCTCTTGACATAATCTCATCTCCAAAAGCCTTCAGAAGCTTACCATAAGTTGTCGTCGTGTTTTCACCCAATTTAATGCAAAAAGAAATGGCTTACCGCTGCGCAATATTATGCGGTTCCATTTCCGTGACGATAGACACAAACACTTGTTAACTTATTATAGCACAACTCACGACTGAGCACTTGCATCCATGTGCAGCTTGGACTACAAGCAGGTTATAGACCAAGATCAAAGATATGTGCCTACACAAGCCTGCAGGGTTGCCACATCTTGCAAAGAAAATCAGTCTCATTACTTTATGGTCGCAACTCGTATGTTGCTTAAATTTCGTACGTGTTTTAGTATTTAACAGATTTAATCTCGCGTTTGGTACACGTATATTCAGGCAGTCAGTAGCACTTTAATAACTATTTTTTTTAGATTGGAGATAAGTGAGAGTTCGGTTCATTCTAGTTAGCCAATTAGTCTGGCTCAAGATGTCATCTGTGACACATCTCCAGGGCAGCAAGATTTTAGCTTTCCTATTTATCTTAGTAGGGTATATTGCTTAAATTTCGTGTGTGTTTTTTGTATGTAGAAGTCTTTATGTCGCGTTTTATAAATCCAGGAAGCATGTAGCTGTCATTTCAATTGAACAGCCAGCGACACAGTTCCTTAAGGTTACAGCATCCTTTGTTGACACATCAGGGGGATAAAAAGTTGCCTACCTAGGTATGTATCAGCTTTTATAATTCACTTATTCAGTTCGTCTTGTTAACGGATTTGATGTGTGTGTGCTGTGAGCGAACGCAGGAGGAGCTAGCCACAGTTCGCGAACACTTCAGTGCGGTTTTGACTACAGTCAGCCACCCTTAGGCTGCTGCTTAGGGGTGTGGCGGTAGAGAGAATCTGTCTGGAGCGTGAGACGGGGCACCTCAGGCGTCACTTGTTTCACCCATGGCCTCTATGGTCACTGCACCTCCTAGCGCACTAAACGCGATGGATCCGCCCTCACGGCTGGTGAGTGGCGGTATGTAACGCGTTCGTGTCGCTCGAAGCCGAAGGGCAGCGTGGGGGCTGGGCGTC
Organism: Schistocerca cancellata; assembly: GCF_023864275.1. Classification (NCBI taxonomy): domain Eukaryota; kingdom Metazoa; phylum Arthropoda; class Insecta; order Orthoptera; family Acrididae; genus Schistocerca; species Schistocerca cancellata. Next base: position 387,658,812 of record NC_064633.1, on the reverse strand, counting down.
GGCAATTCTTATTTTCCCTTCGGCATGGTCCGAAGAGGTACACGTGGGCAGGAACTTGTTAGTTGTCACGAGCTCCAATGTCAGACGCTTTGTGGAACCCTTTGAGAAGATAGCGTTCAGGTCCGGATAGAAAACAATGAGCACTCTGTATATTTTGCCTGTGGCTGTGACCTATGGCTGTTAAACGTGCAGGGTGCAGTCGTCTGCAAGTTATGGCTAATGGAGACATCAACGATGGCTGTCGCATGGTTTCTGAGGCCATCCTCAGTGCATACAAACGGCTAGTGGACGTGAGGAAGGTTGCTGACCTCGTACACACGGTGCCAGTAGAGTTTTCAGCCTATAGCATTGTTTCTAGAGTTGATCAGGGTCCTCTGGTTTCGAGTAGTGGGTCGCAACCAAAGGCTTTGTCGGCTCTGTGACGGTCTTGGCTGCAGATTCCCTGACCAGCTTTAAAGCGAATTGTAGGACTACCCTTGATAGGCCATGGTGTACGAAGTAATGGAAGTAGCTACAGATACAAGAGTCTTTGTGGAATGGACTTGAGGGTTTTTAGGCTAGATAGTAGTCTGAGGTACTGTGATGAACGCTCACCAATTGATACGCAGATAGGGACATCAGCCCACTTTCAGAGTGGACCCTTCCACTGTCAAAATTTTATTCGTAAACTGTAGAAGTATTCGTAACAGAGTTCCCAAATGTACCGCCCGATCAGGTTATTTTTGGGACCGAGTGCTGGTTAAAACACGAAGTAGAAGTTTCTGAGGTATTTATCGATTCATGAAACGTATATCGAAAAGACAAAATGGTCACCACATTAGGGAGAGTGTTCATGACAGTTAACAAAAATATTATCTCTATTGAGGCTGAAACTGAGTGTGACAAGGAAGATATTTCGTCGCGTACGACAGATCTAGGTGAAATAAAGTTAACTCTTGGATGTTGTTACCGGTCACCCGACTCCGCTGTGATAGTTCTAGAGCCATTTAAAGAAGGTCTTTGGTTAGCTGGAAGCGACTAAAACCTGACAATTAGAGACTTGGAGGCTTATGGATTATTTTATTTTTAGCCTTATTTATTTATTTATATATTTTCGTGAAGGGTGCAGACAGAGTATCTTTCAAAGTGCTTTTCAACACGTTTTCTGAAAACTAGAGCAGTTAGTTCGTCAGTCCATACGCATTGTAAATATTTTAGACATTATACCTACAAACAGGCCAAAAGTTATCGACGGCGGTAGTATAGAGACGGGGAATAGTGGTCACGACGTCATCATAGCGACTGTAGATACGGAAGTCATGATAGCTAGGAGATTATTTCTGTTAGTAAGAGCAGATAAGTTGTTATCACCTCAGATACATGGCTAATTGTAATCATTTAATTCAGGTACCTTTTGTAATTGAATCAACTTTTTCCATTCAGTCTATGGGCATGCCATATGTTGCCCAATATAGCTTCCCTTTTTCATTTCTGTTTCTTTCATAGTCAGATATATCTGACATTCTGTCGTAATACAAATCCCTCTTCCAGTTCTTCCTTGCATTATTAAAGCCTATATCGTCACCAAACCTAACTGTGTACTTTAAGAAGGTGTTTGTGCCTAATAATGCGTCATTATAATCTCACTGAATATTCTTCTCCATAATAACGTGTGAATTGCTGTTAATACATGTAACATTAAGACCTTAGTTTCTTCTAGAGAAGCCACGATGGAGAAGCCACGATGGCTTTACCTTGTACAATTTACAACAAATTTTGGAGCTTAAACAGATTTTCTGTCTTCTCTACAGTATAATTGCAAAAACGATAACCATTTAATTTGGGTGCGTTCATGATCCGGTTTGAGTACCCGCTACCCGCCCAACGGCTCCAGCACGGCCAGCGCGCGTTGCTGGAGTAGTGTCGATTCCAGCGCAACTGCTTAGAGGGCACTTCGTGGCTGCTTGAACAGTGCAGCCTTCCGGATCCGCCTCTGTATTCCTGTCTAATGGTCAACGAGCTAATATCGGAGACAACCTGTATGGACAGCCATAATTCGCTGCATATGCCACAAACCTGCCAAGAAGTGGGGCCCACCTCCAGATACTCCACGCTGTTATCTAATCAAACAAGTTAAATGAGTTCACTAGAAACACTATTCATTATTAACTAACATTAAGAGACTTCTTTTACAACGATTATCAGTAAACGTTTTGGGCTTCTTCTGGTTACAGTGTATTTTACTGTGCCCTCGTTCAAACTAACCTTCCACTATAATTCCTCTTGGACAGATTTGAAGTTCATTGTAGCAACAGCTAGCTCGAAATTCAAACAATATGATAGTACGAGGGCTATTCGGAAAGTGAGGAACGATCGGTTGTGAAATGGAAACCACTGTGAAAATCCGATGAGCCTTTTCACAAACGTTTTGGGCAGTGTCTCTAGTATGATCGTCGATCGCATCAAGACGCTATTTTGTGTTGTGAGCGCACTGTGAGCGAGTAAAACTGCCTAGAACAACAATGTCTTCCACCAAATCGGAGGACCTGCTAAAAGGCTTCGCCTTGATGACTGCAGCCCACCTAACAAAACTGCCACGCACTTTCTTCTTCATGGCAATTCTCAGCCCCACTGTGCAGGGGCAGTGATAACATTCCTGCAACCCTTTCGATGGGAAGTGTTCGATCACCCATAACACAGCCCTAATTGGCTCGTTCTGAGTATGATCTCTGTTCACATGAAATGCTGGATACGAAGCCAACAATTGGGCGCAGGCTACGCGCTATAGGCCAGCGCAGAGAATTATCGGAAAGCACAGCCGGCTGCCTGCTGTGACGATGGTGTTCGAAATTTGGTATCACGCTGCGACAAATGTCTAAGTCGGAGCGGTGAATATGCAGAGAAGTACCTGGAAGGTGTAGCTAAATGTGCGAAGAAACAGTTTAGATTTTCACTGTAGTTTTGGTTTCGCGACCGATAGTTCCTTACTTGCCGAAGAACCCTCGTATTTATTACTACTTATGTTTTTAAAGGAATGTAGATGCTACATCGTTTCTTTCGGTTCTGTTCGTGCTGTTTAACTGTCGTGAAGAAGAACCGTAAAGTTCCTGGCCAACCAAATAAGTGAAGTCGTTTATATTGATTCCTTTACAATTATTGTACACGACGGGACTATTGCCCATTTTGATAGTAATACTGTAATTGGCGATTGCCACCTTGACTGGGTTTGGTTTCAGATGCATGCTTTGTGATCATATATGTTTTTGTTGTGGTCTACTCTGTCCTGTGCAAGCTTCTTCATCTCCCAGTACCTACTGCAGCCTACATCATTCTGAATCTGCTTAGTGTATTCATCTCTTGGCCTCCCTCTACGATTTTTACCCTCCACGTGGCCCTCCAATACTAAATTGGTGATCCCTCGATGGCTCTGAACATGTCCTACCAACCGATCCCTTCTTCTAATTAAGTTGTGCCACAAGCTCCTCTTCTCCCCAATTCTGATCCATACCTCCTCATTAGTTATGTGTATGTACCCATCTAATCTTCAGCATTCTTCTGTGGCACCACATTACGAAAGCATCTATTCTTTTCTTGTCTAAGCTATTTATCGTCCATGTTTCACTTCCATACATGGCTTCACTCCATACAAATACTTCCAGAAACGACTTCCTGATATTTAAATCTATACTAGATGTTAACAAAATTCTCTTCTTCAGAAACGCCTTCCTTGCCATTGCCAGTCTACATTTTATATCCTCTCTACTTCGACCATCATCAGTTATTTTGCTCCCCAAATAGCAAAACTCCTTCACTACTTGAAGTGTCTCATTTCCTAATCTAATTCCCTCAGCGTCATCCGACTTAATTCGACTACATTCCATTATCCTCGTTTTGCTTTTGTTGATGTTCATCTTATACCCTCCTTTCAACACACTGTCTATTCCGTTCAACTGCTCTTCCAAGTCCTTTGCTGTTTCTGACTGAATTACAATGTCATCGGCGAACCTCAACGTTTTTATTTCTTCTCCATGGATTTTAATACCTACTCTGAACTTTTCTTTTGTTTCCTTTATTGCTTGCTCAATATACAGATTGAATAACATTGGGGACAATCTACAAATTTGTCTCACTCCCTTTCGAACCACTGCTTCCTTTTCATACCCCTCGACTCTTATAACTGCCATCTGGTTTCTGTACAAATTGTAAATAGCTTTTCGCTCCCTGTATTTTACCCCTGCCACCTTTAGAATTTGAAAGAGAGTATTCCAATGAACATTGTCAAAAGCTTTCCCTAAGTCTATAAATGCTAGAAACGTAGGGTTGCCTCTCCCATAATATATATAAAAAATGTTATTTTTGAAACTCTCTTTGCACACCTCCAAAGCCCGACATCACCAGTTCCACTACCGGCACAAAAATACTTAAACCAAATAGTCTAAGCAACCAATATTATTCAGCTGGCCACACACAAAGTCGCATCTTCAAAAAGTAATTTCCTAATTTCTATTTTCATCAGTAATTTAGAATCCTGTCCATGCATTCGTATTAAAACCTATAGGATTACAATTTTCTGCACAAAGATAGCTTTTATTCGAGAACCGCGTTAAGAAATTTTCGATGTCTCAACTGACTTATTTCAAGCTACCACTTCTTTCTTTAATGTACATAAATCCGTATGCTCTTGGTCTACGATCTCGGCATGTCTTTGTGGCTCACTTCAACATCGGTTTATACACTGAAGACCCAAAGAAACTTTTATACCCGCCTGATGTGGTGTAGGGCCCCCGCGAGCACGCAGGAGTGCCACAACACGACTTTCCATGGACTCGATTAATGTCTGAATTTGTACTGGTGGAACTGACACCATGAATCCTTCAGGGCTGTCCATAAATCCGCAAGAGCACAACGGGATGCAGATCACTTTTGAACTGCGCGTTGCAAAGCAGTCCTAATATGCTCAATAATGTTCGTGTATGAGTCCGTGAATTCATGAGGTTGTCTCCATACCCGTACACGTCCATCCCCTCAATGCAATTTGCCATGAGACTTGTGCGACCAGGCAACATGTTTCCTGTCATCATCAGTCCAATGTTGGCGTTGACGGGCCCAGGCGAGTTGTAAAGCTTTATGTCGTGCAGTCATCAATGGCACACAGGTGGACCTTCGGCTCCGAAAGTCCGTATCGATGATGTTTCGTTGAATGGTACGCACGCTGACAGTTGTTGCTGGCTCAGCACTGAAACCTGCAGGAACTTGCGGAAGGGTTGCACTTCTGTCATGTTCAACGATTCTCTTCGGTTGTCGTTGGTCCCATTCTTGCAGGATCTTTGCCACTGATGTCGGAGATTTGATGTTTTGCCTGATTCCTAATACTCACGGTATACTCGTTAAATAGTCGAACGGGAAAATCCCCACTTCATCTCTACGTCGCAGATGCAGTGCCCCATCGCACGTGTGCCGACTACACCACGTTCAAACTCACTGAAATGTTGATAAACTGACATTGTAGCACCAATAACCGGTCTAACAACTGCGCCAGACACCTTTTCCCTGATATCGGCGCCTGCCATACTGTGACTGTTTACATATCCCAGTACTTGAATACGTATGTCTATACCAGTTTCTTTGGCGCTTCCTCACATGTGGAACATTACAGCCCACCTCGTTGTACACCCGGTCTATCGCACTCCTAGCTTGGCTGCTTAGCACGCGATACTTTCCTTTACATAAGCTTCTTTCTCCGTACTTAGGTTCGCGACCTATCCTACCAATCGCACTCAGAACCTCGCCGGTCAACACCTGATGCTTTCCTTTAAATTACCTTCTATCTCCATCTTTATGTCATCTGCAACAGAATTAAGTCGAACAAATGAAATAGAAGTGACTCATGGCTACCCTTCAAATAATCTCCCAGGCTATTAACTTAAACTCTTCGGTAATTCACTCTTTCTGTAATTTCCAACAAAGAAATATGGTATACGTCTCCATTCCACAGTGGTTTTCTGGACCAGCACTTTCACTGCTTGAAGATTCGCAATAACGGGCGACTTCGTTGACGTATCAACTGAATTATTTAGTTTTCAGTTCTTGACAAAGCTTGCATTTGATCAAAAATGCTGATTGTTGAAAATTCACCGCACTTCTTTAAAATTTGTCTGTCTGAAGAAAGTATTCGGAAGTATATGACAACAAACGTTCACACTCTAGCTGATAGAAGTCAAGAAGGAGTATTTAAGCGGAAGATCAAGAAGGACAAATACATGCTACGAAGGATCTAAAGAATAAATTCCAGCTACCACTATTAGCGTTTAGCTTGTTAATTGAAGAAGCAATAAAGTAAATGATTGAAAACTACGGGAAATGTGTAAATCTTCAAGGGGTGAAATTATCTATGCAACGTTCGCAAATGGTCAAGTGTAAGGACGACCTATTGAAGGGAATGAAACATACTTAGTGTCAACTATTATTTACGGCTAATGTGTGTAAGAAGAAAATGAACAATTACAGAAAAGAGAATTACGACTTGCTTAACAAAGGAACTGGAAACGACGTAGCATTGTAAGAAGCGAAAAATTTCTGGTGTAGGAAGAAAGCTCGTACAGGCCGGCCGAAGCAAGTTCATTAATACGAGTATTATATTGACATAGGCCTTTTAGTCTGCATGTAACTGAAACGCTATCGAGAAATGATGATAATAATACTGGAAGAATTCGAAAGCTGTTGCTATCCCATAACGTTGAAAATTAAGCGAGTAATAAGTGTATGGAAAATCCTTACAAAATGATGTGACCATTTAGTGGGACACCTCATAAACAATTCTTGAGTAGTTAACCTGACACTGGAAGCAGCAGAGAGAAGTATCAGCGACAGCGCACGATGAGAATATGTTACTGTACGAAATGACGAAGTACGGAAAAAACTGTCAGTTTGTTATAATAGGGTTGTTGTCCAGCAGAAAGATGATTTAAAGCAAAATCATGGTAAACTCAACGTCCCCCAAAACATATCGATTCTGTTTCCGTCTCCTCTTGTCGTCTGTGGACCTGCTGCAGCCGCGAGCTGATCAGCCCTTTCCTATCCTCGCTGTTAACCGGTTTCGTGTTGCCTGGCATGGACTTCTGTATTCCGGTGATGCTGTGCGATTTCTTTTGGCAATAGCACTCACAAACGTTGCAGCGCTCCACGTGTTTTGTAAATGCCACTCAAGATCAGTTTCACCTTACTACCCACTAGAATATTTCGTCCTCTGCATACAGGTATGACGTTCTTCACAGCCTAAACCAATAGTCTGTCTCTTAAAAGCTTGGGGCCTCACTCTGAAAGAGCATACGGAATTTGTACAGTACATTAGGCCTCGGAGTGTAACTTAGAGGCATTTTGAGGATATACAACACACATGGCGCAGCCACAATTGCTACACCAGCGAGTCCACAGCACAAAGAAGGATGGCAAAATCAAATTAATTTGATGAAATGCCGGCCGGTGTGGTCGAGCAGTTCTAGGTGTTTCAGTCTGGAACCGCGTGACCGCTACGGTCGCAAGTTCGAATCGTGCCTCGGGCATGGATGTGTGTGATGTCCTTTGGTTAGTTGGGTTTAAGTAGTTCTAAGTTCTAGTGGACTGATGACCTCAGGTGTTAAGTCCCATAGTGCTCAGAGCCATTTAAACTATTTGATGATTTCAACCAGAGATTCGAGATGCCTACAAAATTCCGAACTCATTCTAAATGATCTGAGACCGGTCAGCTCATAAACAAAACACCATGAATCTAAATCAATCATTTTATGCCGTTAGATTAATATTCTCCAGCCATTAAGTATCAACAAGGGATTGCATACATCGGGGGGTATCAAATGGAGGAGGCAGAGCAATTTTCACATTTTCCATTTACTTAATATAAAAAATGCTAAAAATGGCGAATTTCATTCACAATTCTTGGTCGGTACATTTGAATGTCAGCTGAAGCCTTGTGATATCGTAGGATTACTAATTCTCCGCGGAACAGATAATTCATGCTCAAACAGGTTATAACACTACCGTCTGCTACTGCTGTACCATAACCTTAAAGTAGGAGGCAGGTCGTGAAATAAAACTGTCTTGTTAAAGGATTTATGGTATAAAGCAACAGAGCAGTGTTAGCCTCTGATAGGAATTTTGTTATATTGATCGTGTTGTACCTAACAGAGGTGGCTTATCTGAAGTGAGAGTCAGAATTACGTAAATATTTGAACAGTAACAAACAATTTTTTTTCAGCTATACTGTTCAAAGAATAAGGAAAACGGTCGCCAGCCTGATTAGGCAACAGAAAGATTAACGTTCTCGTTTAAGAAAGTAGGTATGTGTAACTTGAACGGATAAACACAACCTAGACTTGGCCACACGCGAGTGCAATGAACTCTGACACATACATATGTTTACGGTAAGATTGAAGCTAACAGCTAAAGCAGCACAACCTATTCGCAAAAATATAACAGATACCGAAACACACTAATATTTTCTGGGTTTGTTTAAACTGAAAGGTCTTTATAACATTACTAGTAACATTCACTGCAGGATCATTAATTGGACATAGGTTCAGTATTATTGTTCAAACATTTTCCTAACTGGCATGAAATTATAAATGTAGTTCACTGCAGAATTATAAACTGGTCACAGGTTAAGTATCTCTCAACTAAATACAATTCTGTTTAGAATGAAAGTTATATGGAATTCACTAACAGGTTATATCTCACTGTCTTTTGAATAAAGAAATTATTGTTTTCATAAATAATGGTAAAGGATAACCTGTGGATTTTATTACACTATCAGTATGCACTTTCAATACCCCAAAAGAAACAAGTGCTTCGCAAGCATGAGTATATAACTTTCCATAAATGCAGTTCACGTCTTTTACTACAGTGAGACACAATGTTGACAAATTTGCAAGAACTGACTCACCTTTTAAAATTTACTACAGGTAGCACTATGATCATTAACTATGCAAAACTTTATAAGCCTCAATTTTAAGAACTTTAATTTATAAAAGGAACAGGAAATTGTTCTTTCAAGTAAATGATTAAGTAGGTGACTTTGAAACTTCACAAAATTACATTTACTGCCTCCCACAATTCCACTAAATCCACAGTAAATCTGAAAATACCCTTCTCATCAAAGATCAAATAACATTATGTAATTAACTGTCTAACTTCGAGGCTTTCGTTTTTTCCACAAATTAGGACACTCGGTAATCACAGTTCAAATGGAGAGGAACCTGAGAGGTGTTGTGATAGGGAAAAAATCAAGTTAGGTACATAAATTCAGTTATGAGTTACCTTATATTTGTGCACACTAAATCGCCCAATAAGCTGATCCTTCACTGTACATTATTATAGTATTCCTTAACAGTGACTGCGCAATGTGGTGGCAACTGCATGTTGGTAGGCGGATTTGCAGACAGAATTGCTGGACTCTGGCCCTTCTTGGTGGCGATGATGAATACCAATTCCAGAATCGTTCCAGCTATTTATCCATCCATCCGAGGCATTAGAAAGTAGCAGAAAAAGCCTCTCTCGGAACCAGCACAAAATGCAACATTTACATGGCAGTGCACAGTTTGGTAGCTCGTTCCCGACTGATTCTTGTTCCACCTTTTCCACCTAGGCCAACCAAAATTTACGCGCGCTACACATTTACACATAGAATAACTAAGAATCCTAAGTGAAGGTCAGCAGTTTACATAACAGCAAACAAATACAATAAATAAAACAGAACATTTGCACATATTGACATTTCTACCAAAAATTATTCACACAGAAATTACAATTATATACAGTAAGTTTTGTTCCCTCCAAATGGGATAAAGAATTTAAATGACAGATACACTACTTTGCATAGAACCAAACGATGACATCAAAGTTTGTACAAAGAAAGGAGTATACAATTTTGTGTTATCTATTTAATCAAACACATTTACAGAAGCTTAACTATGTAATATTAAATGAAACAAAAGCAAAATAAATCAGTAAAGCACTAGAGTTGTGGTGTTACAAGGTGTCTCAACCTGAGAGTCCAAGAGACCCGGCCGACCGTTGGAGCGAAGCTGCACCAACGATTCGTTCCCTCCCCCTGCGGAGACCTACTCGTTAGCTGCATACAAACGCCTGGGTTCGGTGCCCGATATTACGAATATGGCCGACAGCCACACTCCAAGTTCTTCCGGTTGCTGATCTCGGACGGCTTCACATCGCGTATAATAACACTGAGAAAGTTGTAGCCATTTTGTGATACAAGTCTGTTATTACGTTATGAGCAGCGTAGTGTTAGGGCCATCCGTGTAGGTTAGCATGGTTCGCGTTCGGAAACTGGCTACTCCGCAATTACACTGCTTGTACAGCCGAGCATCCTGTATCGTGACCTACCAAAATGTAATGAGGTAACGTTTCTCGTTCGACCCCTTCGGAGATTTTCGTAGTGCGGATCTCACGGCTAGCATCTTACCATGTTCTCGTTTTACCATTCTTCACTCTGTCCAGGGACTGAATGTGCATCTTTTTATGTGACTTCATATATTATTCTTTGTCCTACAGTAAGGTGGCTAGTGCCAAACTCTCAGATTAAATATTACGTGTTAGAAAACTTATAGCAGAATTACCTGCCACTAGTGTGTGTTACTGCAAAATATATATCTAATTATATGAAGATGGTATCTGTTCTTTCGGACATGTCGGAAAGAACAGATACCATTTTCATATAGTTAAGGCTAACCGGCAATGGACCTTCGTCTTCTGTGCAGATACACACGTACTGCCCAACTCTAACGTGACTCGGTAAGATTGTCTGTAGCGAGTAATGAATGTCATTGGCAGGGCCGCTATGAATGTAATGTGTGGACATTAAGTTGGGAATGTGAGTCTCACGGGTAGCGCGCAAGAGATAAACACCTTCAGTCGCACTATCCTCTGTCTCCTCGGTGGCTCAGATTGATAGAACGTCTGCCATTTAAGCCGGATTCCCGGGTTCGAGTCCTGGTCGGGGCACACATTTTTAACTGTCCCCGTTGATGTATATCAACGCCTGTCGACAGCGTAGGGTCATGATTTAATTATCATATGTCTAATTATCCCATTACAGCCTGTCATGTTGTGCAGCTCTCCCACTGTCCCATTGTTATTAAATGAAGTTATCAATTAGGCTACGAAAACACATACCCAGAGAAGAAGTCCGACGCCTTTACGTTCCATGGACAGCAGATCAGTAGGTGAGTACAACTTCCTCCCTGACAGGGAAAGGTGATACGTAGCCACACAAACAGTCACAGTTACACTGATCTACCCACGGAGTGGACAAATTACACAGGATTGCTTGATCTCAAGATATGGAATAATTTGTGAAGCCTAACCACTTTGTGCGAACGACAAACTCGCTTAGCAGCCTTAGTGAATTCATTAACTATAGGTGTGGTCGCGAAAGTATGGCACGAGCTTTTACTACTATGTGGTGTAAGGTTTTCGTCTTCTTGTTCAATTTTTCTAACACTGGTGATGAATTAAGGAGTATCATAAAGCGCAGTACGACCATTAAGAGAACGATATCGCTTTGCGGACATGAACCAGGTCCATTTCGTAAACGCTATTGATGAGCTTCGTTGTCTGACTATCTGGGGTTGAAAATCAGACTGTAGGCTCGTGCAGAATATGGACGCTTGGCGCACTGGGTTCTGAAGCGATATCAACAGGGCGAGACTGCAGCAACAGCGTAACTCAGCGCGGGGTCTGTCGGCGCGATCTGTGGGCCATTCTTTACCCGGCCAGTGTGATACGGGGTCCCCTGCGCTAGCGTGTACCACTCGCTTAACGACGTCGTTAGGGGCCCCTTAAATCACCGGCGGTGGTAGCCGTGGCCATCCCTCCACTCCTCTCTCCCTACACTCGTCACTCTTGGCCGTCCCCAGATATCATCTGCTCCCCACAGCCACCCTCTTTCTGTGGGTGCATCTGCCGCCCAGCCGAGACGCTGACGCCTTCTCCCCCACACGCTCACCAGACAGACGGAGATAGCTACAAGCGACGCCCACCCCCTCTAACATCTTACTATATGTCAGAACACCAACGTCCTGTCTTATCATTTTATTTTCTTCATGTGAAATTCACCTACTTAATAAACGAAATACTGCCTAAGAAATAAGTCCCCTTAAATTTGCTTCGCAAATTTTCGGGCATGGAAAGCGCAACTGATATGTCGATTTAGCAGATTACGATGACAGGCAGGTATGCGCCTTTGCAGCCGATACACGAAGTGTTATGTTCCGAATGTATATTTATATACGACAGGTATAGATTTTTCAGCGGAAAGATACCGAATGACAGTGGCAATGTCAAAGTAGTGTAAATTAGATTCTCAGTCGTGTTTGTTACAAGAGTCTAGTGCAAATACGCGAGAGATATTGTAATCTGAAAATTGAAAATTCCAACAGCCAACATGTGGTAGCAGAAACGCCTCTGAATTACTTATATGAATGTGTGGTGTCTGTTCTTCGGGACATGTACGGTAGAAAAGGTTCCATACAGTCATATAACCGTTCGACTCGATGGGCAATGGGTAAACAGTCTTAAGCGCGGAGGCATAGTTCGTTCGATCTCCTGCAGGAATAAAAAATTAGCGGACGTTGTCGCTATGACGGGGACTGTGGACGGACGGCGCAAAGTGGATATGAGAGTCGGCCGAGGAGCGTGGCGAGACAGTCCACGCGTTTTCTGAAAACACTGTGCCTCGCTGGCGCAGTGGTTAACGCAGCTGCCTGCTACTATGAGATTACGTGTTCTAATCCCAGTCGGGTACACGTTTTCACTCATTGCTGCTCGTTCTCCATAAAGTCCCGATGCAACTCATATTAATAGCTCCTTCCTTTCCTTTCTCCTCCTCCAAGTTCAATTTACATACAATGTGTATTGCACAGCTGTTAATACTCTCCGGAGGTATTGGCTTGTAAAGTGCGACACTTCCCAGGAAAAACGAGAGACAAATGCGGATGAATACCCTAGAGGGCCCGACACGTAAAGAACCGATATACCATCAAAGCCTCTGCTTAAAGAGACAACCACCAGCGCCAATGCAAGCTTCCAGTCTGCAGTACAACGACTGCGGCACACGTTGTAGCCTTTCAACGGTAATTTTAGCGCAGGCATCAGTAATTCGCCGTTTCATATCACCTGGCGTCGATGTGCCCCTGTAGAAAGTGTCTTCCGGCTTCCGTCACAGAAAATAGCTCATTAGAAAAGATGAGTCGAATTGGTCGGCGAAGCAAGGTTCAGGTCCCCTTCATTTAATCCACCGATTTGGAAACTATCCCAGAACACACGCAGTCGCAGATCGTGCACAATGGGCTAGACAGCAATCGTGTTTACTTCGCAGGTTCCTCCTATTCTGAGGGACGAAGTCTTCTAACACCTAGGGAAATTAGTGCATTAAGATGTTGAGATACCTGTGCGATTTCAGTATTCGAACAACGGGCCCATGAGATGATAGTGCTCTATTCTAGACCATACATTTCTACTCGATGAACGCTGATGTTCCACACGAAGAAGCCAAAGGGGACTGTCAACATACCAGCAGTGCATGTCTCTAAGATTTACTTTGTCATGTTTTGTAAATGTTACTTAGGCCGTAAACAAGATATATGACACGTCCAGAGTATCATGTCTAATGGCTATGTACGAAAGGTTACACGAATCACAAAATCATTTCTTTCGAACTCTTGACTGAGACTGCTTCGATGGGGCTGAAGCTTAAGACAAAAATGGTTCAAATGGCTCTGAGCACTATGCGAATTCACATCTGAGGTCATCAGTCCCCTATAACTTAGAACTACTTAAATCTAAGTAACCTAAGGACATCAGACATATCCATGCCCGAAGCAGAATTCGAACCCGAGGCCGTAGCAGCAGCGCGGAACCGGGCTGAAGCGCCAAGAACCGCTCGGTCACATCGGCCGGTTAAGCGGTTTATGTTTTAATAAAGAAATAAGGTATAAATAAATATTTACCTTCAGTTTGTAATTATAAACCTACAGTACGAAGTTGCTAGTGAGAAGTACAACAACTACTATCTACGATTATCTATCTCACCTTAAGTAGGACCTCATATATACACTACGCATGAAAGCGCTGCAATCAGTGAGTTACTGTGATCTAATGTACAGGCAAACACAAATGTAAAGTAGAGCTCCATTGCAACTATTAATGAACAAAGTGAGCATAAATTTAAAACTTCCAATCTGTAGCACATTGGAAAAGCAAGACCATGTAACCGAAGCGAAGTAATATTAAAAGAAGGAACTTGTGGCACAAGCCGTCAGCTGCAGTCATGATGGAGAAAAACCTTATGTGAATGAATGCTTAACACCCTACAATGAACTAAACAACAGGGGAAAGAATCAGAAAAAGAAAATGCTTCTATATTATACTGACAACAACACCAATAACCAGGATTCCCATGTTAGAAGCCACTAATAATAAATAAAACGTTGCGACGTGAAATCGTTAAGTTAGAATCATGAGACATGTCAACAACACCTAAAGTGCTAACGACCTTGCAATTTGGCCTAAACCACAAATGCCAACTAAACAAAACCTGTGGAAACCCAGTTGATGACTAACATATGTAGAAAAATGGGAGGAGGAGGGGCATTACACGACATGAAACAACATGACTTTGGGTTTTGGGTCGCATTAAAACCATGAGGGAGAGAAACAACAAACCAATTAGTGGAGATTATAGAGTCAGCAACAATAACTCGCCGGCCGCGGTGGCCGAGCGGTTCTAGGCGTTTCAGTCCGGAACTGCGCGACTGCTACGGTCGCAGGTTCGAATCCTGCCTCGGGCATGGATGTGTTAGATGTCCTTAGGTTACTTAGGTTTAAGTAGCTCTAAGTTCTAGGGGACTGATGACCTCAGATGTCAAGTACCATAGTGCTCAGAGCCATTTGGACCATTTTTTGAAGCGCCTAGAAATGTCCGGCCATACCGGCCGATCACAGCTTTGATCAGCAGCGAAGTTTCATATCAACAGACACCCCGCTGCACTATAAAAGTCAATTCCGGAGAAATCATCATGGCTGCGACTTTGCCATGTCCCTGCAATACGCTTTCTTGTAAGAGTGCAAGTCCCACAAGCTACGCAGGTGAACTTCTTTGAAGTTTGGAAGGTAGGTGAGGCACTGACCGAAGTACAGCTGTGAGAATGGGTCGATTGTCATGCTCTGGCAGCTCAGCTGCTAAAGCACTTCCCCTTAAAGTACTGTGTTCGAGTTCCGGTCTGGCACACAGTTTTAATCGACCAGACTGTTTCATATCAGCACCCACTCCGCTGCAGAGTGAAAATTCATTTCGCTCGTTAGTTGTGTAGGTGTTTCATAATGGCGTTGAATGCTATCCAAAATGTATTTATTGAAACATACAATAAGTATGGAATATGAGAAGAGGATTAATGAGACATTGCCATTACTATGGGAGATACACCTTCTTAGATAAGACTGTCATGAGGCCCACGGTAATCGTGCCAGGCTCCATTACTACTGCTGTGTTTGCCAAATCATCAGCTTGGAGACTTACGACTTACCCCCACCACAAAAATTATGTAGCCTTATTTATATTATCCTCATAAAAATTCAGAGATATAAATGTCGTGCGTGAATAAGCTCTACAGTGGCTTGTGGTGCTGGGCTGATACTGATCAGGTAGGGCAGTCGTTGATCATTCTAGGCGTGGCTACAGCAGTGGTTACCCGACGTTCCTTCACGAAAACTGCGATGCTAAATGCTCCTTCTATTGCCTAACTCATTATGACTGTCGTGGGGGCAGTACATAGTGGAAAATTCTCCCTGCCCTTTCCCTATTTTGCAAGCTGGATTTGGTTGGTGAAACTTGGTTCGGTAAGGAAGCTGTCTCTTGTCACACGCAGCGTGTAGCACTGTCCTGATTGTCTTGTGGCGTCGCCCTAGACAGCAGACAACATTGCACTGAGGTGCAGACCATGGGCGGTTTGCCTAAGGGCCCGAAGAAGGACAGCGAGTGTTGGCCAGTGTATAAAGCCAAACCATCTGGTGTGAATGCCCAGATCGTTTCGGCATGCTCCAGGCGTGGAAAATCATAATGTTATCAAAATGTTTGGTGATATAGCGGCAGCTCACAGCAGTAAAGTTTTGCTGTAAAGGCTACGGCAGACACTGATGGCGTTTACCGGTACAGGGTGGTGAACAGCAACAGAGTTCACCCACACAGGCGATGTTGGTGGCTAGGTGGTTCACACAAGATCCATGGTCCCCCACAGCAGATCGCCAGTAGCACATGGAGATTTTCCAGGTGACATATCGGCAGGGAAGCTTCGGTTCAGCGGCAACCACACATAGCGCAAGCTGCAAAATCATGGGTAGTCCATTCAAACTCATAGACTAGAACAGACTTTGCCTCGTAGCTGGTGCCTGGTGGTGACCCACAATGCCTGTCTATAAATGTTAATATAAACGTGAGTCTGTTCAGCTATTGTTTCAGAAATGGCAATACTATTGCCGTAGTAATAACAGCACTGAGGCGCCAGGTGTGGCCCTCGAGCAACCAAGACATCATTGCCTCAGCCTTCCTGCCTCATCAGCAGTTAAGCAGCCCTAGCGGTGTTTTAACTGTGTAGAAATATTTCCTTTCAGAAGCTCAAGGCAGCGATTTCAGCAACTTCAGCATACGTAATGCAACAGCTAAGTATTGAAGTTTCTTGCATCACCTTCCTTTTTATTGTCTTTTTGCTGAGACTATCACAGGTGTCTGCTGATACTCTTGACGGGGGACTACAGTGTCACAGAGACAAATTCTTTAGATGAATACCATTCGATCAAATCAGGGTTATTGTTGTGGCCTTTTTTTGTAGCCCAGCAAGGCCCCTCTTGATTCCGACAATAATGGATGGTCCGACATCACGAACGACTCTCATGTGGAGCACCACTGCAAGCAGTCGAGATAAGTGGCGAGGGCCATGAAGTGTTTCTTTCTTACAATCCGCGTTGTCGCTCGTCACACGCATAATCCAGGGATGACACGACTGTGGCGCGACACCTATCGCGGTCGTCCGCAGAGGAAGTTGTACGCGCTCTCTGCGCCTCTGCATGTAGCGCGTCGCTACGCTGGCCCGTCCTTTGCCAGCGTCCGCTTCCGCCGGCCACCACGCGCTGGCTGCCCGGCCCCTCCACGTCGTCATAAATATTAATGGTGTCCCGGCTTGCTGGCGGCTGCAGATGTAATTACCGCGGTACTGCTAATGAATAAGAATGCTACAGCTGGCGCTGACGAAACGCGCCCGGGTTGCGGCTTTCTGCCTCGCTGGTAGCGGCTCCCCCTACGCGCTCGTGACGTCTAACGAGTCCCTCTGCACAGTGGCGCCGGGCCCCACACTGTTGTTTCCGTTACTGGCACTTGCGCTGCTCATGGCCCCGTGACGACGTGTGAGAGACCACCGTAACTGGCGCCAGTTACTCATTTGGGTCTCTCCACTCCCAACGTTAAGAGACGGAGTTCCAAATGCACCTAGCTTTCAGCATGACGCTCACGACAAAACGTTTCGATTATATAGAAGACAACACCGTTTTTTCTTTCTTTATTGATAGCTATCTAGGTAATATTTTTAAAGAGTCGTCCAACACAAACACGTATCTTATGACTATATTTGATATTTTATGCTCAAGCATCATGACACTTTTGGAGAATGGAAATATCGACCTAAATATTCACTGGGACTCCGTGAGCAGAATTATTCCGAAAAAAGTGGTCCACTCTCCTTGGTTATGACATCCAGTGTGCTGTAGGCAATGGCATCAGTTTGGTGACGCGTTCCTTCGTCTCCGGAAAACATTTCACACATTTCAGCACTGTCGTCTAATGAACAAAATACGAGCTCACCGAGTATCGAGCCAGATGTATGATCATACACCGGTTCCTAAATGATAGAACTAAGCAACTCGCTCTACGAAATCGATTGAAAACGAGAATTTTTAAAGTACCCTACTGTACTGCTACGAGCCCATTATTTTTGGTATGTACAATGATACAGTGGATCAATCACAACCATCAGCCGGCCGATGTGACCGAGCGGTTCTAGGAGCTAGCAGTCTGGAACTGCGCGAGCGCTGCGGTCGCAGGTTCGAATCCTGCCTCGGGCATGGATTTGTGTGCTGTCCTTAGGTTAGTTAGGTTTAAGTAGTTCTAGATTCTAGGGGACTGATGACCTCAGATGTTAAGTCCCGTAGTGCTCAGAGCCATTTGAACCACAACCATGAAATTTTCTTCAGACGGTATTATTAGCAATTGGAAAGTTTCAAGGCGAAAATACTGCAGCGAAATGTACGAAGACCAGCTGAGCATCCTTGACATGTGCGTGGTCTGACAGTTGGTCCATAAATTATATTAAAGCAATGTGTTCCTCCAAATATAGGTAATGATAGTACTGTGGATATCAACTCTCAGAAGTACATTCGAATCCAAGGAGTGATGGCGTTACAGTGACGCGCTTCTTCACCTTTAGCACTCTCCCCAAACACAGCCCCCTTACGCTTCCATTCAGCACCCATCAGCTCCCTCTACCAAATCGAAACACAGTGTTGTCTCCAATCAGAATGTAGCTGTAACACTGCAAAAGCTTTTAGTGCCAAGTTCAAAGACATGCATTACTTTCTTAGCCAGTCCTTGAACAGGTATCAAGGTCTATGAAATGTGCAAAGAACAGCTTCATGTAGAAATGTTTCTTACCTCCGAATTGCACACACACAAACACACTCTCTCTCTCACACACACACACACAAACACAAACACACACACAGACACACACAAACTACACTCCTGGAAATGGAAAAAAGAACACATTGACACCGGTGTGTCAGACCCACCATACTTGCTCCGGACACTGCGAGAGGGCTGTACAAGCAATGATCACACGCACGGCACAGCGGACACACCAGGAACCGCGGTGTTGGCCGTCAAATGGCGCTAGCTGCGCAGCATTTGTGCACCGCCGCCGTCAGTGTCAGCCAGTTTGCCGTGGCATACGGAGCTCCATCGCAGTCTTTAACACTGGTAGCATGCCGCGACAGCGTGGACGTGAACCGTATGTGCAGTTGACGGACTTTGAGCGAGGGCATATAGTGGGCATGCGGGAGGCCGGGTGGACGTACCGCCGAATTGCTCAACACGTGGGGCGTGAGGTCTCCACAGTACATCGATGTTGTCGCCAGTGGTCGGCGGAAGGTGCACGTGCCCGTCGACCTGGGACCGGACCGCAGCGACGCACGGATGCACGCCAAGACCGTAGGATCCTCCGCAGTGCCGTAGGGGACCGCACCGCCACTTCCCAGCAAATTAGGGACACTGTTGCTCCTGGAGTACAGGCGAGGACCATTCGCAACCGTCTCCATGAAGCTGGGCTACGGTCCCGCACACCGTTAGGCCGTCTTCCGCTCACGCCCCAACATCGTGCAGCCCGCCTCCAGTGGTGTCGCGACAGGCGTGAATGGAGGGACGAATGGAGACGTGTCGTCTTCAGCGATGAGAGTTACTTCTGCCTTGGTGCCAATGATGGTCGTATGCGTGTTTGGCGCCGTGCAGGTGAGCGCCACAATCAGGACTGCATATGACCGAGGCACACAGGGCCAACACCCGGCATCATGGTGTGGGGAGCGATCTCCTACACTGGCCGTACACCACTGGTGATCGTCGAGGGGACACTGAATAGTTCACGGTACATCCAAACCGTCATCGAACCCGTCGTTCTACCATTCCTAGACCGGCAAGGGAACTTGCTGTTCCCACAGGACAATGCACGTCCGCATGTATCCCGTGCCAACCAACGTGCTCTAGAAGGTGTAAGTCAACTACCCTGGCCAGCAAGATCTCCGGATCTGTCCCCCATTGAGCATGTTTGGGACTGGATGAAGCGTCGTCTCACGCGGTCTGCACGTCCAGCACGAACGCTGGTCCAACTGAGGCGCCAGGTGGAAATGGTATGGCAAGCCGGTCCACAGGACTACATCCAGCATCTCTACGATCGTCTCCATGGGAGAATAGCAGCCTGCATTCCTGCGAAAGGTGGATATACACTGTACTAGTGCCGACATTGTGCATGCTCTGTTGCCTGTGTCTATGTGCCTGTGGTTCTGTCAGTGTGATCATGTGATGTATCTGACCCCAGGAATGTGTCAATAAAGTTTCCCCTTCCTGGGACAATGAATTCACGGTGTTCTTATTTCAATTTCCAGGAGTATATTTATCCTGAAACACTATGGAAAGGGTGTGATTTAGAGTATTTCTGAGGTTTATCAAAACTAACCAATGTTCTAAGCTTCTGCATCATTTCCAAAAGTACATTTCTCAAAATGTATCTGAAGTAGCACTTGCTTAAAGAAAAAGTTAATTTTTGTACCGCAGATGGTTTAAGCCACTACGGAGCCTCCGAATAACTATTTTCCACTTGTGTGTTGTTGTATGGTAAATGAATCGCTTATTTCAATAGTGTAACAAGTCCATTTTTGTTAATTCTGAGATACAGAGTCCTAAAGTTAACCGAGAGCTGAAAAATTTGCAGTTGAGATACCAGTATATTCACGTATATATACTTGAATACTTCTTGTATCTCAACTACAGATTTTTCAGCGCTCGTTCAACTTTAGGACTCAATGTCTCAGAATGGACAAAAATAGACTTCTTCCACTATTAAAATAAGCCCTTCATATGTCAAGTGCCAACCAGTACGAGACCGTTGACTGAGCATTTTACTTCTTCTGACATGTCATGTATTGCTGACATCCAATTCATTTGACTGCCAGCTCGACGTTATACGATGCGCACGCTATATTTCGACAGAGACAGGGGAACTACTACTGATGTAACTAAATCAAATCGCTCTGACCGCTATGGGACTTAACTTCTAAGGTCATCAGTCCCCTAGAACTTAGAACTACTTAAACCTAACTAACCTAAGGACACCACACACATCCGTGCCCGAGGCAGGATTCGAACCTGCGACCGTAGTGGTCGCGCGGTTCCAGACTGTAGCGCCTAGTACCGCTCGACCACCGCGGCCGGATACTGATGTAACTGACATTCAAAAGTGCACTTACCGACATCAAAATAAACTACGTTATTCTCACATAAAAAAAAAAAAAACACGAAACCTTGTAGTGACCCGATGCTAAGGCACAAATTTGATTTGCAGTTTAAAACGTTGTCACCTACTACTGTCACATAGTAGAAATTACATGACATTCTGATGGAATAGCACAATGAAAAGTAGTAATACACGCTGATGTAGATTAGGAATGAGGTTTCCATGCTCTCAAAGCCAGCCAAACATTATTGCGACTCCAGCTTAGGTTTTAACTTCATCTATCACTAGAAGACGTTTACGATCGTCTGCTGATAATGGAAAACATTACGATACTGCAGGAATACAAATTGTGTAGGAAAGAAGCAATGGTTGCTACGCATCCAGCTATTCACTTTCAAACTTGGTGAAGCATTATTGTGACCCCATTTGAAGGTACGAGTATTAGCTTTACCTTTTGGTAATATTTCTATGGACTATGAGATTGAATATAAAGCATACTCTCCACAAATAGGGGAAAAATCAACATTTGCTTATGCAGTATAATTAAAGTATTAGAAAGACATAGTTTCCGCATAGTTTTCGTCCAACTACCATTCCACAACAATTAAAAATAGGAAATAAAATCAACTGTAGGTTTATGCTTCTGTCGTTTGACCTCAGCAGTAGACGGCAGCCTTATACATACTGAAAATTCAGAATATGAACCACATTTTGTGTGAGGCACAACAGACCATTAAGTCAATTATTTCCACATTTAAATTGTTTTATGATGCTTGTCAAGTACGACATTTTTCGTTCCACGTCTAAAACGGCTGCAAACATACTCATAAGACAGCAACCTGCAGCTTAAAGAGCACTTGTTGACAAGAATCACGAAAATATTTGGTGTCATGCATTAACAACATCTTTGATGGAAGGAAAAAAACAGTTTCTGGTAGTTCACCACGCTTCTATACGACATACAGTGCTTGGAATTCATTTATAATACAAATATGTTCAGAAATCCTAGCATCGGCCAACGCTTGTTGTTGATATATCAGTATAGTTGTCTTCAGTCCTGAGACTGGTATGATGCAGCTCTCCATGTTACTCTATCCTGTGCAAGCTTCTTCATCTGCCAGTACTTACTGCAACCTACATCCTTCTGAATCGGCTTAGTGTATTCATCTCTTGGTCTCCCTCTACGAGTTTTACCCTCCACCCTCCAATCCAATGCTAGATTTGTGATCCCTTATTGCCTCATAACATGTCTTACCAACCGGTCCCTTCTTCTAGTCAAGTTGTGCCACAAACTCCTATTCTCCCCTATTGTAATCAATACCTCCTCATTAGTTATGTGATTTACCCATCTAATCTTCAGCATTCTTCTGTAGCACCACATTTCGAAAGCTTCTATTCTCTTCTGGTCCAAATTATTTATCGTCAATGTTTCACTTCCATAGATGGCTACACTCCATACAAATATTTTCAGAAACGACTTCCTGACACTTAAATCTATACTCGATGTTAACAAATTTCTCTTCTTCAGAACCGCTATCCTTGCCATTACCAGTCTACATTTTATATCCTCTCTACTTCGACTATCATCAGTTATTTTGCTCCCCAAGAAGCAAAACTCCTTTACTACTTTAAGTATCTCATTTCCTAATCTAATTCCCTCAGCATCACCCGACTTAATTCGACTACATTCCATTATCCTCGTTTTGCTTTTGTTGATGTTCATCTTATATCCTCCTTTCAAGACACTGTCCATTCCGTTCAACTGCTCTTCCAAGTCCTTTGGTGTCTCTGACAGAATTACAATGTCATCGGTACCTCAAAGTTTTTATTTCTTCTCCATGGATTTTAATACCTACTCCGAAGTTTTCTTTTGTTTCCTTTACTGCTTGCTCAATATACAGATTGAATAACATCGGGGTCAGGCTACGATCCTCTCTCACTCCCTTCCCAACCGCTGCTTCCCTCTCACGCCCCTCGACTCTTATAACTGCCATCTGGTTTCTGTACAAAATGTAAATAGCCTTTCGCTCCCTGTGTTTTACCCATGCTACCTTTAGAATTTTAAAGAGAGTATTCCAGTCGACATTGTCAAAAGCTTCCTCTAAGTACACAAATGCTAGTAGTGTAGGTTTGCCTTTCCTTAATCTATTTTCTAAGATAAGACGTAGGGTCAGTATTGCCTCACGTGTTCCAACATTTCTGCGGAATCCAAACTGATCTTCGCCGAGGTCGGCTTCTACCAGTTTTTCCATTCGTCTGTAAAGAATTCGCGTTAGTATTTTGCAGCTGTGACTTATTAAACTGATAGTTCGGTAAGTTTCACATCTGTCAGCACCTGCTTTCTTTGGGATTGGAATTATTATATTCTTCTAGAAGTCTGAGGGTATTTCGCCTCTCTCATACATCTTGCTCACCAGATGGTATAGTTTCGTCAGGATTGGCTCTCCCAAGGCCGTCAGTAGTTCCAATGGAATGTTGTCTACTCCCAGGGCCTTCTTTCGATTCAGGTCTTTCAGTGCTCTGTCAAACTCTTCACGCAGAAGCGTATCTCCCATTTCATCTTCATCTACATCCTCTTCCATTTCCATAATATTTGCCTCAAGTACATCGCCCTTGTATAGACCCTCTATATACTCCTTCCACCTTTCTGCTTTCCCTTCTTTCCTTAGAACTAGGTTTCAATCAGAGCTCTTGATACTCATACAAGTGGCTCTCTTTTCTCCAAAGGTCTCTTTAATTTTCCTGTAGGCAGTATCTACATCTTTACACTTGTCCTCTAGCCATCGCTGCTTAGCCATTTTGCACTTCCTGTCGATCTCATTTTTGAGACGATTGTATTCCCTTTTGCCTGCTTCATTTACTGCGTTTTTATATTTTCTCCTTTCATCAATTAAATTCAATATTTCTTCTGTTACCCAAGGATTTCTACTAGCCCTCGTCTTTTTACCTACTTGATCCTCTGCTGCCTTCACTACTTCATCCCTCAGAGCTATCCATTCTTCTTCTACTGTTTTTCTTTCCCCCATTACTGTCAATTGTTTCCTTATGCTCTTCCTGAAACTCTGTACAACCTCTGGTTTAGTCAGTTTATCGAGATCCCATGTCCTTAAATTCCCACCTTTTTTCAGTTTCTTCAGTTTTAATCTACAGTTCGTAACCAATAGATTGTGGTCAGAGTCCACATCTGACCCTGCAAATGTCTCACAATTTAAAACTTGGTTCCTAAATCTCTGTCTTACCATTATATAATGTATCTGATACCTTCTAATATCTCCAGGATTCTTCCATGTATACAACCTTCTTTTATGATTCTTGAACCAAGTGTTAGCTATGATGTATCAATGGGCAACTAAAAGTATGGAGAAGCTGGTGAAATATCTTTTCCTCCCTTTATCACCATCTTACTCAGTCTTGGTTCAACCGGAAACTTAGCAAGAATTCAGTTCAATGGAGTTCGTTCATCATAATTTCTCTAAGCACTTCTTTTCTCTAAGATTTAAAGTTTTGATACATTATTTACCATCGAGGCCTTCTCTTTATTTTCTGCTGCCATTTTAATCTTGCAGTTATAATCGATGTTTCTCGAAGTTCTTCGTCAGAAAAAATTATTTTGTTGTTACTGAGTTACTGGCTACTAATTTAAAAGCTAGCAAGAATACTAATATCTCTACCAGAACATTTAGGTTATTCCAGTGGACATAGTCGACATCTGCTGGCGATTCAGTGTAGATTCTCTTCATCCCAATCATCCTTTTCTTCATCATCAATATTATCATTACCTTCTTCAACATAATCTTCCTCTTCTTCATCATCATCTTTCCTCATTGTAATCATCCTCTTCCTCTTCTTCTCTTCCAATATCTCCACCTTTTGCGTTCGTAAATACATTGCTTTTTGTGTCTTTAACATCTGTGTCTTCATCATCTTGATCTGTTTTCTTCATCTTCTCCACCATAACATCTTCTTCTGGTAACAAGCAATCAATCTTTTGACTCCCCAAGCACTTTTTAACAAACCATACTTTACTATCTTCATAAAGCATACAGGAGAGTCTCATTTTTTTCTGAACTGGTTATTTTCTTGAATTGTTATACATCAGAGTGTTCTGAGAATTCCTTACAGTTTAGTAGCACTTGCTACGGGCTTGTCAACTTACAGTAGGAAACATGAAACAATATATTACGGAAGCAAAGTAGTGATTGTTGACAGTTCCAAGGAAATACGTAAGCAGAAGTCATACAGTATGCAACACAACCTGATAGTAGATGTCATATGCTGCATCTTAAATAGTATTCCATCGTCATAACCTAAAATTTGCAACCTGCAACCGTAGCGATCGATCGGTTCCAGACTGTACCGCCTAGAAACGCTCGGATACTCCGGCCGGCAGAAGTCAATACTTCACATCGATTTCCGACCACTACTGTCTTCCACCACCCAAATACCGCAACAGCCACTCCAGCATCGTAACAAGTGAACAAAACAGCTCTAGGACAATTTAACACATTTTATCTTTGAGTAACATTTGTAGATAATCGCCTCATATGAATGAACAATGCTCTTAACGTGGTTTAAGGTATTAAATTAAATATAAGGTAAATAAATGTGCCAGGCAGCAGGAAAATACAGGTAATTACTTCAAAATGTCAATGTTCTTGAACTCAACCAAAATAACTACAATAAACGTATTACTTCCACCTAGTTGCGTATCACGAAATAATCATGACTAAAACGTCAGAGAAATTTGATTTCATACGGAAGTTTATCGATAGTGGAGGTGGATTGAGGAGTACAGAGCAGATGTAAAGTTAGCCTGACAGACGGACAAAATTACGTATTTCTGTCATGCATCGTAGGAAAAACTCAGAAATCCCTTTCCTACCCTTAATACTGCATTTTGACAAATTTCGTAGTGCTATTGATTCGGTCATCCTAGCGCTGGTTTCAGGAAGCTTTCCCATAGTGTCGACACCCAGCTATTACTTCAACAGAAATCTTGTAACCAACATCATTGACGATTTATCTCACATACTCGTATCTACGCGTGATACTCGCATTCTTTCATTCCAATAAATTTCAAAGTGCAATTTTCAAGCCATGTAGTACTGTAGTACTGTAATAATTCTCTCGCTACATTCTGCCACATTATTCACAACAAGAAAAATCTTGTTGGATCATAACACACATTCCAACAAATGTCGAACTGTAGCTGCAATCAGTTTTTTCATCTCGCTTTCTGTAAGCTGCCTTCAAATGAAAACCAGACAGATGGAGGAACAGTATACTTTTTGTTGTTTCAAAAGTAGTTACCGTAAGCATTAATATATTTATCACACTGTGGGAGGAAACGGTCAATACCCTCATTGAAAAATGTTCTCGGTTGCCTACGAAAACTTCAAAGTACCTTGACGTAGAGCTCTTCACGCGAAACAAATGTTTTTCCTCAGTGCTCCAAAAATATGCCAATTGCGTTGGGATGGCTCGGGACTGAATGGGGCAAGTGTAATGGCTTTCGTGCAAAACATCTGCACCGTACTCAAAACTACCTTGGCAACATATGAGCGGACATTTTTTGGCAGGTTGTTTGGACTTCGCTGCAGCCTTTTCCCTTGGCAGCTCTTACACATCTTCCACACAGTCCCGAACTCTCCACATGCGATTTCCATATGTTAGGAGCCCTGAAGAAAAATATTCGTGGCCATCGATTTGCTATGGGCGGGGAGGTTCTTGCATGACTACATTCACAATTCCACAGGCAACAGCAAACCATTTTTCATGAATTCGTCTTGCCTCACAGTAGAATAAGTCTATTATCTGTTATGGCGATTACGTATGAAACAATAAATAGTTTACTAAATCTGTTTGCATCTTTCTCGTTCCCATTTGATTGACCCTTATACCAAGCGTCCGTCCATGTAAAACCTCTGTAGTAGACGAATCAAAATGGGCGAACTTTCTAGCACGTATCTAGAGAAACGATTAAAATTCGGTTGGGGTAAATAGCACACAGAATGTCATTGGTGGTTGCTGGGTAACGAATAGTGTGCAGAAAGTAGCATGTAGAGAGTTCTGCATTACAGCCGTTATTATTATGTGACTCAACAGCCGCGAAAAACTAAAGTACCTTTTAAACTCATAACTCGCGTCTTTCCTACTTAACTTGCTTAATGAGGAATAGATATTTACCACCAGAATCGTTAACGTAACTGCCACTTACCATGGTATGAGAAACTTTCTCGCAACTTTATGACTAAGTGATAAAGTTTTACGCCATCGTTTGCCGGAGGTGGACGTTTTATCGTCGGATTAACACATTCATGAGGTGCCAGATGTTACGTTACATTTATTCTTGATAATTTGCATAACCAATTAAGAGGCTTGTCTACTTCAATCGCTGTTTCGGGTGATTAATTTTCATGGTGTTGGGCGAATTACTTTGTGTATGAATAACCATGGGGACTGTGCATTATGAGCGGTGCTCAGAGTTTCTCGATCCTGCCGACGTCCAAGTTCGTGTCCTCTTCACGAAAATCTGTCATCGTCCGTAGGAGTGTAACACAAAGCGAGCCGTTTTATTGCTCCATAGCAGTGGTCGTTAGAAGTATTCGTACGAAGTTAAGTGAAAAACGATAGAAAATTAATGTAATTAGGAAGACTCGTCAGCGTTTATTCATTTGTCTATACTCGTCAACCCAAAGACAAAGTATTCTAAGGTTAATGATACGCAGTAATGACCTTCGACAAAAATGAACCTGTCTCGGTTTTCAATAGATCCGAGCATCTGAGTGGCACGTGCGCCACCTAACAGACACTGCAACGTCATTTGAGCAACGAACAGCAGTACATTAAAATAGTTTTCATGTTGAAGGAATTACAGGCCACTTCCGTACATGTGTTCCACTACAACAGCCTACTGGTGTTGAATCTGAAGCCAGCAGATACAATATAAGACATATTAAATTCCGTAATGAAAAATAACATGAGGATGCAATCGTAGAATTGTTTAACCACTGCATAGTCTCAAAAATAAGATACTATATATTAAGAGCTGGATTCCCAGTATTGAAAACGGATGGAAACTACATTACCGGAAAGAAAATTAGTACACCTGAATAGATGACGCCGTTTTTGACCCAATGACAACACATATCAGCCGGCGTATATTAGATGTTTTCATAATACTTTCAGCATCACCCGCCAACAGATTGCGTAGTAGCATAGCTACCAGAGCAGTATCTTTGTCTACCATTTAATAGGGAATGCTCAGAGCCAGAAAAGTCATTGTGGGGCAGATGTGTGAGGAAAGTAAGCAGGTAACCATAGCACACCGAGGTTACCTCGTGCTTCCTACAGCCAAGTGAGCGAGTTTGAAAGGGGTCAATTGTGGCCTCGCGAGTGTTGGTATGGTCCTCTTGGCGAAGTGACGCACAAGTTGTACATTCTGCGTCAATTGTGCAGTAATGCTGATATGAGTGCTCACGTGAATATTCTCACAACCGCAGACGAGATTCTGGATGTCCACGCTAGACAGATGCCCGCCGGGATCGTCGTATTATAAGCACAGCATGATCCGATCGTAAATTTATCATTGCACAGAGAAGAGAGCTTTGAACCCTGACGCATCAACAAGAACTGTTGCAAACCTGTTATGCACACCTCCAGCCCATCATCCAGCTACAGAATCCACTTGCATGGCTTTTCTGGTGCTGTCAGAGGATCCTTTGGAATACGGAACGGCGCACTGTCGTATTCAGTGATGAAAACAGATTCCGCCTGCACGCAACTGATGGCCGTTTGCGCGTACGACGTAGACCTGGTCAACTCTGTGTTGTAGAGCGTATTCGTCCAAGACAGTCTGGCCCCACCCCAGGCCTACAACTCTCGTTCCCTTTTGCTGTTTCTGGAGGGAACGCTAACCCGCGATCGGATAATGTAGAATGTTGTTAGACCCGTACTTTTTCCGTTCTTGCAACAAAAAGGTGATGCGTTATTGAAACCCGATAACGTTCACCAGCACACTATCTTGGAAACTCAACATGCTCTGCTATACGTGCAGCGGTTTCCTTGGCCAGCACTCCAGTCGAGCACATTTGGGATACCATGGGGCAAGAAGTGACTCGTGCGACTCGTCAACAAACGACTCTTATAGGATTACATGAACAGTTCGAGCAGGTTTTCCATAACGTATCCCGGGATAGCATCCGCCGTCTGTGCGATCGACTGGATGTCAGAGTCAACACCTGCATTGCTTCCCGTGGCCAGCACTCCAGTCGAACACATTTGGGATACCATGGGGCAAGAAGTGACTCGTGCGACTCGTCAACAAACGACTCTTATAGGATTACATGAACAGTTCGAGCAGGTTTTCCATAACGTATCCCGGGATAGCATCCGCCGTCTGTGCGATCGACTGGATGTCAGAGTCAACACCTGCATTGCTTCCCGTGGAGGCTAAACCACTTACTAGTTTCAGCACAGGTCAACACCTGGTACCTCTGAGCCGCAAGTGCTAGATCTGTATATGTAATCATTTGATGTACAACAAATGCAATGTTGCAAGAATAAATCTTGAGTTAATTAGAAACCCGTAAAAGGGCGTACTAATTCTTTTTCCTGCAGTGTATTAAAAGAAAACAAGACATGAATCATGGCGTTGTGTTAGTTGTTTAACGTGGTATAATGGAGCTATTCTTGCTGACTCTATAATCTTCACTAAGTGATTACGTTGTTTCTTTCCCTCAGGTTTTTAATGTGACCCCAAACGCAAAGTCATGTTTCATGTCATGTGTTGCCCCCTCCCCCCTCCTCCCCTTTTTCTACATACTAGGCATCACTCGGGTTTTCACAGGTTTTGTTGAGCTATCATTTGTCGTTTAGACAAAATCGCCTTTTTTTTTAGAGGTGGGGCCCCTCCACGCCCACACCGGCATGATGGCCAACACAAAAGGTCTACTGCCATCTCTGCATAAGGGTTAGTATTCACTAAAGTGAGGTGTCGCAGGATGTGGGTACTGCGATGTTTGCGTACGTCTGGTTTGGATTAACATTAATACGCGATCATCTGGAACTAGATTGGTCGAAATCTGACGAAGGGTAGCGGTTTCAAGGGCAGAGGAAAAAAAGTGCCAAGGCAAGAGCCAAGGGAAAAAAAAACCTCTGCGAAAGTTAGGTCGGGTGGTAAGAGCAGTAGCGGTTGTCTTGCTGACTGCGATAGGTTGTGCAAGGAGAGGGTTTGTTAGTAGTGGGTGTCATGCATGTCGATACCTTGACGTTGTGCGTTTGTGCTGATCGGCGGCTGGCGCTGGGTGCTGGTACAGAGTCCTCATTCAGCGTCAGCAGCTTGCAACAGTTAGGTTTGTTATCGATCTTGTGTCCGATAGGTCATGTACCGGAAGAACAGTGTGAGGGAATGTTGGCAGATTGTTTGTGCGTCTATGGGCGAGCTCGTCGGTGTCCCTGCTGTGCCCTGTTGGTCGGCTCTAGTAGCAGCTGGTAGTTGCCAGTCAGTGTTGCTGATATGCAGGGGCTTACCGACGTTTGTCGCTGTTTGCGTATGTTAGTTTACCATAGGTGGCTATGCCCTAGCTATCAGTGTCTTTGGCCGCTTGTGCTTCCACCTGTGGTTGTGATGGTAGTTTCCCAGAGTGGTGATGAAAGGATTGTTCGACTGTCTCGAGTTCCTGTATAGTCGTGTGGCGTGTTTTTTGAATACTTCCTTGAGGGTATCAAGGCGGTATTCATGGTGAATATCCACGGTGCGTGTGTACCGTGGAGCGTTGCTAATGATTCGTAGCACTTTGTTCTGTATGATCTGCAGGCGGCGCAGTCGTGTAGGAGCTGCATATCCCCAGACGGGAGCTGCGTACGTCATCAGAATTCTAATCAGTGTCATGTATATGGACCTCGACTCCCTCCTATTCAGTGTGCATTCCCTGTTGAGCGTTGGGTAGAGCTGTTTGAGCCTCGCGTGCGCTTGGTTGACAACGTATTCGATGTGGTCCCCCCATGTATGTTTCCGGTCCAGCCAGACACCAAGGTACCTGACTTTCTCTCGGAAACGTATTGGGCGTGTATGTAGTGTTATTGGTCTACAGTGTTGGTGTTTGCGCAGTAGTTTCGGTCTGCGTGTGAACAGAACTGCTTAGCACTTGTCGACGTTTACTTTAATACGCCATCGCTCCAACCAAGGCTCAGCTGCTCTGAGTGCTGTCTATATTCGTGAATTAATGTTCGACGGTTTCCAGTCTTGCGCGAGGATGACTGTGTCATCCGCGTTGATGGCTAACGTCATGTTTTGTGTCGCTGGGAAGTCATTAATGTACAGGTTAAACAAGATAGGCCCTTGGATGCTTCCTTGGGGTACTCCAGCTTGGATACCGTGTTGTGTTGATTGTTTATCCTGCACGTTAGTGTTGAAACATCTGTTCGTGAGATATAAGTGTATGAGACGTACTAGCAAGAGCTGACAAGTGCGAGAATTATCGCACAATCAGCTTAACAGCTCATGCATCGAAGCTGCTTACAAGAATAATATACAGAAGAATGGAAAAGAAAAATGAGAATGCGCCAGGTGACGATCAGTTTGGCTTTAGGAAAAGTAAAGGGACGAGAGAGGCAGTTCTGACGTTACGGCTAATAATGGAAGCAACGCTAAAGAAAAATCGAGACACTTTCATAGGATTTGTTGACCTGAAAAAAGCGTTCGACAATATAAAATGGTGCAAGCTGTTCGAGATTCTGAAAAATGTAGGGGTAAGCTATAGGGAGAGACGGGTCATATTCAATATGTACAACAACCAAGAGGGAATAATAAGAGTGGACGATCAAGACGGAAGTGCTCGTATTAAGAAGGGTGTAAGACAAGGCTGTAGCCTTTCGCCCCTACTCTTCAATCTGTACATCGAGGAAGCAATGATGGAAACAAAAGAAAGGTTTAGGAGTGGAATTAAAATACAAGGTGAAAGGATATCAATGATACGATTCGCTGATGACATTGCTATCCTGAGTGAAAGTGAAGAAGAATTAAATGATCTGCTGAACGGAATAAACAGTCTAATGAGTACACAGTATGGTTTGAGAGTAAATCGTAGAAAGACGAAGGTAATGAGAAGTAGTAGAAATGAGAACAGCGAGAAACTTAACATCAGGATTGATGGTTACGAAGTCAATGAAGTTGAGGAATTCTGCTACCTAGGCAGTAAAATAACCAATGACGGACGGAGCAAGGAGGACATCAAAAGCAGACTCGCTATGGCAAAAAAGGCATTTCTGGCCAAGAGAAGTCCACTAATATCAAATACCGGCTTTAATTTGAGGAAGAAATTTCTGAGGATGTACGTCTGGAGTACAGCATTGTATGGTAGTGAAACATGGACTGTGGGAAAACCGGAACAGAAGGGAATCGAAGCATTTGAGATGTGGTGCTATAGACGAATGTTGAAAATAAGGTGGACTGATAAGGTAAGGAATGAGGTGGTTCTGCGCAGAATCGGAGAGGAAAGGAATATGTGGAAAACACTGTTAAGGAGAAGGGACAGGATGATAGGACATCTGCTAAGACATGAGGGAATGACTTCCATGGTACTAGAGGAAGCAGTAGAGGGGAAAAACTGTAGAGGAAGACAGAGATTGGAATACGTCAAGCAAATAATTGAGGACGTAGGCTGCAAGTGCTACTCTGAGATGAAGAGGTTAGCACAGGAAAGGAATTCGTGGCGGGCCGCATCAAACCAGTCAGTAGACTGATGACAAAAAAAAAGAAGAAGAAGAAGAAGATACGTACGAGTCCGACCGGGAAACCAGCTTGTGCCAGAGACGATCGAAAGCCTTTTCGGTGTCTAGGAACACGGCCCCTGTGTGGCTTTGTTCATGTTGTAGCCGTGTGTTATGTGTTCGACTACGTGGAGGAGTTGTTGTGTTGTCGAGTGGTGATTCCTAAAGCCGAATTGCTCCGATCTTAGGGTGTCGTTGGCGATGCAATGCCTAGTGATACGTTTTAGTATTACCTTCTCAACAATCTTGCTGAGCGAACACAGCAGACTGATGGGTCGGTAATTTTGTGGGAGGGAGTGGTCTTTCCCTGACTTCCTGAACATCAGGACCTTGGCCGCCTTCCAAAAGTCAGGGGAAGTGTTGATGTGTCAGGATGGCATTCGTTAAGTGTGTGAGGTATTCTACGGCTTTATTTTTTCTAGCGTTGGTGTACTTGATAGCCCATGTGATTTCATTTGTACTAGTACGTCTTATTGCGTTGCGCGAGGGCTGGACTACAAGTCGTGTAACCTCCTGGTCCGTTTCAAGTGTGAGTGCTGGGTCTGAAGGAACCAGATTCGGCAAGAAAGACGCTGCAAGTGTTGTGGCCATAAGCTCTGCCTTCTCCGTCGCGGAGTAGGCTAGGCCGTCTGGTCCTTGTAACGTGGAAATGTAATGTTTCTCCCTGGTGAAGTGTCTGGCCAGCTGCCACACGCCAGGACGTGTGGTATCCAGCCCAGCGAGTATCTGTCCCCATTGCTCGTTTTTGAATATTTGTATTTTATTCCGTATTATGCCCTGGAGTCTGTTGACGTGCACAGTTTATAGAACGGGCGCCTGGTACGCTGCCAGTATCTCCTGAGGCGGTTCCTCATTGAGATAAGGCCCAGGATTTCCTGGGGCAGGGCCGTCGAGTGTTGTCTAGGTGTTGTAAATGGAATGGCGTCAGTCATTGCGTCTTGGACGGCAGTTGTGAGAGCCTCCACAGCCTCATCGATTTGCTGTGTGTTGTTAATTTCGTGGGTGTCGGGAATTCGACTGTCAAGCGTTTCCTTGAACAGTGTCCAATTCGCACGCTTGTAGTTAAGCATCCTGCGTGGTTCGATGTGCTGCAGTGTCTCTTCCATGTGCAGTATTACAGGCATGTGGTCTGAGTACAGATCGTTTTCAACCGTAAAGTTGAGTGTGCATGTGATTCGCTTTATGAGGGCTATGTCTAACACGTCTGGCCTATGCCGAGCCTGTGTAGGCACGAACGTGGGAACGTCCGGCCCAAGTATAATGTAGTATCGGCCTAGTGCGTGTTCGTACAGTTTCTTGCCGTTGGAGGTTCGTATTCGTGCGTTCCTATCAGGGTGATTTGCGTTGAGGTCTCCAGCGGCAATTACCCGCGGTGTTATGTTGAGTACTGTGCTGATATCGCGTGTTACTATGTTTTTAGGAGGATTGTATATCGATACCAGTGTGGTATTGGCTCCGTTGAACTTGACCCTGACGGCCGTAGCCTCTAGTCTTTCAAATGCTCGCCAGGTCGTTAGCACCTTACGTGTTGCTGACATGTGTCATGATCTTCGTTTCACGGTTTCAAGTTGCTCATTATTAATGGTTTCATCCATGGGAATTCTGTTTATAGGTGTTGTTCTCAGTCTGATACGGAAGCACTTTCTTTTTCTGATTCGTTCCCCGCTGTTTAGTTCATTCTGATGTGTGAAACATTCATTCAAATAAGGTGTTTCTACATCATGACCACCGATGACGTGTTGTGCAACAAGTTTCTTTCTTTTAAGATTACTTTGCTTCATGTACATGGTCTAGTTTTTCCAATGTGCAATAGACCGGAAGTTTTAAATTTCTGATCATTAAGTTCATTAGTAATTGCTTCACATTTGTACATTAGAACACAATAACTCAGTGATTGCAACACTTTTATGCGTAGTGTATACATGAGGTACTACTTAAGGTGGGGTACATAATCTTAGATAAATTGTTGTACTTTTCACTAGCAACTTCGTACTGTAACGTGTAACTACGTATGATATTGTTTCACTGTCTTCAGCTGTACAGGAATATTTCTTTACAGATACTTCTTACTTGGTTTTTGACATAATGTCTATAGACTGCACTACAATCGTGCAGTTACTCTTCTTAACATAGCTTCGACAAGTCATGTATAACGTTAGCTAACGTTTCCTTAATCTACTCACTTGCCTGCCGACCGTTGTGGCCGAGCGGTTGTAGGCGCTTCAGTCTGGAACCGCGCTGCTGCTACGGTCGCAGGTTCGAATCTTGCCTCGGGAATAGATGTGTGTTCTGTCCTTAGGTTAGTTAGGTTTAAGTAGTTCTACGTCTAGGGGACTGATGACCTTAGATGTTAAGTCCCATAGTAATCAGAGCCATTTGAACCATACTAGTTTGCGTACCTTCATTCTTCGACATGTATACATAATGGTTGCTATACTACATTGGTTGGAATGATGGTGTTACTGTTATGAGTTCATCCCTGATTACATTGTTTTGATGATATATGACGGGTGTTTGTTTCCAGGCGTCTATAACTTTTATTAGTTCACATATGTGTTTGTTGAGATTGCACACCCGCACCTCGGGTCCATTAATTACACCCGACGTAGTGATCTGCTGTATTCCTTGACATCAATATTCTCAATTAACCATCTACTCATGAATGTATCAACTAACGTATTAGTCACTGTGTAGTGTACCATGACAAATTATTTTAGTTGTTTTTCTGTCGCTCGTCACAGTTTCCTTTGTCTTTGCCTGCTTAAGGGCTACGTAACATGAGGAGGTACGTGTCTTTGGGAGTTGACTGAAATGAATGTATTTCTGATATACTGTGTATGTATTGCAGTAATAGTCTTTAGAATTACTTCATAGTTAATGAGTTACTAGCAGACTTATCACTTTCACGCTAACATTGGATATGACCCTTTGCATATATTTCAATACTTTCTCCTTAGTGGGAATATGTTGCTGTATATTAAATTATATTCTCAGTTTGGTTCATTAAAAATGTTTTATTAAATAAACAGCACATTATGAATCCGTGAATAATTGATTGCATTGACGGAACTTTATATTCTTGTTGTATTAGTATTATTAATATGTGGAACATGATGATACATGAAAGCTGAGGAGTTGAACTCCAGTAAGAGGTTTGTGTTTTAATAAAAAAGCAACATACATACTTTCAGTTTGTATTCATCAGTATATGACTATAAGTGTCTGTATTCCAGACGTTTCGCGGCCATTGTCATAGAATTACACTGTGATTATCTAGCCATAACAGGCAATATACACCTCCTCTAGTAGGTTCTTTTTTACGATTATATGGCATATATCTTCTGTTCTCTAGTTTATACTGAATAGTGTTCATTGTTCTCTTATTTTATTCCTTAATTTATCTTTAACTCTGAGGTTACTCTGCGGACAGTTATTACTGTCGCATGTTACTACAAATTACCATTACATAAAAAACTTCCACCGCTCCCTTTATTATGTATGTCACGCTGTTATCATTGTTGTCTATACACAGGGGCCTGAAGATAGTGTAATACATCGCCGAAACTGGTTGCTCAATTGAAAAAAGAAGAAGAAGTTTAGACGACTGTAAGGAGGTTTGATTCAACATTCTGTACTTACCTGTAAAGCTGTGGAGGAAATCGCACAGGGGGAACTAATGCGAGAATTTCCACTGGTAAAGGGTTTGGTGCCCTTATGAAGTTGCCAAGACAGTCCAACGAATTGAGCGGCCCATTGGGTGGATCGTGACAGATTTGTATAGCAGGTGAAGAGAAAATTTACCTGAAATATTCGCAAAATTTCCCCTCAACCGTTCCATCACTAATGCTGCTGAGGTAGGATGTCTACAAAAGCGTCCCATGGCCATGTTTCATCAACCTTTAACACTTTTCTTCAGCTAAATAATATCAGTCTGATTCTGTAGCAATCTCAATAGATAGTTTTCATGGCTATAGACCAAACTCCTACTTCTGCGATAAACATTCCTGTCGGAGTTTAGAATTCAGTTGCTGGTGACGTCTGGTTTGACGTAGATACCTACCTTCCCATTCTCTGTACAACATAAAACTAGAATAGTTCAGACAGTACGGTTAAATTTTAATTGCCATGATAAGGCATAAAGGCAGACTGGAGGTCATGACATAGAACAGTGGCTATGAATTTAAGTATTGTTATAGGGTGTCGGCTGCGTATGTCAACAGGAAGAGAAAGCAGTCGTCTTTTTGCAATTACTCTTTGATCTGAAGATATTCCCTTGAGGACATCGTAACGTTGAGGACATATTGCATGGTGTTTATTAAAGACATTCACACTTGTCAGAATCTTGCCTAGCATGTGTACGGAAGACATCTTACCTGAAGATTACTGGAAGACATCTTGCTTGATGAGTACAGGACTACTATTCGTAAAATGATTGTTAGTGTAGTGATAAGATCTCATAAAAACAATACTTATAAAAAACTCTCGGTTCTCGTTCTGTGCCGCTAATATATATCTACCTGATCGTTTAAAATTTCGAATCAGACTCTGTTGTTTTTTCACCTGACTGGTTCAAAAGTCAATAGTCAACACGGATTCTAAAAATATCCTTCTTGTGGATCACAACTAGCTCTCTATTCAAACGAACTAATGGATGCATTCTACAGTTTCTAGACTTTGACACTGTTTCACAGAAGTGCCTTTTTGGCGTGCCTATGGAGTAGTGCCTCAGTTGTGCGGATTGATTAGTCGTTTCATGTCAGTAAGGTCATATTTCATAATAGCTGATGGAAAAGTGTAGAGTAAAACAAAAGTGATATCTGGCGTCCACTAAGAAAGTGATATAAGCCCTCTCCTGTGCCCAATCTGTATAAACGATTTAGGATACAATGTGAGCAGCCCGTGCGGGATTGTTTGAAGATGACGCTGT